>NC_051075.1:10324386-10641886 GCF_004664715.2 Peromyscus leucopus
GTGGAGGAAGTATGTCACTAAGGTTGGGCTTTGAGGTTTTAAAAACCCATGGCAAGCACAGAGTCTCTTCCTCCTGGCCTATGGATCGGGAGGAAGCTCTCAGCTACTGCTCCAGTGTCTGCCTGCCTGTCTCCATGAATCCCGCCAAGATGATAATAGACTAACTCTCTGAAAGTATAAGCAACCCTCTAATTAAATGTTTTCTTTTATAAGAATTGCTTTGGTCGTGGTGTCTCTTCACAGCAATAGAGCTGTGACCAAGGCAGAGAGGAATTAAAACACACTGGGAATGAGTACTGCAATCCACCTACTTTTCTGTCTCTATGCAGGGACAGCAGTAGGGGTGATCAGAGCAAGAACTAAATCAGCTACTCCCTGGTGAGCCAATACAACTCTGCGGGAAATCAGAATGCCTTCTTTATGTGAGGCAGTAGAATGTTGGCCTCCTGTCCATCCTTGTTGAAACTTGGGGAGTCACATGTTATTGTATTTAGCATTGTATAAAAATCTTTACAGAAAGACTTCTGAAATATTTAGTATAACCTTAATCATCAAAAAAGTGTTCACCACTTATTATTAAAGTCTTTCATCATTTCTGAAAAACAAGTAACTCCCACAAAAATACCAAACTCCCAAATCAAACAAACAAACATATGATTTGGTAATTCCTATATTTTTTACCTGAAGATATCTTATCTTATTTTTATCCTATTCTGAAGATATCTTTCAGACATTTAAATACAGTATAAAATGTGAATGCTGGAACTAATTTGTCTAGTAATGCTTTATCAATAGAGCCTTAAAAACTATTAGTAGTGCCGGGTGGTGGTGGCCCACGCCTTTAATTCCCAGCACTCGGGAGGTAGAGGCAGGTGGATCTCTGTGAGTTTGAGGCCAGCCTGGGCTACCAACTGAGTTCCAGGAAAGGCACAAAGCTACACAGAGAAACCCTGTCTCGAAAAAAAAAAAAAAAAAAAAAAAAAACAAACAACAAAACTATTAGTAGTAACTAATATTGCTAACTTGACATGACCCAGAATTACTTAGGAAACAAACATTTGGGCATTAGCTAACTGAAGTGGGAACACTGCCCTGACTATAGGGCAGGGAGGGGGTTCTTAGGCTGAATAAAAATAAGAAAATGAGTTGAACACCCAAGTTCATCTGTCTCAGTTTTCTAACTCTGGACAGATTGTGACCAGCTGTCCCCATGCCTCCTCCACCATAATTCACTATAACCTCAAACTGTGAGCCAGAGTAAATAAACCTTTTATTAAGTTGTTATTGGGTATTTTTCAGAGCAAGAACAATGCAATTAATACAATGATTAAGCCTTAGTCAAGTCCTTTCTAGCTCATATGTCCAACTTTACTTGGTCAATCTAGATTCAGTAACACAAAGGAATCATGGGTTATGCTTAAACAGAGTGCTAATGTTCCATTTAGAGGAGAGAGGGCTTGGATGAGAATTTGATAGGTGTCTTGATAAACTTTAAGATCTGCCTTGAGTAAGAGACTGTATTTTATTCTGTGTGACTCAAAAAGAAAAATATTCAAACTATTTAAGCAAGATGGAGCCAGGTGTGGTAGATGCATACCTTTAGTCCAGAACTCAGGAGGCAACGGTGGGTGGCTCTCTGTAAGTTTGAAGCCATCCTGGTTTAAAAAAGATGGAGTTTCAGGGGTGAAAAGTTTGATTATGAAGTATATGTGCACACATACACACACACACACACATACACACACTCACACTGAATGCAAGTCTGTAGGTGAGTCATCTATAGCAACTGTATCAACTGCCCTCCATCCGTGGTTCAGGGAACTTCACAGAAGAGAGAGACAGAAAGAATGTAAGAGGAGGCAGATGGGGAGGAGAGCTGTGAAATGTTGATGTGCAGGTATCTGTAGGATTGTTTGTCTTACAGTCTTTTGGTATGTACCTAAAAGTGGCATTGTTGGATCATGTAGTTAATCCTATCTTTAATACTTTGAGTGGCCATTGTATTGCTTTACATCATTTCACAATGGTTCCAGTTCCTCCACATCCTCATCAACAGTTATTATTTTTCTTTTAAAAGCATTGATAGTCCTCCTGGTGTATATGAAGTACTAGCTGTTGTGGTTTAGGTTTACCTTTTATGTGCTTATTATCCTTGGTTATATTTGTCAATTTTAAAATATCACCATATTAGTCAGGGTTTTCTAGAGTCACAGAACTTGTGGAAAATATATATGTATATATTCTATAATACATATAATAATATATTATATAGTCCCTATATATAGAATCTATTGGAACAATTTACAGGCTGCAATCCAACCAATCCAACAATGGCTAGCTGTTGGAAGGTCCAAGAATCTAGTAGCTGCTCAGTCCACAAGGCTGAGTGATACCACTGGTCTTCAGTATGTGCTGGAATCCTAAGAAGTTAGCTCCAATGACAGTGAAGGAATGGACGTGCTAGCAAGGCGAGGGCAAGCAGGCAAAGAGCAAAAGCTTCCTTCTTCCATGTCCTTATATAGGCTTGCAACAGAAGGTGTGGCCCAGATTAAAGGTGAGCCTTCCCACCTCAAGATCTGGATTAACAGTCTTAATTAAAGGTCTTCCTACCTCAAAGGTCAGGACTAGAAGTGGATTCAACCACTTCAAACCAAGCAGAAAACCTCTCACAGGTGTGCCCTCCGCTTCTGGATTGTAGTTCATTCCAGATATAGTCTATTTGACAACCAAGAATAGCCAGTACACTTGCTAACACTGACAATGTGTGTATAAGCTTAGGAAAATATTTTCTTTAGACTGTTATGCAAACATCGGAACATACAAAATGTCATTAGTTACACAATTCACTCTTTTATTTATTTCTTTCTTTCTTTTTTTTCTTTTTTCTGGTTTTTCAAGACAGGGTTTCTCAGTGTAGTTTTGGTGCCTGTCTTGGATCTCACTCTGTACACCAGGCTGGCCTGGAACTTGCAGAGATCCACCTGGCTCCACCTCCTGAGTGCTGGGATTAAAGCTGTGTGCCACTGCAGCCTGGTACACAATTCACTCTTACATACAATTTTTGGCAGATGAATGAAAAAAATGTGGAAAGAATTTGTGTATTCACACCTCCCTCCCTAGTTTCCGTTTGGTCTTGTGTAGATCGATTAATCAATCGCCTTTGTTGAAGAATTTGACAATGAAGAATCTAAGAAAATAATTTGATGATTTTTCTTTTGGGTAAAGATTCTCATATAATGGAATCTGAGTTCGACTTTAGGACCTGGATGAACACACTCTGATCTGTCCCCCAAATTAGAACATTTCATACTATTGTCTCCTTCCTGAAGCATTAATCTAGCTGGGCCTATTGCGCTCCTGGCTGACAAACCACCCCTTGGGAAAACTGACTTGCCTGAAGGCATGCTAAGGAGATGGGAGGAACTATGATTCACAATTATTCCCTTGATATTAAATGACATTATGTACTTCCACATCCTAGAAGCCCCTCCCTCCGTGAAGTGTTTTACAGATCTTTTTGTTTTATTTTATTATTGATTACATATACGGTATTCTGCCTTCATGTGTCCTTGCAGGCCAGAAGAGGGCAGCAGATCTCATTACAGATGGTTGTGAGCCACCATGTGGTTGCTGGGAATTGAACTCAGGACCTTTGGAAGAGCAGTCAGTGCTCTTAACCTCTGAGTCATCTCTCCAGCCCTGTTTTACAGATCTTTTCTGCTGAGCTTGGTCACTTTTCTGAGTTTTAACACAAAAGCTAAACTTTTTTTTTCCTTCTCTTTACTCCTTTTCAGATGATTTTGTGCCTTCTGCGACCAACACTTATATTCAATTTAGTAGACATGTTTATTCGTGTTGGATGTTAGGACATAGCTATAGAACCTGTCTTAGTTAGGGTTTCTATTGCTGTGAAAAGACACCATGACCACAGCAACTCTTATAAAGAAAACATTTAATTGAGGTGGCTCCATTACAGTTCAGAGGTTCAGTCCATTATCATCATGATGGGGAGCAGGTCGGCATGCAGGCAGACACGGTGCTGGTACATCTTGATCAGAAGGCAACAGGAAATGGTCTGAGACACTGGATAATATCCTGAGCATAGGAAACCTCAAAGCCTGCCCTCACAGTGACACACTTCCTCTAACAAGGTCATACTCACTTCAACAAAGCCACACCTTCTAATAGTGCCACTTCCTTTGGGGGGCATTTTCTTTCAAACCATTACAGAACCCAATCTGGTCAGTGTACCTGAATCTGGATATGGCCTTCTGCCTTGCTCTCATGCTTTCTCAGGTATAGTCTATAGTTTGTGGCAGGCAATTATGTCTAAACTGGTCTATCCCGAGAAAGCTCTGGGAAAGGGCTGCTATATTAATATTTAGTATGTGATTACTGACATTTATTTACATGTTTCTCTCTCTCTCTCTCTCTCTCTCTCTCTCTCTCTCTCTCTCTCTCTGTTTTTTTGTTTGTTTGTTTTGTTTTGAGACAGAGTTTCTCTGTCTAATAGTCCTGGCTGTCCTGGAACTAGCTTTGTTGACCAGACTGGCCTCAAACTCACAGAGATCTGCCTGCCTCTGCCTCCCAAGTGCTGGGACTAAGGGTATGTGCCATCATCACCTGTATTTTTGCTTTTATTTTTGTTATTGTTTTTTGTTTTTTGTTATTTATGTGCTTTTCTGAACTCAAACAGCCTTCCTTGGATCATTGCTTCCTTTGTTTCATTCGTGTATGAAAGCACACTGAAACTAAAGTAAGGTTGTCCACATCATTAGACTATGGTCTGCCCCATTCTTTCAGGTCCTCAGATCCCAGGTCCAGCAGATAAGATCTGCATAGGTCAGTGAAAGTCAACAATTTCCTGAGCTACATCCAATGCCTATTGTTTGTAATTTTTAATTAACATATTAATTGTGCATATTTAGGGTATGTGGTATATTTTATTACCTACACAGATATAGTGTAATGACTGTGCATAAATTATTCTAGAGGAAATCATGATCAAGCAAAGTGATTACTCCAGTCAAAGGAGATTAAATGAATAAATGAATAGATGTCTTCACTAAGTCTGGAGTCACTGACTGATTAAAATATGATATATAACTAAGAAGTGCTGAGAGTGGGAAAAACAGTCTTCTCCAGGGAAGAGCATACCAACTACTTACCTAATAACAAATGGTCAGCCCTGAAAACATACACATACAAGAAAGAGTATAGGGTCTGAGCAGGTTGCTCATGCACGCACGCACGCATGCACGCACGCACACACGCACACACAGACACACACATGCACGCACGCGCATGCACGCACGCGTGTGTGTGCACGTACGCGCAATTAAAGAACACGAGGCCATGAACTTGAAAGAGAGCGAGGATCAAGAGGGATGTGTGGGAGGGCTTGGCGGGTGGACAGGGAAGAGGGAAATGGTGACTTTATATATAATCTCAAAAATAAAAAGTATATTAAAATATGACATGGTAAGAATTAATAAATCCCTTTAGCAGGGCAGTGGTTGCCCACACTTTTAATCCCATCACTCAGAAGGCAGAGGCAAGCAGATCTCTGTAAATTCAAGGTCAGCCTTGTCTACAGAGTGAGCTCCAGGACAGCCAGAGCTACACTGAGAAACCTTCTCTCGAAAAACCAAAACAAATAAATCAATACATCTCAGTCGTTTTGTGAGACTCTCTTCCTCCCCGGCTGTGCCCTGTGTTTTTCTCCATGTGGTCTTTCATCGTGGGGCGAATATTGACAAGCAGGACTCCGGAAGAAGGCAGGATCCACTCGGGCAGCGTACATCATGTTTCTCTTTTACTGATTAGTTCCTCTCTCCCTTTCCTCCACATTATTGTTTCCTGAGACTAGATACTCTCCCTGAAATAAACATGCAGCCTGCACACCTGTCCTAGGCTCTGTTTTCTAGGAAATGTGGGCTAAAACAGACACTTGTTTGGTAATGTTCATTAAACATTTCTAACATACAAATTCAGGGGAAGGACAAAGAATTCCCGCATCATCATTATCCACTGTCACAGTCTCGACACATTGTCCCTTTTCTTCTCTTTCCTTTCATTTCTTCCCCTTGAAGAATTTTCAAGAAATACTAGAGATGATAGACTTAAATATATGTATAATTGAAAAGCCATTTTTATAGCTAATGAAATTTCCCTAATTCTTGGGCACAATCTACACTGGCCATAGTCAAATATCCACGATTGTCACCTAAGTCTTTCTAAGTTGTGGTGTTTGAGCTCAGGTTTGAATTAGAAGCCTCTACTGACTCCTTCTTCCTTCTTGTCCTGGTGCTAACATTGAGCATTGAGGAGCTCAGGCCTCTGGTCGTGCCCCATGTTCTAGCTGGACTTACTTTCTCTTTGAAAGGTTATGCTACTTGGTCCTCTAGCCTCATTGTTTCCCGTAAGCCTGGGATGGGAAGTCAGTTTTAAGTCTTAATTAGATTCTGCTTTCATTCTCCTTTTTGTTTTGGCAAGAATACTCTATTGGTGTTTGGGATACTTCATATGGCATTAGATCAGGAAAGACAATCTGGAATCCCACTTGTCCCAGTGCTTAGACTGTGACTGATGACTGCATATAAAGTCCCTCATTGAACATTCACCTGATACGTTTACACTTTCATGACAGTTTCCTAAGCTGTTATTATGTTACATGCAGATTACTAGATGGTGGCTTCCTGGTTGTATTATTCCTTTTATATTCACTATTGTTGGAGTCTAGCCCCAACCTATCAAAGGGTCCCTTGAAGGGGGGAATGAGGAATTGAGAAATGATAGATAGAAATATAGGTGTAGAAAAAGAGACACAGGATAGCTTCGGGAGGGCCCTGGGTCAATGCCCAACAGCCCCAAATTTATTCATGAGGGGAATTTTATGTATCAGCAAGGGGAGGGGCAAATGACCTCCCCCTTCTAAGGTCGTGTTATAAAGTACCAACAAGTGTAGTCCCTTCAAAACACCTGGTAACCACACCTTTGGCCAAATCATCCTATAAGAAGCCCTGCTGGGCAAAGCAAGCTCAGACTTTCTGACCTTGATTAAGGCTTTACTGGGGAGCCTCTCTGGCCCTCCACACTCTATAAGAACAACTTTCCCTGAACAACTAATGGTCTTCAGAAACTCAAGTCTGTTGTAAGTCCCAGCTCTTAGGCTCCAACCAAAGCTTGCAGGAGTTTGTACCCAGTAATCAATCCTTCCCCTCTCCTTCTTCCACACCCTATTCCTCTCCCTCCATCCAGTTCTGCCTCTCCTCTTTGGAGCATCATTTTAAAATGAATTTTGCTATATTTTGTTTCAAATAACTGCATTCATTTCCCTTTTTTATGTTTCAATTTTTGTATCTTTGGCTGAAGGAACAAAGTTTCTGTGTTTTTTACACTTGCTCTTGTGAACAGAGCCTGTGTTTGTGATATGATGTCCCCTGCTTACATCTTGTGTCAGACATGAAATGAGATGTTCTTTTTCCCAGCCCTGGCTTCTATTCTTTGAAACTAGCATTAAAAGAAAAGTCTGAATGGATGGTTTATAAGATGTTATTCATAGTATAACAAAAGTTTATCAATTTATTTTTTCCAGAGTAATGTTAGAAACATTAGTAACATTAGAAAAAAGTTAATTTGGGTAATAAACAAAACTCTCATTTCTGATTTTAATTTTTTTATTAATTTTTTTCATTTATTTTACATCCTGCACTTTCTCCTCCTTCCTCTTTCCTGTTCCCTCCCCCTTATGTATTTATGTGTTCTAGCTGCATGTATGCCTTTATGCCAGAAGAGGGCACCAGATCTCATTACAGATGGCTATGAGCCACCGTGTAGTTGCTGGGAATTGAACTCAGGACCTCTGGAAGAACAGCCAGTGCTCTTAACCTCTGAGCCATCTCTCCAGCCCCTGATTTTAATTTTAAGTTCATTTTTATATATTTATAGAAATGCACACCATTGATCTTGTCTAAAGTTTGGTTAATAACTATATACCACTATTTCATTTTTTTAGATGATATAATTAAAATTAGAAAATTTCAAATTTTGAAATAAAGAATATAAATTAAAATCTTGAGTGTTTTCATACTAGTTCACACAAGCATATCAATTTCATCAGAGCTGCTATAGTAAAAGCTCTAAGAAACTTATAGAAATGTGATTGGATATGAACCTGGAAGTTTCTGCTATATCTTGGAGTTGGTGAAGGACTATAATCTCAGATGTTAGCAAACTATTGTGTGTTTTCACAAGACAGTCAAAAAATGAAATGCAATATGGTATTTGGAAAAATTCTCAATGGAGGTCTGAGGAGCTAAGAGTAACTGATAAGACCACTGATGCCTTCACCTTCTCTCCCAACAAAGATGTAGGGGTATGTGTGTGTGTGTGTGTGTGTGTGTGTGTCTATATGTGTGAGAGAGCAACAGAGACAGAGAGAGAGACACACACACAGTTGGGGGTTGGCAGGAAAGGTAAAGGTATCAGTGGCCCTATGGTGGCTGGCTCAGTGGTTAAGAGTACGTACTGCTTTTGGAGAAGAGCACCCATGTCTGGAGTCCATAACCACTTGTGCAATAATGACATGGCTTTTAATTTTGCCTGTCATATTGGCATTGTTTGACACTGTGTGTGTGAGGGTGTTCATGAGAGCAGTGCCCACGGAAGTCAGTACAGAGAGTCAGATCACCCAGAACTAGAATTACCCAAAGACAAAGGCTACTGTCAGCCTTAAACCAGGAAGTACCTTCTTGGATTGAATGAAGGTGAATACAGAGACTCATGGCTGTACAAGAAGCAAATTAAGGGTAGTTAAGGGATGAACCTTAAACAAACACACACACTACACACTTAAGGCTGAGAGATCATTGCAGAAGAGTAGGCAGAAAGACTCTAAGACAGAGAAAAGGGTTGCAAAATGCCATCCTCAAAGCCTGGCCTGGATCACAACCGTGAACTCACAGCAGCTGTGCCTGCTGTGGACCGTGTAAGCTGGACATTCCTAATAGTCTGTCTGCTATGAAAGGGGAAGGGACTCGGAGGACCCTACCACTCCTCACTGAGCTATTGGCCACTAACAGATTCTATAACATATTCCAGGAGACAGAGATGCACAGTATTCAATTGTATAGTGGCTGGTGAGCCTACCAGTCTCTGAAGGTCTGATCCAAAATGGCCCCAGTTAAACTCTGTGAGACACTACACAAAACAAACACTAGCAAGCATAAGAAAATGTAAATAAGGGGGAGGGGAGTAACCAGAGTGCATTATATACATATATGAGTGTCAAGGAATAAAATTTATTAATTAAAAAAAGATTTTTAGAACAAAACCTTTGAGAACAGTTATTCTTTATTATTTTACAGTATTTGCTTACCAATGGCCAATGTGTATAGATAAGAATGTGCATTGTGTGTGTATATACATGTGGTGATATTTTATCTGTGTCCCCCAATAAAGTTTGAGGATCAGAGGAAAAAGCCAGACACTATAGTAAACATAGAAGTCAGGCAATGGTAGCACATGCCTTTAATCCTATCACTCGGGAGGCAGGGATCCACCTGGATCTCTGTGAGTTCAAGGCCACACTAGGAACAGAGCCAGGCATGGTGGTACATAACTTTAATTCCAACACTAGCTAACCATAAAGGTCTGGAGGTCTGTACAGGCAGACAGGAAGTGACAGAGCTGGACAGGAAGAGGAAGTGATGTAGCTGGACGGAGAGAGGAAATGAGATGGCAGAACAGAAAGGCATACAGGTGTGGATATACAGGAAGTAGGTCTCTTTGGTGGAGGGTCTCCAAGTGGTAAGAACATGGCTGGCTTCTTTCTGCTTTTCTGATCTTTCAGCTTTTCACTCCAATATCTGGCTCCAGGTTTTTTTTATTAATAAGGCCATTTAGTAATTCATTATATATATATATATATATATATATATATGTATATTTAGATATACATATGTTTATTGTATTGGGGGGTTGATTTTTTTCCTATCTATAGAACTCAAGAGATTTTATACTAAGAATGGTTAAATACTACAAGTTTACATATATGGTGAATACTAAAAAAATTTTCAACTGGAAACTTAACTTGTCTTTTGAATGGCAATTCCAACGTTTGACAATTCAGGGTGAAGGAGGCTGGAGTGGTAAAAATCCAAAACAGGTTTCTCGAAAAAGAAATGACTTAAAAATTTCACACTTCCTCTCCACACAGGACCCAAGTTCAGAGTGTGATTCACAATTAATCTTTTTCAGCTGTGGCTTTCTTTGTTCTTATTTTGTCTACATGTTCATTATCTTTTCATGGTGATTCATGTTCAGTATTTCTTCCCACCACCCCCCCCTCCCCCCAGACAAGGTTTCTCTGTGTAAACAGCCCTGGCTGTCCTGGATCTCACGCTGTAGCCCAGCTAGTCTCGAACTCACAGAGATCTGCCTGCTTCTGCCCCCTGAGTGCTGGGATTAAAGGCGTGCGCCACCACTGTCTAGCCCATCATTTCTTCATGGTGACTGAAGTCTTTTGCTGTGTGCTGTGTCTTCAGCATCTTCTGGTTCCTCTTGCAGTTCTTCAGGCTCAGTGTTTAAATCATTCCTTCTGTTCTGTCCCCATTTGCTTTGGTGTGTGAGAGAAGATAGCCTGGCTGAATGGTTGACATTTCAAACAAAACTCCAGTACGATCCAAGGCTGTTATGCCATTTTCATTTTCCTGATTTTGTAGAAGCATGTCTCTGATCAGTGAATGTGTGTGGAATTAATTTCAAATGCTTTCTCTGGTTGGCAAAATAATTTGTACCGATGTCCTGGACTGTGTGGTGTATTTTGCTTTCATGTTCTGTCCATGTTGCTAGACCATCCCCCATACTGGCTGGTTACACTAGCACAGGGACACCTCACAGCCTTTTCAGTCTTGTCTTTAATTTAAGGGCCTTATCTCTCATCCACTAATTTAAGGGCCTTATCTCTCATCCACCTGAGCAGTGGCTCAAATTACTTCTCAGTGTCTTCATGACTTCCCTTGGTTTTCTCACGTTCTTCACACTTCACTCCTTCTTCTGCAATACTCTAGAACCTTTAATATCAATCTCAGAAAAAGCTACGTGAATCCATGGATCTTTGTGAGGCAAATAATTTCATAGCCTGTTCCAGAAGCCACTCAACAAGAGGAGATTTGGCCTCTTTTCTTCTGGCTAGGCCATGAAGTAGATGTCATTTTCCTGTCATTCTATCTCCACTTTGCTCTAGACTTCTAAAGCTAGCTGAATGATTTGGAGATTGAAACTCTAGATATTTACAAGTTGTCTTTATTTATACCAAACTAAATGTTGGTGCCAAATTCTTTCCCAAAGTGAACATGGTATGTCTTATCGGTAATCTCCTTGATTGTGTCCAGAATTTGATGGGCAAACTTCTTCCTAGTGACCTTAAGCAGTTTATGTTGCTGAAGAGTCTTATGGAAAACATTCAAGAGGACATCATCCAAATCCTCAGGCACATCATGGAAGTGGCCTGTGATGAATACTCAGTGGTTATACAGCTCAATGCCATTGCTTTTCTTGGTTCTTTATTCCTCAAATAATCTATATGGTACAGGCATGGGTACAAATAAAATTGATTTAAAGGTAACTACCCCTTGGCAGTAAAGTAGATACAAGCCATGAGGTCATCACTTTTCTTCTGCCTCTAGTGCAGTGGTTCTCAACCTGTGGGTCAAGACCCCTTGGGGGATTGAATGACCCTTTCTCAGGGGTCATCTAAGACCGTTGGAAAACACAGATATTTACATTATGATTCATAACAGTAGCAAAATTAGAGTTATGAAGTAGCAATGAAAATAATTTTGTGCTCCAGGGTCACCACAACATGAGGAGCTGTATTAAAGGGTCATAGCATTAAGAAGGTTGAGAACCACTATTCTAGTTTAACTTCATCTTTATTTGAGACTTCTTCACGGGCTTGCCAACATGTTGAGTTTGCTGTTGTATACATAAACACAAATCTGATCAACGGAGAATGCTGTCTAAAGTTCCCTGTTCTAGGGCATTTCATCTTGGGTTGGCAATTACAGAAAACTCACTGAGTCCAGTTCTGGAAACGTGCTGGCTATTGTTCTGTTTTGATTTGTCATTTACTTTGTGTACTATTTACCTTCTAGAGGTAGACATACACAAAGCTGGCCAATCAATTTAGAAGTTGACCTGTCATCTTCCTGAGTCTCTGTCATTTTGTTTAAAAATTTGTGGCTCTCAAATTTGAGACAAGATTTCTCTGTGTGATGTATGTAGTTCTGGTTATCCTGGTCATACTAATGTTTTTAAACAATTATTCTTTGGACATTCTTATACCAGTGTCTGTGATGTGCAGTAGGTTTTCCTCCTATTTTCACTTAATTTTGACTATTAATTCTTCATTTCCAGAAAGTGAATTTTCATTATTTAATGATTTTAGCCTTATCTTTGGTTAAGTGTCTTCTCTAAGCATTGGAAATCAGTTCTCTTTGGGAAAAAAAAAATCTATTTCATACTATGATTTGATGGTAACTTTCATCAGGCACTTTTTAGATTTCTTTCTTTCTTTCTTTCTTTCTTTTTTTTTAGACAGGGTTTCTCTGTGTCTTCCTGGATGTCCCGGAACTTTCTTGGTAGCATGTTAGCCTTGAATTCAGAGATCCACTTGCCTTCACCTCTCTGGTGCTGGGATTAAAGGCATGCACCACCATGGCTCTAATTTTCAGATTTCTAACTTCTGTTACTGTGATATATTTAATCCTTACAAGTAGATATCTTCTCTCTCTACTAGTTTTTAAAAATCTGTCCTTGAGCCTTTTTGGATTTACTCAGGTCTCCTCTGTTGTACCATTTGGACACTAACTTCATAGTCTGTTCTGACCTACAAAGATCAGTAGGATGCAGCACAAGGTGAACCCTAATCCTAACCCTAACTCTTCATGGCACATGGACAATAAGTCCAGATCTTCTGGTCTCAGGAACCATCTTTGAGTCTCCATTTCTTGACCTCATTCCTCATATGACTACCCACCATACCCTAAGCAGGTAAAACCTCTTTACCCCTGCTTCTACCACAGAATATATAAGCCTAATTACTTCTGACTCACCTTGATTCAATAGCCTGAATATTAAATATGATTTGTAACTATAATGTAAATTTGTATCTTAGTTGGGAATGTATAATTCAGCTTTCTTGATGGCATTGATGTCAAATATTTGAGCTTCAAATGTAATTACTTTGAAGAATAAAAGATGTTCACGGACTTTAATCTTACCTTCTTTTTAAAAATATAATTATATTTATATATAAATAAATATAGTTTTATTTTTAAAAAGCAGTTTTAGGTAGAGAGCAAAACTGAACAGAATGGACAGAATCCCCACATATTCCAGGACACCCACATATTCCCTCATACATGTACAATCTTCCTATTAACATCCTGAAACAGAGTACTGGTTAAAATTGATGAATGTACATTGTCATATCATTATCACCCAAAGTCAGAGATTAGGGCTCACTATTTTTGTTGCACATCTGTGGGTCTAACAAATATATAATGACATATAATATAGTATCACACAGAATAGTATCAATGTCCTAAAAGTACTCTTGGCTCTGACTTCACATTTTTGCCATTTCCAGAATGACTTACGGTTGGGAAAAATAGGGGATATAAGCTTTTTCGGTTACTTTGACTTCGTACATATCTGATATAGATATATAGGAAGATATAGAGATGATAAGATAAAAGGGTAGACTAATGAACCTACTTTTTTTTTTTTTTTTGGTTTTTTGAGACAGGGTTTCTCTATGTAGCTTTGAGCCTTTCCTGGAACTCACTTGGTAGCCCAGGCTGGCCTCGAACTCACAGAGATCCGCCTGGCTCTGCCTCCCGAGTGCTGGGATTAAAGGCGTGCGCCACCAACGCCCGGCATGAACCTACTTTTAAAGAACAACTTGTTTAAAATGTTTTACATTGGTATAGATTTTAGTAAATTTTAGTTTATTGATACAAACTTGAAGTTAATTTTGTTATACTATATATATATTTCTATTCTTGTTTGAGGTATTATGTTTAACTCATTTAAAATTGTAATGGATAATTAAAAATAGATTAATAATTAGTCATCTATGATAATCATATTTGTAGCCATGTCTTCTAGGTATACATAGATATATTTCACTTCATACTTTATAGACCTAGAGAATATGGCATTTAAATAACTTAGAATTCTGTTGACGTGAGACACAATTGCTCCTGGCTGCACCAATTTGATCCCGAGAGAATGTTGGGCTTCTAAGACATTTCCATTTGAAAGTTTGTCTTCTTGGCACAAAATGGCCTACTGGGCAAAGAACTGCCCTTGCCTTGACGGCTGACAGTACGAATGCAATGCTGTTCTTTCTGCACAATCAGGACACAAGGAAAGCAACCACTGTAAGGGTAAGATGGTCTTTCAGAATTCCTGCTTCTGAAAATGGTCTGTCAGATACTCTAGGCCTGTAGCCAATTTGAATGCACCAACAATGCTGAGAAACATTAGGTGACTGTCCAGGCTGCCAGCTGTCTTGGTCTACTCTTGCAAGATTCCCAAAAGTTGTTTGCATCCATCTACCATTTCTCAGGTACCATTATGTTCCTTCTCAGGTCTTTGATGTGGTTAAAGACTAGATAGTTATAATTTCCTCAGTTATGATAAAAGATAAGTTAGATATAAAACCTTAAACTCACAAATATAAGATAGATAGGACATCTTTAATATTGTAACTGTAATTCTTGCTCGATAATTGTTTTGTTATATGTAATTTTACCAAGGTTAAAGTTAAAACCTTCCTTTTTAAAAAAAGAAAAGGGGAAGTGCTGTGGATATCACTCTATATAAATAAAACACTGGTGGTCAGTGACCAGGCAGGAAGTATAGGCGGGACAAAGAGAGAGGAGAATTGGGGAAACAGGAAGAAGAGGGGGAGAGACACTGCAGCCACAGCCAGGATAAGCAGCATGTAAAGACGCCGGTAAGCCACCAGCCACGTGGTAAGGTATAGATTTATAAAAATGGGTTAATTTAAGATATAAGAACAGTTAGCAAGAAGCCTGCCACGGCCATACAGTTTATAAGTATTATAAGCGTCTGAGTGATTATTTTATACATGGACTGTGGGACTGC
Source organism: Peromyscus leucopus (assembly GCF_004664715.2). Lineage (NCBI taxonomy): Eukaryota > Metazoa > Chordata > Mammalia > Rodentia > Cricetidae > Peromyscus > Peromyscus leucopus. Next base: position 10,339,567 of record NC_051075.1, read on the forward strand.
GGGGTTTGGTGGAACCTGGAGAGAAGCCCTCCAGCAACACATATCTTTGATGAATCTTAGTGACAACGTCACTTAGCAACTCTTTTTGTAGACTTATTTATTTCCAGTACAATAAGCCCTCTCCCACTTGTCTTTGTTTATGTTAATTCCATCCCATCCCACAGGGTCCTCACTGGACCAACCTTTTGTTTAATCTGGAGCTTCTCTACTACTAGGGCCTAATCCAATTTGTAAATAGGCTCTGTCATCAGAAGTGGCCCCCAAGATATGATCTCGCACTTAAGTCATGAAGCACTGGCTGGACCAAACTTACCTTGCAGTAATTATTTCAGCTACTGTTAAGAATAACTGCACCTACATCCTATCCAGGACAGTAACCTTGTTCTCTTTCGTAGACGTCTGTAACTCTCAATCAGCCCATTGAAGTATCTCTCTCTCTCTCCCTTTTTGGTTTTTCCAGACCAGGTTTCTCCATGTGGCCCTGGCTGTCCTGGAACTCGCCCTGTAAACCAGGCTGGCCTCGAACTCAGAGATCTGCCTACCTCTACCTCTGCCTCCCTAGTGCTGGAATTAGAGACATGTGCCACCACCGCCTAGCTCTATTTAAGTCTCTTACATTCTCCCATCTTTAGAATTAATTTTGAATGCTGAGTGTCAGGGCACTAGCACACTACCTATACCTAAGAATGATAGTTCAGCATTATCTAGAAGGATAAAGCTTTGTTGTCTGTTTAGTCTTCTGTTACACTGTTTTTTGTAGGTTGTAATAACACAGTAAAGATTTTGTACAATTAGCGAGCAAAAGCTTAAGTGTAAACAAACCCCGTAGTTTCTCTTAAAAAAAAAAAATTGTTCTGGATTCCTATTTTGGCTTGCTAGAGGAGGCAAAATGGAAGTTTCCGGTGGTTCGCTGCTTTTTCTTGCCCTTTTAGCCATGAACACGACGCCGGGCTTAGACTTAAAGCTCTTAATACCTGCATCTGCCAGCCGGCGGACTCAACACTGCCGCTGATCTGATGTAAACCCAGAGCCGCGTTCCGGGGGCGGGATTTCCGTAGGGGGCGGAGCCTCCCGCTGCCGCCTAGCCGGGGGTGGGAGGGGCGAGCCGCGCGGGGTGGGCGGGGCGAGCCGCGGCGGAGGGCGGGGCGTGCCGCAGGGACTTCCCCTGGGCTGAGCTGCGCAGCGGGTGCGCGGGGGAATGGGGTGGCGGGTCGGGGCGGCGAGGCGTGCGGGTGGGCTCGGGTAGACCCCTCGTTGCTCCGGGCGGGGTTCTCTTACCCCGGGGTCGGCCTCGGACAGAGGGCGTTGCTGGGAGGCGGGGAGCCGCTCGGCCGCTACTCGTGCGACCGTGGCGAGCATGCGTGCGTGCGCTTGTTCCAGCGAGGCCGCGCGGTTGCCCTCTCCGTCTTCTGTCCTTCTTTCTCTCTCAGTTAGGGAACCCGAGCCCCGATCGGGGCAAGTAGGCGACCTCTCCTCGCTGGTCAGGGGTGCCCGCAGAGCGGCCGGGAGGTAGCGCTGCTCCTGGAGTAGTGGGCAGCTGGTGGGAGCTGCTCAGGCGCGAGCCACAGGATTTTAAAGGACCTGTCTCTGTCGTTTTTACTTTTAGGATTTTGGCCAAATTGGGCGAGGGTACAATATTACCACTTACCCCTTCTCACCGAGGAAGAGCGGGAGAAAGGGTAAGTAAGTATCGCTTAGGGGCGGAAGGAGCCAAGACTATTATTCTTCGAGAGGGGAAACTCTGCCCCTGGGAACCTGGGTCCAAATTCCACTTGTTATCAGAGACTGGAGACCCACCTTCAAAGGTCACTGGCCCCAAGCCCAAGCCTTCCTTTAGGTTTCTGAAGTCTGTATAGTCTGCTGGAAGTTTAAACAGCTTTTTAAGTCACCTGACAGAAAACTCATTTCCTTTCAGAACCTCTTTAACCTGGCACATTGATGTTTCAGTCCCTCTCTGGCCCCTTGTCTTGAGGTAGCATTCACCAGTAGGGTGTTAGGTAATCGAGTCTTGGCTTGGTAATTACCCCTCCAGGAATCTGTACATTTTAAAACCTGCCAACCGGGGGAAGAAGCACACAGGACCCCATAAAAGCAATAGCAATTTCATATACTTGAAATTCTTCTGTGATCTTTCAGAATTATAGAAGAAAGAATTCGTCCTCAAGCAGTCTATGCTTTTCTGAAAAGTTATGTTGAAGTCCTAGGAAGTTTACTGAGATTTTTTGGTGTCATCTCTTTCCATTGGTTCTTCCCTGAGACCTCTATTCTTTCTCCAACACACTGCTTTCTCTGTGTGGTGATATAGCTTCTCTCATGTTGGAAACCCCCTGCATTAAATATGTCACTGGTAACATTTACCTAAAATTCAGGTTAGCTATAAGCAAGGATAGTAAACCACATGTGTGTATACTTACGAAAGCTAGACTTACCCTCAGTGGCCATCCTGGCACAGGCCACACATGAACCCGGCTTCCTTGTGAAGTTGTGGAGGTTCACACAATTCATGAGAAACTAGGACATGGTTGTTTATTAATGAGGGGCTCTACTTATGATGTCTTTTCACCCTGTGTTGAATGAACGCTGATTAAAATGGGGTCTGGCGAGCTGGTGGTGATGGCTCTCATCTTTGGTCCCAACAGAGACAGCATGGTTTATATAGGGAGTTCTAGGCCAGCCAGAGACACACAGTGAGACCTGGTCTCAAAGATAAAACAAACGAAATCCCATAAACAAACAAAACAGGATGTGGAGAATGAGACTGCGGGAGATGGCTTTTTTTGGGGCTGGGCCTTTCTCAGGTTTCTGTGGAAGTTTTGAATAATGATGTGTAAATGTGCAAGAACTTCCCTCTGCTGCCGTCTCAGTGGCTTACGGCTCTGCAGTGTTGTGTGAGAACAGTGCTCTATCATTCCACTTCTCCGCAAGAGTCAGAAGTAAACTCTCAGGGATGACTAGCCGCGGAGATTTGTTTTCCATAATGCATAGTGTTCTAGTCATTTTCCGGTGCAGTGGATGCATTGTTCGGGCCCAATGACTGGATGAGAGTAACGCTTTGAGTTGTTCTCCAAGAAGGCTTAATTTTAGAAACAGGGCGATGGCTAAGGGTGATGTACTTAGGGGAGCAGTACCTAAACACACCTGCCATGGGGTTCTGTACATTTAACCCATTTCTTTATTGGCCTGAGAATAGGTTAAGGTCAAAATTAAGTTACTTAAGGTTAACTCTTACAGGAGTATGAAAGAAAAACTGGAGTCTAATGTAAATCTACCTCAGATTTTTTTAAAAAATATTTTGGTATTTACCTTTTCAAGGTTTTGTACCATGTATTAAGTTCACAGCTACATGTTAATTAGGCATACAGCTGAGGCATTTCTCTGTATTAAACATATACAATGTCATGTACATAGTATATATATGTTACCGTTACTCGGTGAAACTGTAAATTTTTTCCTTTTCTCCTATTCTTTTGGCTGTTTGCCACTAGTCCAGGCACTCCCTAAAATCCTCATGTGGAAGAGTCATCCATTTTATAGCCTTGTGTTTCTGAGGAGATGGAGGTCAAACCCGGGCCCTGCCCCTGCTCAGCCAGTTACTCTACCACACAGCCTCTGCCCAGCCTCCACACTTCCTCACTATGTGACTCAGGCTGGTCTTGAACTGGAAATCTTCCTGTTTCAGGCTCCTGAGTGCTGGGATTCCAGGAGCGTGCCGCCCCATCCGGCATTGTTTCTGTAATCTTCCATGCAGCCTTGAATCCGAGTCTTTGTTTTCTTTGCTCTGTCACTTGAGAGTGGTTACAGCTTCCCTGCTGCTGGATTCGATGCTCTCTAAATAGAACAGTGCAGGCCTAGAAATGAAGACTGGACGAAGCAGAGCCTGGCATGAGTGTGTTCGCTGTCCCGTGTCTCCATCTGATCGCCCAACATTTTCTTTCTTTTTTAAATTTATTTTTATTTTGTATGCATTGGTGTTTTGCCTGCATGTATGCCTTATGCAGGTTTTGGATTCCCTGGAACTGGAATTACAGACAGATGTGAGCTGCAACCTGGGTGCTGGGAACTGAACCCAGGTCCTCTGGAAGAGCAGCCATTACTCTTAACTGCTGAGCCAACTTTCCAGCCCTCCCTATCGTTTGCTTATGACCTTCCTTTGCACAGTGACAGGCAGCCTAGAACCCGTTTCCCATAAGTGCTAAGTCTGATTTATGCATTTTCATAATGCGGATGACATGTATCTCCTGCACCTGGTCCCAGAGTTTCTGAAACAAAGACCCCCCTGCCCCCATGTGACTTGATTTTCCTCTATCAGATCATTCTACAGTCCTGCCTAAGGAGTGTCAGCTTGAGAACAAGAGAAAGGGTTTCTATCGTGTGTGTAAAAGAGCTCTGACACCATTCCCAAAGTGAGACAGGCGGCCTACCACATTTATCTGAGTGCTCAAAGTTAGGATTTCTGTTTCAGAAATATCTTTGGTTTATAAGCATTATAATAAAAATGCTGATGCTTCGTGTCCAAACTGTCATGATTTTGCCAAGTTTGTGGGTCTGATATATAGCTAAGCTGTGCATTTAGTGTATCTAATACTGTGTTTGTAGCTGAGAAAGACAAGTCCACAGACGTCTGACTTCACACCAGACATCTGGTTTCACTCTGCTGAGGAGTACACTCTGTCAGGAGATTATAGGCATATCAGCTGTACTGCTGCAGTCTGTGGTATTTCTGTTATGAGCACTGGTCTCCAGGGCCCAGTGTGATGTTTTATTTAAATGACAGCACCTGGTCACAGAAGCACATTTCCCTTGGGTGTTCTTACAAGTTAACAAGAGGATGTAGTTCCTATTCTTGGCGAGTTTTTACACTAAGTTTTTATAGGAGGAAAATTGTCTTAAAAGCAAAACCTCAGTCTAGAACCTGTTGAGCTGAGTGTCCTGGTTCATGTCTGTCCAAGAACCTAAGCACTAAGAAGGCATAGGCAGGCTAATTTTGAATTCTAGGCTAGCCATGTCTAAGACCTTTTTTAATTTAAAAAAGGAACCTGATATGTTTTTAAAAGTGATTTTCCTCTCTCTTTCTCTCTCTCTCACTTTCTTTTTTGAGACAGGGTTTCTTAGGTTTCCCTGGCTGTTCTGGAACTTGCTCTGTAGATCAGGCTGGCCTGGAACTCAGGAATCCACCTGCTTCTAGCTTCTGAGTTAAAAAGTCCGTTTTCAGGTCTGTTTTCTTTCATGTTAACAAACGAACTTACAGAAAAAGAAGAAACAGTAGCATTTGGTTTTCCGGGTTACAGTACTTCTAAAGCCTTTTAAACCATCACATGCTGTTAGAGATGTTGTATGCTCCCAGAGGTTTTAAACTTTTCCACTTACATTCCCTTTGTCTAACAAATTTTTAAACAACTCTTGGCATATAGGGTATGTAAAGTAGGTATATAAATCAAACATGTACTTACAATAAGTCATGAAGCAATTCATTTAAAAATAGTTGTTTGATATATGAATGCCTTCACCATTTATTACAGAAGAGAAATTTGCATGGTAATGAAATAGATGTTCTCATTTATTTGCATACAGAATTAAATCTTGCCTGGAGACTAGATACTTCAGGACTTAGAACATCTTCAGCATTTTTAACAGGGGGTATATATTCTGATGTTATAATCATCAGTTCCAAGAATGTTGCTTCATATAAATATGTAGTAAAAATGACAGAAATGTGCTTAGGACCACCTTAGAAACTCTTGGGGACATTCTATTCCAACCCCAAGCCAACATTTTCTTTAAGTTTAATTACTTTGGATGGAATTCAAGTCAGCAACTCAAACAGTAATTTTTGAAATCAACTGTTCTAGAGCTGGGCATGGAGGATATCCTGGTCTCATGGAGCGAGCTCTAAGATAGTCAGGGCGAGGGCTACACAGAGAAACCCTGTCTTGAAAAAACAACAACAACAACAACAACAACAACAACAACAACAAAACCCAGCAACAAAAAAAGCTGTTATGTTTCTGTAAGAGCAGAACCCTTTGCATGTACAGGAAAACCACTGGAATCTCTAACGTACAGTCGTTTCAGATGGAAGCCGAGGTGTTTGAGCAGCGTTCTGTGTCACATGGTGTGGCAGCATGTGTGGTGTGAAGTGAAATCTCATGGCACCGCATTGACCAGCACTTCAAGAGACTCCCTCAGCTCGTTTTGCATCAGATTCTGAATTAACCGTTGGTCATTAGGCACTCAGAAACCTTTTATTGCTGCCAAGATTTTGTATTTGTTTTTTATTATTTATTTTATTTTTTTTTTTTGTGAGCTGTCCTGTCCCATGGTGTTTTATTCCTCAACTCTCTCTATATATAACTCTGGGGTTGTAATTCCCATTTAAAAGGCTGGTCTAACTGAAACGCATAGTAGTATTTTGCAGAAGATTGTATTCTGATAATTCAGCGTGGCTGAAACATATCCTCTTTTACATGGATGTTGAGGGTCATCGATAAATGCTGGAGGCCTGTCCTTTTGGATTTGAGAGAGGACTGTGTGATCTTGGGGACAGTTCCTCATCTGAAAGATGGGGTGTTACTCACGGTTGCTGTGAGATTCAGTGATTGTAAACTACAGTGACCACCAGAAAATAGGTTGTTGGTCAATAGTAGCATCATTTCTCTTCCCGGTCTTGATTCCTCTCCCTGCTTACATCCAGACTAACCTGAGAGCCGGGCTTGCAGCTCCAGTAAGAGGAGCGTCCCATAGGATCTGGATTTGGTAGTGGGAGCTGAGACTGGGTATGCAGAATATCGACAGAGGGGAGCAGTGGGGAGCTGACAGAGGAAGGAACCAGTCTTTTGCTCAGTCCAAGGGCACAGCTTAACGAGATGGTTTGTTTTTTAGGGGGGCTGGGGATGGGAGTCACAGAAAGAGCCATGTTTTTGCTAGCCTCTTTTGTGATTGGTTTTATTGGAACCTTTTTTTTTTGGGGGGGGGGATGTCTCACTATGTAGTTCTAGCTATCATAGAACTCACTCTGTAGATTAGACTGGCCTTGAACTCACAGAGATCTACCTGCCTCTTCCTCCTAAGTGCTGGGATAAAAGGCATGTGCCATCATGCCCAGCCATATTGGTAATTCTTAGATCCTTATTTCCTGTTTATTTAAATAATAAGGGTTTTTTTTGTTACATTGGCAATATTTGAATAACCATATTTTTCTATTTTTTATAATTAAATGGAATTAGAAATAGCTGCTTATGTGTTAAGTTCAATTGATTTTCTTATAACCTTATTGACCTATTATCATTTATACCGTTCCCTCCTTCTTTCCTTTAGTTACATGCTGTACATGTCAAATTAGTGCCTGCTAATGGAAAGATGAGGAGACTCTATCCAAGGAGCTTATAGGACAGAAAGACTCTGGGTGTCTATGTACAGTTCAGATAGTATGCTGTTGCTTATAACAGAGCTTGGACATGTACAGAGGGACCCAACAGGAGCTCTGTGTCCCTGACTAGAATGACAAGGAGTGGTTTCAGTAGTGGTTGTCTTTGGGCTCAGACTTGAAAACTGAAACAATTCTGGTGTGGTGGTGCATGCCTTTAATCCCAGCACTCTGAAGGCAGAGGCAGGTAGATCTCTGAGTTCGAGGCCAGCCTGGTCTGTAGAATGAGTTCCAGGACAGTTAGGACTATGTAGAGAGACCCTGTTTCAAACAGATAGCTCCCCCTTCCCCCTCCCACCTCAAAGGAAAGAAAGCTGAGGCAGCCTGATAGGAACAGAGAGCATTCATTACCAGAAGCAACAGCATGAGTGGTTATGTGGTCATAGAATGACCTCGGAGCGCTGTGTTGGTCTAGACTTGTTTATGTCAGTTATTTGCTGCATTCTACTCTTCGACATCCCCTCCCCATTTGTGTCCTGCTCCTCTGTTAACATTGCTTTGTTTCTCTCTGGATTTTGATGATTCCACATGTAAATGAGATCATGCATTAAGGAATAATTCTTTTCTGTTTCTGGCTTATTTCACTTAACCCAGATTCAACCATAATATGGCAAATGGCAAGAGTTTCATTTTCTGTTTTTGAGACATGGTCTTGCCATGTAGCCTAAGCTTTAAAGTCGTGATCCTTTTGCCTCAGCCTCACAAGTGCTGGGGTTATCGGTGTATTCTATTTAGTATCCTTCTCTCTCCTCTGCTAAAAAAACACAGAATATTATAATATTTCATTGTCTATTTATACCACACTTTCTTTATCCCTTTCCATGTTAGCAAATGCTTAGGTTGTTTCTATATGTTCACATCTGTTAGATAAGGGACAGTGTTGGCCAATGTGTGGAAAAGGGGAGCATTGGACAGCCATTTTTGAAACAGCATGAGGTTCTAAAAAATTAAAAAGGGAAGGAATTTGAAACCAGCAGTTCTTCAGGGTATGCAACCAAAGAAAGGAAATCACCATCAGGTAAGGATGCTGGCCACACTACCCGGGAGTTCTCCAGGGCTTCTCAAGAATGAGACCCGATGCTTTGTTTTTAGACAGAGAGTCAGTGTTATGCCAAGAGGAGGGAGCCCTGGTGAGCAAGGGCTGAATCACAGTAGCCCCCATGCATTCTGGGCATCATGCTTTTTTTGTGAATGGAGACCCGCTTGTGTCTTTGTTTGCCTTCTTCCATGGCTTATAGAGAACACCTGATTCTTCATCTTCTTTCTCCTCCTCCTCCTCTCTTCCTCCTTCTTTTCCCCCTTCCTTTCCTTCTCGTCCTCTGCTTGTACCTCCATGATAGGAAGTTGGGCTTCCTGAGCTATGGCTTATGTAAAAGTGGGATGCTTTAGTTTTCTTTTTCTTTTTTAGTTTGAATATTATTTATTCACTCATTAAAATAAGTCAAAAGTAGTAATCAAAATTTTATGTCTTGTGTTATTTGAACTCCATAGTTTGCTCATTAAGAACATTTTAAGAAACCTACCTTAAATACTGTTTTAGTTAGGGTTGCTATTGTGATGAAACACCATGACAAGAGAAACCTGGGGATTAAAGGGTTTATTCAGCTTACATAGCACTGTTCATCATTGATGAAGTCAGGACAGGAACTCAAACGGCAGGAACCTGGAGGCAGGAGCCGGTGCAGAGGCCATGGAGGGGTGCTGCTGACTGGCTTGCTCCTCATGGCTTGCTTAGTCTGCTTTCTTATAGAACCCAGGACTACTAGCCAGCAATGGTACCACCCACCATGGGCTGGACCCTCTCCCATCAGTCACTAAGAAAATGCTTTATAGGCTGCTCCACAGCCTGATCTTATGAAGGCATTTTCTTTATTTTTATTTCTTTATTTTTATTATTTTATTTATTTATTTATTTTTGGTTTTTTGAGACAGGGTTTCTCTGTGTAGTTTTGCTCCTTTCCTGGAACTCACTTGGTAGCCCAGGCTGGCCTCGAACTCACAGAGGTCTGCCTGGCTCTGCCTCCTGAGTGCTGGGATTAAAGGCGTGCACCACCAAGCCTGGGCATTTTCTCAATCAGGGTTTCTTCCTCTCTGATGTCTGTATTTTGTATGGAGTTGTCATAAATTAGCCAGCACAAATACCAAACATTGTTTATCTTTCATTGTTGGTGAATGTATACTTTTCATTTATGATTATTCCATACTAAGCATTCACTACATTAAACTATTAGTTTATATTATATAAAACATACATATATATATATATATACATATATATATATATATATATATATATATATATATATAAACTATTAGTTTATATTAGACTTGATCCCCTCCATCTGACTCCCACTCCTGTCGTCCCTCCTCTTCCCTACATGTCCCTTCCTCACATTCATATCTTTACTGCTTTTAACACAGTCTACTGCATAGAGATGCTTCTCTGATTAAGGGTGAGAGTTGCCGCTAAGTGTGGGGTATCCAGGTAGCACTTGGGAATCAAAGTCATATAAGTGGAAGTTTCTCTCCTGCCTGTCTGTTCCCAAATATCCGGCAGCCGCTACTTAAATAATTGACTCCAAGGCTTAATATTACTTATAAATGCTCAGCCAGTAGCTCAGGTTTATTACTGACTAGCTCTTACACTTAAATTAACCCATTATTTTTATCTATGTTTAGCCACATGACTTGGTACCTTTTCTCAGTACAGCCTTGTCATCTTGCTTTCTCTGCATCTGGCTGGTGACTCCTGACTCCGCCCTTCTCCTTTCTAGCATTCCTAGTCTGGTCCACCCCGCCTACACTTCCTGCCTGGCTACTGGCCAATCAGTGTTTTATTAAACCAATTCGAGTGACAAATCTTTACAGTGTACAAGAGAATTATTCCACAGCAGAGGTAGATGCATCTCTGAGTTTGATGCCAATCTGTTCTACAGAGCGAGTTCCAGGACAGTCAGGGCTACACAGAGAAACCCTGGCTTGAAGAAGCCAACAAACAAACAAAGTGAGAAAAGAATTTGTATAAAGATAAGTATTTAGGAAGTAGTTTGGTCCCATCTCAATTTAACTAACAACAATTGTGAATTTCCCTCTAGGCCTGTGACCTCCCCAGGCTTGGGTTTTGGACCAGGTTTATAGTATCAGGCATGTAGTCCCCCCTGTGGACTGGGCTTCAGTGCTAGTCCAAGAATGGTTGGTTACCCCCATTGCAAATTGTGCCACTACGCACCGATCTTACCTGTAGGTTGATATTGTACTTCATGGGCTCGTAGCTGGGAAAGGCCATTGATGCGCTGTCTTTCCGGGCCGCCCGCATAGCACCTTCTGGTCCTGTGAAAGCTTGCCAGTAGGAAGAAGGTTCTAGCTTAGGTCCAGTTTGTGTTCTCTGTAGATGATGCATATAAGAGACTTAACTGGAAACAGTAGTCATGTTTTTGTCATAGTTGTAAGTCACTAATTTAGGGGTCTCTCCCTCAGTGTCTTGTGGAATTCCTGTTAGACACCAGCTGGAGCTAAAATTACTGGAGTGTGGCTTAGTTTAAAAATTGTCAATTCCAGGGTGACCTGGTCATCTGGGCTCATTTGGCTGTCCAGTTAGTCTTGGCAAGGTCCATGGGGTTGTCCATATCATGGGAGCCAGCTTCCTCCAGAGCAAGAGCCAAGATACCACTATGGAAAGGGTAGTTCTTTTTGTTGCTGATTCATCATTTTTAGATACTCCGTTGGCCTCATAGACTAGCTGTGCTTCAGCATGAAAGGGAAACTACACATGGGAATGAGACAAGGCTTGTTGGAGATCATCTTGTGGGGTTTGGCTTTGTGAGAGGTTAACAGCCTTAACCTGGCATAGGATTGCATTGAGGCTCAGGTAAGAATTTATGTGAGAGTCCTTTGTAAATCATTAAAAGAGCATGTGGTGCTTGCTTCGGCAGCACGTATACTAAAATTGGAATGATACAGAGAAGATTAGCATGGCCTCTGCGCAAGGATGACACGCAAATTTGTGAAGCGTTCCATATTTTTAATAAGTGTCCAGAGTGAGGTACAGATGATGTTTCTTGTACTCTTACGTGTCTTGGGCATGACTTATAAATACTTTGGCTCAAATATCTAGTAGTAATCTTGTGTCTTTTCCCCCCTTAGAATGCAAAGTGCTACTTAGAAAGGATTGAATCTCTATTGCTTCAGAACCTAAAGCCAGCTCAGATCACAGACCTGAGTTCATGCCTGATACTAAGAATGAACAAAACACTACTGAGGTTCCAAAGACGTGTAACTTTGGACCCAGACACAGCTCATCCTTCCCTTGTCTTATCTGAGGACCCGAGAAGCATGCGATTTGGAGGTATTCCACAGAGTGTGCCTGACAAGCCAGGGAGACTTGACTTCAGTGCTTCCGTGCTGGGTGCCGAGAGCTTCAACTCAGGGAGGCATTATTGGGAGGTGGCTGTGGGACAGGCCACACAGTGGCAGTTGGGCATATGTGACTGGACAGAGAGAAAGGACAGCATACCCCAGGCTTCCGGAAATAAGTTCTTGCTCATGGGGTCCATGATGGGGGCCGATTACACCTTCTGGATCTTTCCCCCTTTAAGAAAGGTCTGTCTGGGAAAGCAAATGTTCAAAGTTGGAGTCTTCCTTGACTGTGGTTGTGGGCAGGTATCATTCTACAATGTGACAGAGCAGTCTTTCATTTATAGTTTCTCTGACCTTACCTTCCAAGGAGCAGTTACACCTATATTTTCTCTTGGTGTTCCAAGTGGAGGTGTGAGTTCAGACTCTCTTACTGTCTGTCTCAGATCCATTCCTGAAATGCTGCTGTTGGCTCTTCATCTTCCTGTGTGTGAAACCCCAGATCACAAAGAGACCAGGAAATAAGATCAAGACTTTACAAAACATTTATGTAATTAATCTAATAAAGTCCTGAGACTTTTGTGATTAAAAAAAAAAAAGAGCATGTGAATGTGACAGAGTGATACTGTTCACTTGGACCACTAAAGTATAGGGTGAATGGAAGTTAGAGTATTTTGCTTTGTGTCATGTTAATAATACAACTCCTTTGCCTGGTGGGACTTTTCCTCTCCTTCCCCTTTTTCTGCCTCCTCTTGCTCCTCTTCTGACCCGTTTCTCCTCCTCCAATTATTTTATATTCTATCATTATCTTCTATACTATTTTATGGTCAAAAAATCTCTCCCTTTAATGATAAATTAAGAACAAAAAGGTTTTAAGCAATTTTTTTTCTTGTCTGTTGGGTGTGAAAATGACATATTGAATTGGAGAAAACCAGAAGTGGCAGTGGTGGTAGCAGGGACCTATTAGTCACCCGAGTTTTAACTTAAATTTTATCCTATACAGTATATCTCCGTGAAGACTCTCGGTGTCTTACTTTTTGTGCCTCCCATTTAGCATTTTGTTTCCTTTCCTTTTTTTTTTTTTTTTAGATTGTATTTGTTTTTAGACCAACAACATTTCTCAAAAACTAAATTTACAGACAGACAAGGTTTCTTGTAGCTCTGGTGGCCTCGAATCTTCTTTTGATCCTCATGCCTCTACCTCTCTGTTGTTGGACTTCTATGGTGCTAGGGATTCAGGCTTTGAGGCAAATATTCTTCCATCTGAGCCACATCTCCAGTTCCATAGACTGGAGACTCCTTAAGGTGGGGAGACCTTACTCTCTTTCAATGTTTAACCCAGTGCTTTGGACTTCCTTTATGTCTAAGCAATATTCACTGAACAACTGTAGAATGCTGCTCTATGCAACTCCACTGAAATTTCAGATAAAGAGGAGGGTATTTTGTTCAGCTGGAACTGATGGTGGTTGTCTTAGTTACGTTTTCTGTTGCCGTGAAGACACACCATGACCAAGGCAAATCTTACAAAGGAAACTATTTAATTGAGGTGGCAGCTCACAGTTCTGAAGTTTAGTCCATTATGATCAGGGTGGGAAGCGTGGTGTCTGGGAGTATGGCGGCTTGCAGATACACATGGTGCCAGCTACATCTTGATCAGAAGGCAACAGGAAATGAACTCAGACACTGGGTGGTATCTTGAGCCTAGGAAACCTCAAAGCCTGCCCCAATAGTGACACACTTTCTCCAACAAGGCCACACCCACTCCAACAGAGCCACACCTCCTAATAGTTCCGCTCCCTATGAGCTTATGGGGGCCGATTACATTCATATTACCACAGTGGTGGTGGCTTCAGCCAGATTCACCATCAAGCTTGTCTTTCATAGGTCCCTGAATTGTCAAAGGAGCCTTTACCTCTCTTGAGTAACTCAGAGGTTTAGACTGCATAGCCTAACCTCCTCACTGATCAAATCAAGTAAACAAACAAGCAAACCCATGTACCCCAACAGTCATTCTTACGTGACTTTGAGAATCTCTGCTCCTGTACTCATATTGAAATCATGGCACAGCTTGATGTTTTCAACATAGAATACCCAGATGATAAAAATATACAACTTTCTTCCATGGAATAAGTCATAAAAATTTAATTTTTGCAATTTTCTCCCATTTTTTTTTCTGAAATAGGTCTTTGCAGTGACATTTTGACACAAATATCTTTCTTTTGAAAAATGTAACAGTTATGGTCACCTTTGCAAAAATAGTTTTGTTTTGTATCTTCAGGACACATTGTAAAGACAGTCACCCTTGAAATGCAGTTTGTCAGAGCTATTTGGGATTCTTTCTCTGCTGAACTCTGGCAGATTTTCTTGATTTCCTGCCCTAGGAATCCTTTTCTTCCTTAGCCATATCCAGCCTGTCTTCAGCATCTTTATGCTCAGCCTCTTTCCTGTCTTTGGAGGGTGAGCAGGCTAGAGGTGCCACTTAGACATGGAGGAACGTTGGGGGTATGCAGAGGGGTTCCTCTGAAGGGTAGAATAGGTGGCCAGGGTTGTCCTTCCTTTACCAAATGATAGTAGGAGGGCCAGAGAAGGAAAAATAAGTTAAAAGAAAAAGAGTGCCACTGTTGCTTTTAAAAAAAGTTACGTTATTTTCTGTGTATGGGTATTTTGACTATATGTATGTCTTTGTACCATGTGCATGCCTGGTACCCTTGGAACTGGAGTTATGGGTGGTTGTGAGCTATCATGTAGGTACTGGGAACTGAATGTTGGTCTTTTATGAGAGTGAGAAATATCCTTAACTGCTGAGCCATATTTCCAGTTCATGCTTTAGTTTGTTAAGAAACATTTTATTTTTTTTCAGAGCTTTCTCGGGTTCATAGATAAATTAATAGAAGGTGCAGAATTTTCCCTCTTCCATATACCCAGCCTACTCCACTATTAACAAGGCCCTCTGGAGTAGTGTGGGGGACAGCTGATGAACCCAATTATACTCTAGTACCACCCAGACTATGTTGTTTAAGATGCATTCTGTGGACTTAGACCAATATGACATTTATCTGTCGCCATAACACCCTGTGCCCTAAAACCTCTGGTCATTTGAGAGTCTTCGTAGTTTTTCACTTTCAAGAACATCAGAGTTGGAATCCTACAATGGGCAGCCAGTTCACTTTACTTTTGAGCTTGTTTGGTGTGGCAGATTGTTTATGGAACATCTTGATGTTTTCTAAGGAGCATATTTGTTTAATAGATGCTTTAATAAGAGTTTGATTACTGTCAAATTCAAACAGTGAATGATTATTTAGTTTTTCTTTTAAATAATTTAGCATTGTTTTTCCATTAGGGCAATTTGAAGCACCTCACAATTTAGAACTTTTAAAACATCCATTTTGTGTGTGTTTGTGAGCGCCTGTGTGCACCCACGTGTACACGTGCATTACCCATCTTACCCACTCAAATTTTTAACTGATTGAAATTTAAATACAACCTTTTGTGATCTCACTGAAGGAGGGGACCTGATCCTGTATTAACTTCTTTTCTGATTTCTGGGACACCCCGAGGTTTACATCTTTTTTTTTTTTTTTATCTAGTTTGGGTATTATTTTACACATTGTATGTGTATCACACATTGATATGTGGAAGATAAAGGATAATTCGTAGTAATCATTTTTTTTCCTTCTACTGTGTATGGGTCCTGGGGCTCAAATGGAGTCACCAGGTGGCAGAAAGAGCCTTTACTCAGTGAACCATCTTGCTGGCCCAAATGTTTTCTTCTTAATAAGTCCATTCCTCTTGTGTAAGAGAAGTCCTGTATCTCAACAGTACCGTGGGTTGTTTGAGGTCTCTGAGATACACACACACACACACAAGTCTGATGTTAATACTGTAAACATTCTTTTGTTTTTGTTTTTTTGAGACAGGGTTTCTCTGTGTAGCTTTGCGCCTTTCCTGGAACTCACTTGGTAGTCCCGGCTGGCCTCGAACTCACAGAGATCTGCCTGGCTCTGCCTCCCGAGTGCTGGGATTAAAGGCGTGCGCCACCACCGCCCGGCTACTGTAAACATTCTTTAAATAAAATTTTAAAATAAAACTTAAAAACAGGCATTAGATATATTTTTGTTATTATTTTTATTGTAGTGCTCGGGACCCAGAATGTGGATTGGGAAACAAAATTTCCTCAGGCTCTGCCATCCGAAGTGCGAACACGAACAAGACACAGTTTCTCTCTGAAGTTCACTTTCCTTTTGGGAACATGGAGACAGCACACACACATCAGAGATTATGATAAAGAGCCACTGGAACTCTTTGTCGGGTTTTAATTCTTTATAAAGAAATCTGAGAAGTTGGGAGAGATGGCTCAGTGGTTAAGAGCAGAGCAGAGGACCTGTATCCAGCATCTGCATGGTGGCTTACAACTGTCACTCCATTTCCGGGGTACTGACACCCTCTTCTGGCCTCTGTGGGCACCAGGAATGCACATGGTGCACATATGCACATCTAGGCAGAACACCTATATATATATAAAATGAAAATAGATCTTTAAAGAAAAATGTGATGGGTTATTTGGTTAATGAGTCATAGTTGGTTATTTTAAGTTAACTTTAGAAATATTTTCTTGGGGCTGGAGAGATGGCTTAGTGTTTAAGAGCACTGGCTGTTCTTCCAGAGGTCCTGGGTTAAATTCCCAGCATCCTCATGGTGGCTCAAAACCATCTATAACTGTAGTCCCATGAGATATGATTCCTTTTTCTGGTGTGTAGACATATATGTAGACAAAAGACCCATACACATAGAATTAATACATCCTTTTTTTTAAAGAAATTTTTTTCTTTAGTTTTATAGATAACTGATAAAAAATACCCCAAAATATGGTTATTTGGTTGTATGTGAGGAAAAAAAAAAAGAATGTATTTATTCTTGGGTATGTCTCACTGATTAAACCTGCTTGTGTCTCCTTGTGAAAGGCTTTGGGATGTTTGCCTGTGTGCTTGGCTCCTAATCATATTTATTACCCACTTGTCAGCTTGAGATGTTAGCTTTCCTTTCAAGAACATGAAATATATTGCTGCATCTGTATGGACTCAGAGACACATCATTTTCTGTTTATGGGAGGAAAAGCCTGGCTCCCAGAGCCCTTATGACCAGTGTCCATGTAGTTGAAGTCAGCAGGGCAGAGTCAAGCGAGAGGTCCTGGGGAAGGGATGAAAACAACCCTGTGAAGTTGAAATCCGCAGGCAGGAAATAGTAAGTACAGTTGTAGTTTCAATCCAAATGTTCCTCTGCTTTAAGATGTTTAGGCTGGTCAGTGACAGTTGTATAAAGTTAGACAAAACTTTATTCTTTTTCCGTCTGAGAAGGCGTAGCAGTTCCATCTAAGTGTAAATACCGTCTCTTCTCAGTCCCATTGGCATTTTCATTATATTGACTCTCAGCTTGTGTATATCTAGTAATTTGAAGTTTTTTTTCCTTCCTATTACTTTGAAAATACAGCATAGGTTCAAAGACAGTATGACGGAACTTCCTATGGTGAAAGGTGTCATAATGCTTCATTGCTAACCCTTAGGCTAGGTATTGGCAATCCAGAAGGAATCGTCACCAGCACATAAGAAAGAATGCAAACAACTTCTAAAGGTGTTACCTGGCATCATGCTGAGGATGGGGAGAAGTCAATTTGATGAGTGTCTAGAGAAGCACATGGTTGAACAACTTTTCCCTTTTTGGACACATTTATTTGATACATTTCCCTTTGTAGCAGCCAGAGAAAGTCACTGGAGAGAAAGGAAGTAGGAGCTTTTCAGAAATAATATTCCATCCCTGCAGTTGGGCTCTCTGGCTAAGTTTGAAGAAAACCAGTGATGCTAATATTTTATGAAATCTTCATGGATGTTTAATACCAGAAACTTAAGACAGTATAAAAAGGGATCTGATTCTTTTACATGAAATGGGGAAGTCAGAGTAAAATTGTTAGGTGAATGATACCAGTTGAAGGCTTATATATCACCTTGGATTTTGTTTGTTTGTTCTTTTGTTTGTTTTTACAGTCTCACTGTGTAGCTCCGGCTGGCCAAGGACTTGATGTGCAAACCAGGCTGACCTCAGACTCATAGAGATCCACCTGCCTCTGTCTCTGTCTCATCTTGGATTTTACAAGAATAAAAAATGAGAGCCAGCTATGATTTTATATTGTTATTAGTCTTTAAGACAATCTGTTTGTTTAAAGTTGAATGGAGGTCTTGAGAGGTGACTTGGCAGTTAAGAGCACTGGCTGCTTTCCCAGAGGATCCGGGTTCAAATCTCTGCACCCACATGGTGGTCATAACCATCTCTAACTCCAGTCCCAGGGGATCGATCCAGTGCCTTTTCCTGGCCTCTGTGGCCACCAGACATGCATGTGGTACACAGAAATACATGCAGACAAAACACTCATACACATAATATGAATAAAACAATAAAAATATTAAGTTGAATGGAAACTTATTATTTCATGCTCTCTTCTGCTGGTGTGTGGTAGCTTGTTCCGTAGTGATTTAAAATGATTCGTTAGATAGGCAACAACAGATCTGATCCATGATTGGCTTTGAAGTTTGGACATTTGTGTGCTGCTTAAGCTCAGGACTGTGGTCAGTGACTTTCCTGAGTCTTCCGACCAGCTCACCCTCTGCTGGCCATGGTTCTGCTGCTTCCATTGGGCGGACTGACCTCCTCCTCCTCCTCCTCCCCATCTTGACTTCTGACCTTTTCTCCTCTCACTTTAGTGTCCACACTCTGTACTTCAGCCAGACTGACTTAAAGGCAACATAATCTTGTTTACTCTGGTCTTTGTTTCATTGTTTAAACCGGAGTCAAAATGTCTCACCTTTCATATACAGTCTACAAGTTTAGAGATGTCTATCCATTCTCCTTGTCATGTGCTCCTGTAGTATAGAATATGTTGTATGTACTTTTTTTTTTTTTTTGGTTTTTCGAGACAGGGTTTCTCTGTGTAGCTTTGCACCTTTCCTGGATCTCGCTCTGTAGACCAGGCTGGCCTCACAGAGATCCACCTGCCTCTGTCTCCCGAGTGCTGGGATTAAAGGCGTGCGCCACCACCGCCTGGCAATATGTACTTAATTTTATAACTGGAATGTTGTATGGCCTCACTAGGTCATGTTGAATCAAGGGTGATCTTGAGTGATGGGGAAGATGGCAGAGATACCAACTTAGCTTAACTTTTGGAAAAAAGAAGAAACATTCAAAATTGTTTGAACAAAGACACAGGGGAGTGCCTGATCAGGGAGTAAGCTTTCTGTTTGTGTTGAGAAGTTTTGAGAAATGGGGATAATGTAAATGCCAGCCAGTTGCTGGTAGATAATGCAGCCTTAGGAGACTCTAAGCACTAGGGAAGGAGTAATTGAAGGACTTTTGGAGAATTTTTGACTAGAGACCCATGTGGCCAATAGTATTTTAGGATGATTTATCTGAAAAGTGTAAAGCATTAGGTGGAACATAGAGGGGCTGATGAAAGTGTACCATTTAAGAAACTACTAGCAAAGTAGGGATTATTTTCACTGTGGTGATTGGGTTAGAAAGTGATCGGTGTTCAGAAACAAGTAAAGGAAATGAAAACTTAACGGTATAAAGATTCGGCATTGAGAAAGTAAGAAAGCCCAATTTTATAACCGTATGAAAGTAACAAGGAGAAAAGCCCAGAGATTATGTAGGAAATGGTTTGAAGATGGGACAAATATAACAGCTCAGAATAAGAGAGCTTCAAACTACAATGTCAGTTAGACTACTTTTGGAAAGCTAGTTTGCAAAGAAACAGATTTCGAGAATATACAGTGTTTTTTCAAGGGTGCAGGGATATAGGCTGTGCCATCATCACTGCTAATGAGGCCCGTGGATCTGTGTTATTTTCTTAGTTGAAAAGTGAAGTAAACGAAACACATGTACTGCTTGCTTCCTGTACTAGGATATATCCTAACTGTCTTCCACTTATGTGAAATGGTATGCATTTGAGGACGTTCTTCTTCTTTAATTTTATTTGATGTGTGGGTGGGTGTTTGGCCATCGTGCTTGTCTGTGCACCACATGCATGCAGTGCTGGTGTGGGCCACAAGAGGGCAGCAAGTCCTTTGGAACTCGAGTTGCACATGGTTGTGAGCCACCACGAGGGTGCTGGGAACCAAACCTGGGTTCTCTGTAAGAGCACCCAGTGCTCGTAGCTGCTGAGTCATCTTTTCTGTCCTATTAATCTTAATATCATTTGGAAACATCTCCATGTTTAGGAAAGTTGGTCAATAAGCTATCGTAGATACAGTGGCATACGCAGTAATTGTTAAATGAAGGATTAGATTTTTTTTTTTAAGTAAAAAAGATAATGTACATAATGGATACCAGGTTACAATTTTGGAGAAGACTAAATTAAGAGTATTTTCTTGTATATGCCTAAGATATTTCTTTTTCTTTCTTTCCTTGTTTTTTTCTTTTCTTCTTTGGTTTTTTGAGACAGGATTTCTCTGTGTAGCCCTGGCTGTCCTGGAAGTTGCTCTGTAGCAACTAGCCTTGCCCTCAGGATCTCAGGGTGGTCATCCTCATGACCACCCTGAGATCTTGTTAGTGTTTGCAGACAGAGTTCCCAGTACTTATAGCTGTTTGTTTGGTTTTCTCTTAATATTGTAAAATATGCTGCCCACTTAGAGAGAGAGGGAGGGAGGGAGGGAGGGAGAGAGAGAGAGGGAGGGAGGGAGGGAGGGAGGGAGGGAGGGAGAGAGAGAGAGAGAGAGAGAGAGAGAGAGAGAGAGAGAGAGAGAGAGAGAGAGGATCCTGAGGCCATTTGTGTTGCTCAGTTTTTGTCTCTTGCTCGGAAAGGTTGTCTTAGTTAGGGTTTCTGTTGCTGTGAAGAGACACCTTGACCACAGCAACTCTTATAAAGGAGAACAACAAATTGGGGTGGCTTACAGTTCAGTTTCAGTCCATTTTCATCATGGTGGGACATGGCAGCATGCAGGCAGACATGGTGCTGGAGAGGTAGCTGAGAGTTTTACATCTTGCAGGCAACAGGAAGTGGTCTGAGACACTGGGTATGGCTAGTGCATATATGAGACCTCAAAGCCATCCTCTACAGTGACATCCTTCCTCCAACAAAGCCACACTTCCTAATAGTGCCACTCTCTCTGGGGGCATTTTCTTTCAAACCACCACAAAGGGATAGTCTGATAAATCTTGCTTTGTTCACGGCTAATCAGCATCTATTAGAAATACCTAATGCAGTCAAATGGGAAAGAAAGATACATTCGCAAGTATTGCTATCTGCTTATGCAACAGAAAACTTAGAAGTGTTGGTTTATTTGAAGTGGATTCAGTCTTGGCCAAAGTTTGACATCTATTTGCACTTTCTGCATTTATGAAATGTACAATTTAGATATGAAAATAAACTACACACACATACACACACACTTGTGCAAACTAAAGTCACCTGAGACAAGGGAATCTCAATAGAGGAATTGGGTCTGTGGGCATGTCTATGGAACATTTTCTTGATTAATGATTGATATTTTTGGGTCCAGCCCACTGTGTAGAATGTCACCCACGTGGTCTGGAGCAGGTCGAGCAAGCCATTGAGAGCAAGCAAGGAGCAGTGTCCATCCTTGGTTTCTGTCTCTTCTGCTTGAATTCCTGCACTGCGTTCCCTCAGTGTTGGAGTGATCAGGACATGTAAACCAAATAAATTCTTCCCTCTCCAAGTTGGTTTTCATCAATGTTTCATCACGGCAGTAGGAAGCAAACTAGGACACACATTCATAAAAATTTAACTACATGGCAGCATCATTGACAACTTAACTTTTTATTATCGTTTGGAGTATTTTTTTAAAATTTACATTTATTTATTTCTGTGTGCACCCTATGTGTCATGATGTGCTTACGGAGCTCAGAGGACAACTCAGTGGTTTCTCCTCCCGCCATGTCAGTTTTGGGGATCCACCTTAGGTCATCAGGCGTGGTGAGAAGTGCACTTACCTGCTGAGTCTTCTCATTAGCACATGTTTGGAGTGTTTTTGACTGAAGGTCTGACTGCTTAGAAAATTTGCTGTTTTGGGCTAATGCCTTGAGATTAGGAGTGGTCTTAATTCCAGAGTGGGCAAGTTAGCACTTGGCTCAACATACCCCTAAATGGTTACTTTGTTATTTGGTATGTGTGTGTTTGTTGTTGTTGTTATGTTTTTTTTGTTTTTTGTTTCCTGCATCCTAGGCAAGCAAGTACTCTATCACCAGGTCATACACCTAGGCTAACAATACAGATTTTTTTTCTCAAATTAATGTGAGCAAGTTGAACATCAATTTAAGTAGGACCCGCCAGTTGCAGTAGATGACAGGGTATTTGACATTGTATTTGAAAAGTAGAGCATATTAATGTAGTTTTGAATGTTTAGTAGGTGAAGTACTGCAGAAACAGAAGTAGTTTAAACTTAATTGCAGTTTGAATTTAAAAGGAGGGTTGATTTTCAAGTGCTTTGCTCTGTATTTGCTTTTATATTTGCTGAAAATATTGTACATGAAGATTATGCTTTGAACACTGTAAAATGTTTTTCCAGTATTAACGAAATGATTGCAGGAAATGTGGTACTTGAAAGGTCACGTTGATTTTCTGGCACTTATAATTTTGTGTTTTGTACATATTGTTGAGTCTTTCAGGCTCTTACTTGAGTACTTAAAGATCCAGGTAATAAATGGGAAAGGGAAATTGCAAAAGGGCACAGTGCTTTGGAGTGCACATGTCTTTTGGCCTTCTTTTGTTTCAGACTGAAATTTCAAATTCTAGAAGGTCATTGGGAAGATGGAAAGGAAGGACAGCATGGTTAGGGCCTTCTGCACTTCCCGAGTCCACAGACAACCCGACGTCCATTCTTCTGTTAACTGATGTTGCGTTTGGATTTCTGTGTTAATGCTCTCTCCCACTTGAGCACACTTGAACATTTATGTTTATAGAGTTGGCTGTCTTTTTCACTTTCATCGATGACATGGAGGCATGTGGTGGTGAGAGTGCAGACTGACTGACAGGAGTGCAGACTGACTAACAGGAAGTGCAGACTGACTGACTGACAGGGAGTGGAGGTGACCGATGGAGGTATCTAGCTTAGCAGAGCTTAAACAGGCCACAGGTTTGTCACGGGTCCTACCTTGGGTCGGTGCAGCGTTTACACGAGACACTTAGAATGACATATATTTTGTTTTACTATAATACAATGGTAGAATATTTTGGATATCATTAAATAGTCTCTACTAATCTGAAACTTTTGTTATAAAGTAACAATAAAGTTGTTATTTACAACTTTCTCTTTTCTCAATTCTCAGTTAACTTTCTTTAGAGTCTGGGGATTTAGCCATAACTTGTGGGAAACTGATGTTGACTGATTTTGTTCACAACGAATCACTACCTTTATTAAAAATGAAAACAACCCTCACTATATCAATTGTCACAATTCATGTGACTATTTACTATTTGTACTGATAATTTTTGGCCAATGAAAAGTAATATTTTAAGTATTTCCTGGAGGAGTCTGTTAGCTTCTTCTAACTCTTTTTGTTTGTTTGATTTTTGTTTTTTGGAGTCAGGGTTTCTCTGTGTAGCCCTGGCTGTTCTGGAACTTTCCCTGTAGACCAGGTTGGCCTTGAACTCAGAGATCTCCCAGCCTCTGCCTCCCAAGTCCTGGGATTAAAGGTGTGTGCCACCACCACAGGATACATTTATTTTTAGACTTATTTATTTACTCACATGTATGAGTGTTTTGTTTGCATACTGTGTGTGCATCATTTGCATGCCTGGTGCCTGCTTCAGACCCTCTGGGACTGGAATTACAGGAGATTATAGGTCATCATGTGAGTGCTGGGAATTGACCAGGGCTCAGCTGCTTTTTACCACTGAGCCATCTCTCCAGCCCCTGGCTTCATCTAACTGTTATAACTGACTATCATCTGTGATTTTATTATGACTTTTTTGCTTGCTATGGAGAAGCAAAATAACTATTTTGAAATTAATAACTTACTCAGCTAGGAGAGGTCATTGGATGATTTTTTCCCTCAGAACAAAGCTACATTATGTTCTGAACAACTTCCTTATTCAAAGCTGATAGATATTAATTTAAAATTATTCAGATTTTTATATGGCTCCCATATTTATCTAGCTCATTTATTCACTAAAACCCATCAAATTATTACTGGATTTTCTTTCTTTTTTTTTTTTTTGAGACAGGGTTTCTCTGTGTAGCTTTGAGCCTTTCCTGGAACTCACTCTGTAGATCAGGCTGGCCTCGAACTCACAGAGATCCGCCTGCCTCTGCCTCCCGAGTGCTGGGATTAAAGGTGTGCGCCACCACCGCCCGGCCCTGGGTTTTCTTTCTAAGCCATTTATTGTTAAGAGCCATTGTAAAAATCATATCATTTGATGTGGATGAGACAATAAAAATAAGGTTCTTACAAAACGGGGGAGTCAGAGAATTATTCTTAGAGTTATCAGACTGTTAAGAGGAGAATAACCTTTTTGGTGACTAGTATGAAGTAAGTTAATAACTAAGTTTTATTTATTATTGGTGCTACTTTTTTGATAAACGGGATTGTATTTATCTTTGTTACTGAAAGCAGGAATGTAGTAGAAGCTTTGCCAATGTGTACCTCGCTCCCACGGTGTCCAGTCAGACACTCGATGTGTGTTTTTACTAAATCATTATGGGTAATAAGTAAAGATCAGACCAAAAAATGTAGCAGTATCGTCATTAGAAGTGTATGGAACTTTTGGGTATGCTGACCTTGCAGCAGACATCAGAAGTGATGGTTCTGGGACATAGAAAGAGGCGACTTAACCGTGGGGGAGGGCTCTTCTTACATCTGAGCAAAATAACGTTAATTGCCTACTCCTTGGCATAGCTGAGACTTATCTAAGTCTTGTTAGTTCTAATTCTGTGCTGATTGCGTGAAGAAGGAAAAGGTGCAACCTTGGAGTCCTTCTTTAGACGTGACACATGCAAGCCTTACCGTTACCAGACAGGTTGTTGGCTTGCAACGTGACGTAATCTGTTCATTCACTTTCTTCCGTATTCTCCGGGCTGTCATTGAAAGGAATGTCTGCCATTTACGGCACAATCACACCAAGCTGGCTTTTTATCGATACCGTAAATGGGTAGTAATAAAAACCTTATCTACAATTAAATAAGCAGTCAAGATACATTTATAATTTTATTATAGAGCTTGAAAGTGCTTAGGAAAATTCTAAGAACGTTAGGATGTAGACAATGGAGTGAGTTGCAGGGGTATGAGGGGTGGCTATCTCTATAAAATGATAATTGACCACGCTGTTTGTCAGACACAGGTGTAGTTAGAGAGTGCCAGAGGAGCCGGAGAAGGAAGAGGGCAGTGCCAGTGAGAAGCTTTGTGAGATTTCCCAGAAGCGATGAAAATTAGGTTGGTGGCTCCTCAGCTCGGCTGATCTCATAATTATGTGTGTTCAGCTCCAGAGGTTTCAGATCCACCTCGCTGTTCCTTGCAGAGAGAGCTCCGGCTCGCTTGCAGGAGTTTCCAAGCCTTCCGTTCCCCAGCACTGCTGTGTACAGGCTGGCAAAGGCTGCTGTGGGAGGGAATTCTTTTTGTTTTTCTTGGTTTTTCAAGACAGGGTTTCTCTGTGTAGCTTTGCACCTTTCCTGGAGCTCACTTGGTAGCCCAGGCTGGCCTCGAACTCACAGAGATCCGCCTGCCTCTGCCTCCCGAGTGCTGGGATTAAAGGCGTGCGCCACCACCGCCGAATTCCCTCTCTGTCATTACTCCTCAGTACGTCCCCAGCACACTGATTCCCCCCATGGTTTCCTGAAGGTTGAAAGATGAAGCACTCCTGGCTTCACTTGCCTGTTCCCTTGGTGTTTTTTGATTGCCAAGTAGCTGAAACTTCCCACTGGATGTGAGCTTGGTGGACCTTTTTCCATGTAAGGTGATCTTTTTACTACGTGAGATGGTCTATTTGTCTGCAATATATAAAACAGTCTGCAGCTGGCATTTACAGTGGGCTGTTCGCTTGCTCAATTAGATTATTTTGGCATTATATATTATGACTCATTAACTTGAAGATTTGTATATAAACAATGCCATTAAGTATAGTAAGATAAGTACATTTAGAAATAGCTGCATCAGAGCATAAATATATTCCTCAGAACCTACTTTCGTTTCCCTTTGCTGGGATATTTCTACATCCTAATGGTATTTCTCATTTTATCACAAATACAGACCCATAAACCTGACAGAGATGAATTTAGTGTAATGAAGAAATATGGAGGACATTAGAACTTGAATTACACTTACAAACCTCCATCCACCCCGATCCTTTGAACGCAGGGGCTTTAACTTTCTTTTTCCCTTTCCTAGTCTTATATATTGAATTTCTCACAAGGAAAACCTTTTTTTACGATTCCATTCTTTAAACATAAAGAAGCTGACAGATAAAAGCAGAGTAGCTGTGTTCAGGCAGGCAGTGGGCTCCTGTATCTGGCTGTATCTACCTTGTGCCTGTTCGCTTCAGCCCTTGCATGTCAGGGACTCCTTGGATACCTCAGAGTTGGGGTTACAAATCATTACCTTTTCTTCCCAGGTGTGGTGGTGCGCTCCCTTTATCCCAGCTTGCAGGAGGCCATGGCAGGAGGATCTCTGTGAATATGAGACCAGCTTGGGTTACGTAGCAAGTTTAAGGCTAGCCTGGGCCACATAGTGGAAACCCTTCCAAAAAACAAAATCAACCAATGAAGAAAAGCTCAAACCAGGGCTTGGAGAGATGCCTCAGTGGTTAAGTAAGAGAGCTTCCGGTTCTAGTAAGAGAGCTTCCGGCTCTAATGGGGCACCCGAGTCCTGTTCCCAGGCCCTGTGTCTGGGGTGGAGGGAGAGGAACTCAACTGCCTATAACTCCTGCCCCCCTCTTCTGGCCTCTGTGGGCACCTCCCATAGTTGCACATATTCACAAAGACAGACAGACAGAAACCATGTATACACAAACATAAAAATAAACATATTTTAAAAATCAAACCAAAGTAAAAGAAAACATTAAGAAAAAACTTATGGAAAACTCAAGTAAGCTACATAACATGATCTTATCTCAAAAGGATACCCAAGCCAAAGCCCAAACAAAATGAAACCCCAAATACAAAAACAACCCCTCCCCATCATTTAAAGAAAATTAAACTCAATACCTACTGGGCAATGCTTTTTTTCCATGATGTATATATAAGTCTATCACATTCAAAATATGATTTTTGATAGCTTATATGAACAAGAAATAATGAAGTCAGCATAATAAAGTAATTAAAAAATTACTAATAAATTATAGGAAGTGTTTCTTGCTGTGGGATGGTCTGTATGTCAAATTGCTCTGATTGGTCAATAAATAAAACACTGATTGGCCAGTGGCCAGGCAGGAAGTAGGTGGGACAAGGAGAGAGGAGAATTCTGGGAAGCGGAAGGCTGAGGCAGAGAGACACTGCCAGCTACTGCCATGACCAGCAGCATGTGAAGACGCCGGTAAGCCACCAGCCACGTGGCAAGGTATAGAATTATGGAAATGGATTAATTTAAGCTATAAAAACAGTTAGCAAGAAGCCTGCCACGGCCATACAGTTTGTATGCAATATAAGTCTCTGTGTTTACTTGGTTGGGTCTGAGCGGCTGTGGGACTGGCGGGTGACAGAGATTTGTCCTGACTGTGAGCCAGGCAGGAAAACTCAAGCTACAAATGGCGCCCAACGTGTTGGCAAGAGTTTCTACCTAAAACCTGAGTAAAGATTCTAAAATGGAACTAAAAACAGCTTCCTAATTGTCTCTCTCAAATGAGCAGCAGCTGCCGGTTTGAGTTACTGGTGGGTTCCTGGTGTGTGCACTTGACCTGCAGTATGGCGGGAATGAGGCCTCTGCAAGTGGTGGATTTAGCCTTTGCTAATACAAAACAAAAAAAGAGGTTTCTGGGCTACAGTTTCTTTTCTTTTTTTCTCCTGAGACAGAGTTTTTCTGTATAGCCCTGGCTGTCTAGCAACTCACTTTGTAAACCATGCTGGCCTTGAACTCAGAGATCTGCCTGCCTCTGCCTCCCAAGTGCTGGGACTAAAGGCGTGCACCATACTGCCTGGCCATGTTGGAAGTATTTCATTCCTTCAACAGAGTGCAGTAAACATCAGACATTTAAGGACAAGGAACTGAAGTATCACAGTGAACGGAGTCTTTGCTCTCACAGAGTGTATAGGTGGAAGATGAAGATGAGAAAGTAAGATGTGATAAATACCATGCTGGAGGAGTTACAGGCATTTGCAGGAGAACAGAGGAGGGCATCTAACTCAGACTTACAGAATCAGACTGGAGTGAGTGCTGGGTCCACTGCCATCTATGCTGACTTACAGGATGCAGAAGAGCCAAGATGGAGAAAACAAAGTGTTGGGTGTACAATGTGGTCCTGAAAGAGCAGATGAGATGAGACCAGATCTGATCACTGGTAGCCTGAGCAGGTGGTCTTCATTCTATAGGAATAGGGAATTGAAGGACAGCAGTCAGGAGGTAGTCTGCAAGGTTTGTGTCTTTTCAGGAGGCCACTGTGGCTCACTAGCATGTTGACAGCTGTTCGGATGATGTAGTCATTCTGTGAGTGTCAAAGGACATAGAAGAGCCCAGAATAGGTGGAGTTTGTTTTCCCATGGCATTTGATTGACAGTCTCCTTTATAAATTTGTTCTTCATTTTATTTTTATGGCCCTCTTACCTTATCACGAGGCTAGAATGTTTCAGAGGCACATTGCCTAACGTTGAGTATCTGTATGGATAGCCAGATATGCCTTCTTCCAGCATGGTGTGATGGCTGGTATCTGTCAGGCACCCATAGATGTTTACTGATGTGAAAGGAGGGGGTGCTGAGGAATGAGAGGCAGTTGACTCATCTACCAGTTTCCCCGACTTTTCCAGTATGACAGTGTACATTTTCATACAGTCTTCAAATTTATGGGCTTTCTGTTTTATTATTGGTCTTCAGTTCATTCCAGTTGGATATGGAGAGGTACAGAACAATTAAAAACTAACTCAGCTCTACTATTACTCTTTAGAAATTAGTGTAGAAGCACGATTTATGAATTTAAAAGATTTTTTTTTTTTGAAACTACGAAGGGAACTTAATGTGAGCATGGTCACAAAGGTGAGTTCTCTTTAAATGTTTTCAGTATCCTTTTACTTAGGTCATATTGTTCAATAATTTCTGACATTTCACACATGCATATGAGGAATTTTGGCTATCCCCCCCCCCCATTATTCTCTATCATCCCTCCCCTCTCCCTTTGAAAGCCTTCTTCCCAACATGGCTTAGAATATATTTTTGACCACAGATTACTTAAATTAAACTAATATGATCTAGTTTACCATTTGAAGCTGCACATCCCTGTCTTTAATAGTGACAAGCCCCGAAAATAAGGTAATTCAGTCTCAGTTGTCTGTGCTGATGCGCTATGGTACGTCCCCAGATTTTGCTGTGCTTGTCCAGTGGGAACACCTTCAAGCAGGAGCCTGGGCTCCTTTCAGGTGTTTCCGTCTTTTTCTCAGGACACTCATTTTGTTGGCTGCAGACTATGATATTCAAGGCTCCTATTCTTCCTTCATGTCCCCATGTTACACTCAATGGTTATTGAGGATAGTAAAGCCTGGGGACTGTGTCTGAGACGCACTCATTACCCCCCACCCCATCATGCTTCTTTGACTTCCCCATGTCCTTTTTATTCACAGTGAGCACTCTGGCCCCCAACTAATACTGTACCTCATTACTTCTACACTGCAATGTGTGTGAAAGATTTTCAGAAGGGTTTTCTTGATTGTGTGCATTTCTCTTCCCTGGAATCCTATCGGGGAAGGTACTGTATTCCAAACTCAACTGGATCAGTCTTCCACTTCCACAGTTGCTGGCTGTTTATTCTCCTACTTGTTTAGGTGTGAAGTGTGTAAAATGGCACTTCTTATATATGCATTGTGGATACTGAACTGTGTGGTGTGAATAATGTTAGTGAGAATGTTTTGCCCTGCATTTGGAAGTTTTTACTATAATTGCTCAATGAAGCTAAATGATGTGAAAGTCTCTTTTGTCTCTGGTCTCTCTCCCTTTCCATTATCTTTACTCGGAATAGTAGAAGAATATCTATACTAATGCCTTATGTGAATTCCTGAAAATCCCCAGTCCTTGAAAATCATGTTGTTCAAATTATAGGGCTCATAAGGAAAGTAGAGCTTGGACAGATAATTAGTAATTGGTAGAATTTTTATAAACAGACCTAACAAAACAGCAATAGGTTAAAAAGGAAAAACTAAGCAAAAGACAATCCTGTTCCATAGACATTTGTCCTTAACATCACCCAAGTCTTGGCTTTAAACCCTGGTTGTATTGAGTTGTAGGTTGTAAAGTCATCCACTTTTAATACAGACCAATTTCATCCAACTCAAAAATCAGCTCCAGATTAAGGTTGGAGAGATGGCTCAGTGGTTAAGGGCATTCACTGCCTTGGTAGGCTCTTGCAAAGGACCTGAATTGGGTTCCCACACCCCCAGTGGACAACTCACAACCACCTATAACTGTAGCTCCAGGGGGATTTGACTGATGCGTGTATGAATTTACACACACACACACACACACACGCACACGCACACGCACACGCACACGCACACGCACACGCACACGCACACACATGTGTGTGAGACAGACAGAATTCAAAACCATGAAAAATACATCATTCATCTAAGAAAATTCTATCCCAGGCTGTCGCTGTACCAGTTTTACTTAATTTTGAGGACAGGGCTGAGTCTTTGCGTTTCTTTATTTGTATTGTCACCTGTCTCAGTAGGTGAATAGTAGAAAACCCTGGAGTCATGAAGAGACATTCCCGGTAATGAGAGAAAGCCTGTCCTGGATGGTATTCAGACCTTCGTGTGCTGGGAGATTGTATTGAAACCAACTTGATTTCCATGTTGCTCCAACATTGTTTTCTTGAATATGAGTGAGTTTGCATGAAAGTAATATCTGTTGTAACCAAAAAGTGTAATGTCAATTTTGCTTTAGTATGTAAAATATTTATATACCCATTATTAGAAATCCAAGTAACACAGAAAAATAGAAGGTAAAATTCTTTGCCTGAAAATTAATACTATTAATCTGAGTCATTGTCTTCATTGATTATCTTTTAAAAAGATTCTCTTGATGTGTGTGTGTGTGTGTGTGTGTGTGTGTGTGTGTGTGTGCACATGTTTGTCACATGTGCGGGAACTCGTAGGCCAGAAGAGGATGTCTGATCTCCTAGAGCTGGAGTTATAGGTGGTTGTGAGCTGATCTCTGGGAACTAAATTTGATCCTCTGAATGTGTAGCAAATGTTCTTAACTATTGAGCTTTTCCATCTCTCTAACCCCTCAGGAACTCTTTTGATGATGAATGTGTCTAAAATTTCACATAAATGGGTTCATAGATGTCTTAGTTAAGATTTTATTGCTGTGAAGAGACACCATGACCACAGCAGTTCTTATAAAGGAAACCATTTAATTGGGGCCAGCTTACAGTTCATAGGTTTAGTCAGTTATTACCCATGTTAGGAAGTCTGGTGGCACACAGGCTGGAGAAGGAGCTGAGAGTTCTGCATCCATATCTGCAGGCAGCAGGAAGAGAGAGGTTCTGGGCCTGGAGTGGGCTTTTCTGAAACCTCAGAGCCCAGTGACACACTTCCTCCAACAAGACCACGCCTACTCCAACAAGGCCACACCTTCTAAGAGTGCCACTCCCCAGGAGCCGATGGGGACCATTTTCATTCAGACCACCGCAGTAGACATGCATAGTTCCCACTAATTTTCAAAACAGCATGTTGAACATTTTAATGCAACATCTTTTGGCATGATTTACTGCATGCACACCATGACTTCTTTGTCATATTGTTGGATATCTAAACTTTAAGGTTTTTAGTGTTGTAAATAATAATCTTTGATCTTATTTTTGCACCTCTAAAATTCCTCGATGTGAATTCTGAGCAGAAGTTTTGTTCTTGTAAGATTTTGGTACAATTGCCATGTTTTGTTCAGTAATGCTTGTACCCTGTTATAGTACTAGGTAGGCCTGGGAGTCTAGTCCCCTTTATTGAGCAGTGACATTCTTTTACTTTTTTGTTAGTATGATGGGCTATAAAAGATGAGATTTTGTTTTTATTTGTCCTTATTTTATTATTAACACGGTTCAAAATCTTTTTATTTTTTACCAACTTCATATTTTGTCTCAGTGGAATGTTTTTATATATGCCTCTCTTTAGTTGTGGGGGTTCCCACAAATGCCACAGTTGGCAGAGTAATGATTCACATGAGTCATGTATTTATCACAGAAGGTCAATATCTACACTGAGTCTTTTTTCTTATTGTTTAGAAGAATTGTGTAATTTAAAAATAGTGACCTTCTGTTATTAATGTATGCTGCAGTTTCAGGCTGGAGAGATGACTCAGTGGGTAAGAGCACACACATACTGTCCTTGAAGACCCCAGTTCAATTCCCAGAACCCATGTGGGTAACCCACCCACAACTGCTTGTAACTGAAGCTCCAGGGGGATCTGATTCTTCCAGCCTTTACAGGCATCTGCACATGTGGGCCAATACTCACACACATACCCACCCCTACACATCCTTACAATTACGAGCTGTCCGTATTGGGTTTTGAGACAGGGTCACTCATTGACCTGGAACTCACCCATTAGGCTAGGCTGGCTGGTCAGTAAGCCCCAGGATCTGCCTGCCTCAGGTTACACAGTGGTGGATTTCAAGTGGGCCACGAGACCTTGTTTCTTCTACCCTGGTGTTGGG
Organism: Peromyscus leucopus; assembly: GCF_004664715.2. Taxonomy (NCBI): domain Eukaryota; kingdom Metazoa; phylum Chordata; class Mammalia; order Rodentia; family Cricetidae; genus Peromyscus; species Peromyscus leucopus. Next base: position 10,372,194 of record NC_051075.1, read on the forward strand.
GATCGAACTCAGGTCTTCATGCTTGCCTGATAAAACACTACTCACTGAGCCATCTTTCTATGACCGTGTGTCACAATACCTTATGCCAGTTGCCTTTTCATCTTCTTGTTGTATTTAAAAAGTATTTTTTATGGTGCTGAGAACTGAACCCTGTGCCTTGCCCATGTTAAACAAGAACAATACCACAGAACCCTAGCCCCAGTTCATGTTTTAAAGTTTTTCTTTTTATGTCTTCCAGTTTTTGTAAAATGTTCAGAAAGGACTCTTTTTACCCTTAAAGGGATTGTTTAATATTTTATTTATTAATTTTTCAGTTATCTGGAATTCATATTCATATGTAGACTTAAATACCTACTTTTCATTCCTGCCCCTCCAAACTGTCATTAATCTGTAGATGAATTTCTAAATGGTCTTATTAAATAAAAAACATGGAGCCAAATATAAGAGTGAAAGCCTTAGATCAGGGAAATAGGGAAAGCCACCAGCCAACCTTACCTCACCAACTCTGCAGCTTCCAAATGTCATGACTTCCTGTCTACCCATGCATTTATTGCCTTGCTGTTCTGCCCTCTCATTTGCTCTTAGCTCAGCTACCTCACTTCCTCTTCCTACACAGCTCTGTCACTTTCTGTCTGTCTGTACAGACCTCCAGGTCTCTATGGTTGGTACTGGGATTAAAGGCGTGTGTCACTATGCTTGACTCTGTTCCTTAGTGTGGCCTTGAACACACAGAGATCCTGCCTGCTAAGGGATTAAGGGCGTGTGCTGCCTGACTTCTTGTGGACTTAAAATGGCTGGCCATTTCCTCTTGATCTCCAGGCAAGCTTTATTTATTAACATAAAAATAAAATATCACCACATTAATCATTTGCTAACTTATTTTCTTTATTCTGGATTTGTTCTATATTAGTTAAATCTGCCCACACAAATTGCCCCGACTTTACTGGGTGAGAGTGTTTATTACCTCTTCTAGTTTCTGTGGGTCAGAGAGTTAAGAGCGGCTGGGTACCGCAGGTCTGGGTCAGGATCTCTTCAGCTTGAAGCTGTGGCCAAGCCATAGTCATCATGCCCACCTGGGACATGACTGCCCCCACAACCTGGTTGCTTAGTAGGTGCTGGCTGCTGGTGGGATGGAGGGAGGTCTCAGTTCCTCTTCGGAGGAAGATGGCCTGTAATAGGGCTTGCATATGAGGAATGAGCCAAGAGCAGGCGTGCCTGGAAGAAGCCATACTTTTCATGACTAGTGTCAGAATGTAGAGCGTATTTGCATTTTTTTCTTTTTTTTCTAGAAGAAAGCAGCTAAGTCTAATTCACTGTTAAGGGGAAGGGTATTAGGTTTCACCTTTTGAATAAGTTACCTGTTACAGACATTAAAAATCCACCACAGCTTCTCTCTGTTTGTCTCTCTGTCTCTGTCTCCCTCTCGCTGTCTCTGTCTCTCTCTCTCTGTCTCTGTCTCTCTCTCGCTGTCTCTGTCTCTCTCTGTGTCTCCCTTTCTCTCATGTACACACACTGTATCAATCACAAGTGTTATAATAGTGACTTTAAAAAATTATTTTATGTATATGAGTGTTTTGCCTGCATGTGCTTGCCTGGTACCCATGGAGACAAGAAGTAGACATCAGATCCCCTGGAACTGGAGTTATGATGTTTATGAGCTGCCATGTGGGTGCTGGGAGTCGAACCTCGGTCCTCTGAAAGAACAGCCAGTGCTTTTAGAAGCTGAGCCATCTCTCTGGCCCCTGTACTCCAGCCCCTTATATTTAAAGTCTCACATCACACTGGTAGACTGCCTCATCCTGCTACACTTTACTGTTTTGAAAGCCATTGTGTCTCAGTGGTCAAGTATCTAAAAAACTGTATGGAAATTAATATTGATAATCTGGTAATATATTGTCTCCATCTCAGACTTTTTGGTATTACATAGTTGCGATGATTGTGTTTCATCCTGGATGCTTTTTAAAGCATTCTTAAAAATTGTTTTACACTGTTTGATGCTTCCACAAGTAATCTGAGTATTTTGATGGACAGATACACAGACATAATAACTTAAGGGCATTGCGTGTTTAAAATTTCACAGGTTTTGAAAACAGTTTCTCAGGTATCTTGCACAGCATCCTCTACTATATGAGCAAGTATGCAACAATCAGAAAGCATTCATGTGGGGGAGCATCCCAGCTCCATATGCCCGGTACCCATCAGAGGCTCGGCATTCATGTGGGGAGCAGTCTCACTAGCGTCCCAGCCCCATATGCCCGGTACCCATCAGAGGCTCATAATCCTTGGCCTTTCTGTGCAGCAGACACTGGAGTCTGGGTAGTGCTGTGTTCCATCTGCCTGGATTGCCAGGCTTCACCGCGTGAGCGTCTTTGTGCTGGGGTCTCTTGGCTGTATTTGTTTACCTGTTTATTTGACTTATATTTCCACCTTGGCCTTTGTCTTTTCAGCAGGTGCTGCCCGTGTTCGCAGGTGCGAGCGGCCAGCACTCAGGCTTTTAAGTTCGCAGCGCCTCAGCCATCTCACTCATATAGCAGAGGAGGGTTTTTGTTTTCATCATCATCATCATTATTATTATTCTGCTTTTGCCTTAAATTGCATAAATCTTTTCCTCTGGCTTGCATCCTTCTCCAGTACCGAGCCTGGCCACTGCTGCCTGAGCTCCCCGCAGACCTGCAGCTGCCATAGATGGCTGTGGGCACCTTTCCAGTCTTCCGACTATGCTTTGGACAGGTTTTGTTTTTGACAGACTAATCAGAACCCTAATGGCCTTCCCTGCTGCAAGAGTTTGTGTTTCTAACTTTCATATTTCTCATTTTATGAGAAGTCCTGTCAGTCCCTGGGCGGGCATCACTTTGCTGATTTCATGACAGTTTTTCAGTCCCTCTTTTTTTGGGGGAAACACTTCTTCTCATGTGTGTCTGTGGTCTGGGATTTGAGAAACCTTCCTACTCCACTCAAAACCTCTGACCAAACCCCTATCTCATCTCTTCTAGGAACTCGAATGATACATTATATTCACTTGAGGCACTTTTAGTCTAATAAAGCAAGCAACATTCTAGAAGCATCAAGAGTAGAGATCAGTACAGGATTACCATGTTTTGTGTGTGTGATGGCCATGTGCTCACTTGTGTATGCACAGGTGGGTGTGCCGTTGGACATGTGTGTACCTGGGTGTGTAGGCCCATGGTTGACAGTGGATGTCTTACTCATTTTCTCTTTACCTTGTGTAGGTTCTTTTGATGACCCTTGGCTCATTGTCCCTGCCAGTCTGGGGAAACAGTTTGCTCCAGAGAGCCTTTCGCTACTTCCTGCCCTTTGAGATCACGCAAAGGCTCCCATGCCTACTGGGCTTTTTTTACATGGGGTCTTCGGATCTCAACTCTGGTCTTGCTATTTGCATGGCAGGACTTGACTTGCTGTCTCCCCAGCCCAAGAGACACGATCTTACAAAACAAAACAAAACAAAACAAAACAAAACAAAACAAAACAAAACAAAACAAAACAACAAAACAAAACAAAACAAGAAAGAAAGGCTGTCCTCACTGTTGAGCCCTAATGAGCCCCTCGGACTATTGAAAAATAGTATCCTAAGTTGGACTTTGACCCGTGTCCAAGAGGCCTGAATGAGAAGGAGTGTCCGAGTGTGGCCCCCATGGCCCTCCTGTGGCAAGCCCGGCAGGAAAGGAGAAAAGGCTCCTTTAGAGATGTCATTCCTAGCCCGTGTGTCCCCGCCGCTGCTTCTGTGTTCCCATTGTGATCCGTCTGCCTGGTCTTGTTAGTCTGTGTCTAACCCCACGGTTCTGTCTTATTTCCCCTCGCACTTCTTCCATTTTAAAAATTACGTTTCTCTACCCATTTATGTGTGTGTGTGTGGAGGGCCATGTACCATACAGCACAGGAGATGAGGTCAGAGTACAATTTGTAGGGAGTGTAGTCTCTCCTTCCGCATGTGGGCTCCTGGAGATTGAGCTCAGGTCATCAGGAGTGGCAGGCAGCCACTTCTGTCCGCAGAGCCATCTTTCCTTAGTTTCTTTTTTTATAAGTATTCCTAAACATCTAAAGTGATATTCTCTACTGATTAAAAAATATAGCATTGTGAATAAATCTGTTTAAAATGAAGTTAGTTCAAAACCCTCCAGTTGCTGTGTTCGGGCTGTGGGTAAATACCTGGCTGGTCCCACTTACTGTATTTAGGTGCCACAGTGTTGGGTTAAAATCCACATTGCCCTTCGCTTCTGTTAGCGACAGTGGTTGTGCTCTCCGTACGAAATTAGAAAAAGATAGCACATTGTTGAAATTCAAGTTTGTGGGTTATTGAAATGTCAAGTTTACCAAGCTTCTCTTTGCTAATGGTTATCATTTAATTGGATTTTTTCATTCTCTGAAAAGCTACCCACAGCCCTGTTAATTTTTAAGATAAATTTTTTTTTTCAGAATCTATAGCATTTTAGGTGCTGAAATTGGAGATGGAGCTTTTGTTATAAACATGTCAAATGGTGTTTATAGGGAATCACAGGATAAGACTGGTTTGAGCCAGTTCTCAGAAGACCTAGTGAAGTCTTACAGATCTTGTTTTATATGGTTTCTAAAAGACCTGCCATCCACTATTCTCACTACCTCAATTTTTCTTTGATAAATATGTTTTCTTGTCCAAAAGATTGACCAAATGTAATTCATTTTTATGTTATTTCTAACATTTTAATGAAAGAGTTAAAGATATAGAAGAGTTATAAAAATTGTATACTGATCACTCTGACTTCTGTGTTTATGCGTGTGGTTTATGTGTGTGTAGGTGCGTGTGCCTGTGTGTGGAGGCCAGAGATTGACCTTGGGTATCTTCCTTGACTGTGCTCCACCTTATTTCCTGAGACAAGGTTTTCACTGACCCTGCAGTTCATTGTTTCAGCGACCCTGACTGGCCAGGGGCTCCGGGCACCTGCCAGCCCCTGCTGCCCCAGTCCTGGGGTTGGAGACACTCGCTGCTCTGTCCGGCTATAATAGGCATTCGTAAGCCAAGCACCTGTAGTCTAACTCCTTATTCTTGTCAACCTGCGCATTAGGTTTTGTACTTGGCACAGTTCTGGCCCTTATTTTCCCTTTCTTTATGACAGTGATCTGATTTATTCTTATCTAATCTGGCATAGGCATGCATTTCCATTTATCTATCTATCTATCTATCTATCTATCTATCTATCTATCTATCTATCTACCTATCTATCTATCTGTTTTTGAGACAGGATCTTCCTTTTTAAGCCCACACTTTTGAACTTGTCATGTAGCTTAATTAGCTTTGAACTCATGGTAATCCTTCTGCTTCAGCCTCCCAGGTGCTAGGTTTGGAGGTATGTACATGTTTCTCAGTTCATCGCTTTGCTTCTTCACTGATGCAAGAAGGCCCGGACCAGCCCGAATAAGAAGCTAGCTAAGCGTGAGTCTGGGAGTGAGTTAGCAAACGGTGTTCCTCCACTGTTTGGCTTCTGTTTCAAGTTCCCGCCTGAGTTCCTGCCCTGACTTCCCTCAGTGATGGGACTGTAAATCGTAAGCTCGGAATGTTTTATTGCAGCACAGAATGAAGCTAGAATGGTCTTTATTAGGTGTTATAGCGACTAGAAGGTTTACTCCATGGTTTTTTCGTGTGTGTGTTTTTACTTAAAAAGGGATACAAATAGTTATTCCCCCTCTACCCTTCTTTGAGACAGGGTCTCTCTGTGTAGCCCCAGCTGTCCCAGAACTTGCTACTTAGATCAGGCTGACCTCAAACAGAGATCCTCTGCCTCTGGAGTACTGGGATTAAAGGCAAGCACCACCACACCTGGCATGAATGCTTTTAATCTCCCCAAATCCCATGGATTTTCATCAGTAAAGGTAGTTGGATGAGTGAGATGATTCGTCATGATATGTCTTCATTTTTGTTTCTTGTTTTGTTGAGGGAGAGATGCTTGGCCCCCTGCTTCCTAGGCAAGTGTTCTCACCGTAAGTAAGACATGTTTCCTGTTACAAATGAGCCATGGTCTGAACAGCAGCACTTCCCTGCCCTCTGCTGATGCCGCTCCCACAGACGCAGGCTGGGCAGGGCCTGCACGCATCTAGACCCACATAGGCAGGGTGGGACTTGCATGGTCACCGGCACTGGGGGCGGTGTGGCCAAGTTGAGGATGCCCTTAGCCCAGTCTCAGGAAGCCTTTATGCATTTCTACATTCTAGTTGCTTCCTGCCAGGATTTTCCTTCTTTGCCCGTTATTTTAAAGTATGGCTTTGAAAATAGTTTGCTTTAAACACCCCTGACTCAAATTGAGTATGCCACTGTCTTAGTATCTAGATACATGTCAGTTTAACAGTAAAGACTTACAATTTTCTGTGTTAAAGATGCAATGTTAAGTCAGGATAAAGGAGTATTTAGTCAGCCTCCCAAGGTTTACCTTCATTGAGTCTGCTAGAATGCGGCATGTTTTATAGCCAACTTTATCATACTTCTTTTTAATTTTTGGCTGTTTTTCTTAACTGCTCATTTTTTTTCTTGACACTTTTATACATTTTGAGAATTTTCAAGTGAAAAATGCTATGTCAGACAAAACAGGTATGGAATTGATTCTGGGGTTTCAGTTCTAAAGATGACCAAGTATCTGTTTTGTTGATTTATGTGTATTAATAAGAACATTTTGCATGTAGTGCTGTGTAGTTAAGCCAGGGCCTTGTGTGTGCTAATGCACTGTGTCAGTGAGCTCTTTCCTCAGTCACCGTACCACAGGTTACTGCATGTTATTGTTTGAATATGGTGTAGGCATCCAAACTCATGCAGACAGACCGTGCCTGTTGTGAGTGTAAGTGGGTGCGCTGTTGGTGTTTGGTGGAGAGGATAAGTTTTAGTAGTGTCATCTGTCACCTGTCACCCGGGATTGAATCCTGGTGGCTTTATGAGGAGAGGAAGACAGCTTTACAATCCCAGGTAGTTCTCAGTTGATGAGGTCTGCCCCTGGCTTCTGAGGGTAGGACCTTCCTCTGTGAACTTTGTGACTGAGCTGAGCCTCGTGGGGCCTGCATCATTTGGTGTGTCGGTGTCCAGCCTTCTTGCTCTCCACAGTTGCCTTTCTGGACCTCCCCTCAGCCATGGCCGGGTTAACCTGAGGCCCCTTGACCCATACTCCCTTATACGAAGTCCCCGGGGCAGCCCAGTTTCTAACCATGGAGTCTCTATGGCTGCCCTCCCAGCCGTCTGGAGTGACAGAATGGGATTTCTTTCCACCACTGTCCCCTCTACTGGAGGACTGTTTTACCAGAAGCCTCAGCTGGGTTTAAGGCTTGGGGTGGGTGTAGGTTTACTCTGAGGGGAGGACTGCCTGGCTCTCACCTGGTTTACTTTCTGCTTCACTTCTCTGCCCCTGGGAACCAAGCAGCCGACCTGGCTTCCTTTTTGGTGTAGCCTGTCCTTTGCCTGTATCTTTTACTTCTTTTATGTGTTCCTGAAGCTCTCTAGCTCTTTGGGACACAGTCTGTTTTTTCTTACTCTGTCTCTTCCATTGGCTTACACAAAGTGAGCCTTTAGTCATCTTTCTTATGCAAATGTGGTAACCAGTATATATGATGTGTGTGTGTGTGTGTGTGTGTGTGTGTGTGTGTGTGTGTGTGTGTTTTGAGTGATCTGGAAATTGAATGGCAGATATTTCTGTATCCCTCCTATTATATGTCTGATATCGATAGTTGGATATTTCTTCCCTCCTCTTGATTTATAACTACAATCAGATTATCAGTTAGGTTGTGTATAAAGTGCTTATTGCTCCCCTCTTTCCATCAGACTTTTCACACAACTTTTATAGTGTTTCTTATGGGGATGACTTCACAGCAATTTATTACCCCTGTTGCTATGGACAAGTGAATGGTGACTTTGTACAGGCCGAAATATAAGTAGACTCAAGAATTGTTTTAGATGAATTTATGTATGATCAAACCATAACAAATTGGTACGGAGGAGGAATTGATAGGGTGGGTGCTTATGTGGCTGAGGTCAGCATCACCAAGAAAGCCTTTACTTACAGGTGCTCTGTACCAGCTGTAAATATAATTTCACCTGAATCTGAAAGCTTATTTAAAATTATTCTCAGTTTAAGTACTTCAGCAATGAACCAGGTGTGCTTACTTCTTAAGCAATAATTTGCTCAGTAGCAAAGCTTTGAATTTCCGTCACTTGCATCCATTGCTAGTGGAATGAGGTAGCTGAAAAACAATTTTCCTTTTTATGTGGCGTTATTTTAGTGCCATATTGTTATTCTTTAAAGGATGTATTTTGAGAGGAAGCTGGTACTAGGTATCATTAATTTTGTAGTTTTCAGCATTTAAAATATGAACAAAAATCTAGAGATGTTATTGGAATGATTCTCTGGCAATGCATATGGATAAGGTAATGAATGATAATTTTTGCCTAACTGTCAATGCTATAGAACTTTAAAATTTTGATTTGGAATGGATGGGAATGGATGGAGTTCGGAGTGAATGTGTTGTTGATAGGAGCATGGCCACACCAGCGACCCCGGTGCCTGAGTTTCCGGTTGCTGCTGATGGTGTGTCTCCATCACACTGTATGGCCTGCTGGACCCCAGCTTTTCTAAACAGGTGTCTGTCATTTCTTAAATTTCTGTGCCCCCAGTGAGGTCGGTCCCTAAGCAGTGCAGGTCATGACAAGTGGCACCAGCATAGGGAACTTGACTATTCACATCGGTCAAGTGAAGGAATGCTCCCAGGAGAAGCGATGAGATAAAGGTAAGGGAGCGTATTCTATGCCTCAGGTGAGAGCCATGGGACAGGCAGAATCTAGAGCTAGGAGTAGACGTTGGTGCATTGGGACAGATTTCGAGGAGTCTTGGAGGTGGGGTGAGAACATTGCAGCTTCACTGTGTTTTGGACTCTGTTTTGGGGTCATGCCCTTGGTTTCCAGAGGAAGGGACAGTGGGTTTGGCTGCTTAGGAAGAAATGGGAGAAGGATTGCACATAGATGAATTGGCCAAGTGACCTGAATGTCTTCCTGTTTTGGTTTGCAGGATCTTACTTGTGACTTCATAGATCCAAGGCTTTTCCTCACAAAAGGGCAGGCTCTGTCAGATCAGATCCGGGGGAGTCCAGCCTCCAAGATCTTGTCTCTTAGGTTATGAAGGGACTGGCAGTCAATTACACTGTGCTTTGCAAACTTAACAACACACTAACATCATTTCTTATGGGAATGGAGAGAATTGCCCTCTAAAGTGGTGTGGGGAACCATTGTTGCTAATATATGCCAGGGTTCTGAAGGATTAGACCCAGACTTCAGGGCCCAGCTCTTCCAAACAGTCCTGAGAGAGGCATGCGGCAGATGGAGGACCTTACTACTTTCCAGTTTTCCTTGTTTTTGAGTATGATTACCTGAGTAATGCTGGCCAGAGGTCCCTGTGTTTCATTTCTGTCTCTTTCTGTTGGGTTCCGTAGATTGCGCAGAGCTTCCAGGGGACTAGAAGTCAAGCTGCATGGGAGCATTTAAGAAGAAAAGGGTGGGTGGGGGGCATGGAGAGCAGATGACATGCACACTGCCTTGTACAGGACCCCAGAACTTCAGACTCTTGGGAATGACATAGGCTTCTTGGGTCAGTCTCAGGGAGATGGCGAGGCCTTCCCTTGGTCCTTGGGCAGATGCTGACCTTGTGTGCAGGAAGTGTCAACCAGAGCTTTCTCTCCCCAGATGTTTACTGCCTGAGACTGGTGCCCCATAGAGAACTCCTAACAGCTAAGGGTAACTAAACCCACCTCCCCTTTTGGCTGTAGACAATAAACCAGCCTCTTTCAGATTCAGTTGTATAAAATTGCTGAGTTCTGGGTGGCTGCTCATGTGTCTGCATCAGTGTGCGTGACCCGTCCAGACCCAGCTTGTCCAGATGTCTGTGTCTGTGGGTCTGTCCTTTCTCATCCCCTTGTTGCCCCAATCGGGTCAATCCCAAAGCCGTGCAGGTAGCACCAGGCACGCCCTACCATGGAAAAGCGGTGTTCTTTTCTTCATTTGTGTGTGGTTCCTTCCTCAAGAGCTGTAGTCTTTTATCAGTATTTTATCATCGTGAGGTATATGTAAATTAGAGCCAGTAGGGCTGTACTGGGCCTTCCCTCTGAGCCTCTGAAAACACTGACCTCTCACTTTGTTCACAAGGTGGCATTTATGTTTTTTTCTTCCTCTTTGGCTTGGAGCAGCATTTGGAGGCCACCAGGTTGCCTTGCCTGCCACATGCTGTGGATAACCCTTAGATGAACAATTCTTGCTCTGACTTGATCGTGCAGAGGACCGTGGCAGTCCTGTGAGCAGCACCGTGAGCCAAAGATAGCCCTTCTTCCTTAAAACTTCTTGGAGTATTCTTTCACAGCAAGAGGAGACCAACTAACACACAGCGCAAATCACGTAAAAGAGCCTTTAAAACAGTAAAGGTCTGAAAGCAGCTCCAGCTAGAAGTGTTTCCAGGAGGTAATGAAATCTAAAGCTGAGGAAAATTCATCTCTTGCATCTGAAGTTACCAGTTCAATAAATATGCCAAGGCTGTCTGCCCAGCACTTGGGAAGCAGAGGCAGGTGGATCTCTGTGACTAGACTAACCTGGTCTACATAGTGAATTCCAGGCTAGCTATGTGCTACACAGCGAAGCCCTATCTTAAAAAAAGAGAAAAACCAAAAACCAAAAACCAACCACAACAAAAAATAAAGGGGCTGGAGAGATGGCCCAGCAGTTTAGAGCACTGACTGCTCTTTGAGAGGACCAGGGTTTGGTTCCCAGCACCCACATGGTGGCTCACAACCATCTGTAGCTCCAGTGCCTGAGGATTCAGTGCTTTCTTCTGACCTTCTCAGGTAGCAGGCATGCGAGTGGTACACATGCATGTGGGGTCTCCCTCTTCCTCCTGGTCCATTGGCCACTGGTCCAGGAGGGAGGAGGATGCAGAAGTCACAAGCAGGGTTCAGACAGCTGTGAATACAACGGGAATAGCCTTCTGGGAGTGAGAGTCAGTGAGACAGCTCAGCTTTATTTCATGGCAAGGGGAATGTATAGGATGGGGACAGCGGCTGGGGCATCACCTAATTTGCATCTGGCAGCACGGTCCTACCGTACAGCATGAGCGCGACACCTAGTTATCATATGGGCATCAGTAGAGCATCTGTAGGGAGCTGTGTCAAAGCCCTGCTTAAGGTAAGTAAGGCATCTAGACTTAGGGACAGCTTCCAAATAAGGTCAGACCGAGAACAGGAAGCCCTGCTGGGGGAAGGGAGTCCTTCATTTGGTACCAAGCTCAAAGAGCTGTCCGGACATGGTGACTGCAACCTTAGGCAGCAGAGCTCTCCAGCATGTACATATATGCAGGCAAAAATATTTTTAACGTAAAATTGAATCTTAAAATAAAATGAAAATGCTAAAAATTATTCTCTTGTTAAATCATGTGTGCCATTGGTGAAAAAAGTATGTTGAAAAGTATATTACCTATGTTGTGGATGTGTATAAGGGAGTTAGTAAATGTATTTGGATTATAGATGAAATATATCACAGAAAAGAAACTAATTTAATTAAGGGCTCACACTAAATGAATGAAATGTGTCAAATGGGCTCCCGATTTCATTGATGCAGCAGTCGAAGCTGCTCATGGAAACATTCAGCATCCTGGGCCAGACACCTGCCTTGGGTACCAGATGTAGGGACTCATACATAATTTTACTTAATATTACAGTTGGTGGATAAGTTAGAATGAAAATATGTTTTTTAAATTGCTTATTTTCTAAAGTTAGTCTGCAGTTACATTTATTTCCATTTGATATAACGGATTACAGGTTGCGGTGAATGTTAGGATTATGCAATATATATTGAAAGCTGTAAAAACTTTGCTGGTCTTCATTTTTTACCATGCACACATCCATATCTATCACTGTCAGTTCCAGTTATTACACAGGAACCAGCCCATGTAAGGTAGTTTCCCCTGTGTCGTATAGTGATGGTTCTCACGGGGAGTTCATTATTAAAAAGATATCCATCTATCAGTTAGATCCTTGAGTAGATGATAAAAACACTTTCCTGATTTGCACCTAACAGTTCATTTTTGTTCTGGAGTAGGCTTGCACTATGTGACCCTGCCTAGGCTGGAACTCACCATGTAGATCAAGTTGGCCTTGAACTCACAGAAATCCTGCCTCTGCCTCCCAAGTGCTGTGATTAGAGGTGTGCATTACCATGGCCAGCTATTTTTTTTTTTTTTATAATTAAATATAACAGACTCTGGATAAGGGCTGTGTTGTGGTTTTTAGCTGCTGCTTTCTTTGGTGTGTGCATGTGTATAAATGTGCATGTGTGTGAGGAATGCTGGGTTGGAAGCAGTGTTTCTTCATGTTGTATGTGGCCAGTGTTTGGAAGCTCTTTAGGTGGATGACTGGAGAATGTTTTGTTCTGTTACATTCTGAAAAACCATGGCCTGTCAATCCCCACGTCTCTCTACTAATCTCACAAAGGAGTAATTTCTTCAAGATGAAATGAGGCCGTCTCCTAGACTTAACAGGTAGATCCATAAGTACATCAGTTTTTGTTGTTCTTTATTCATAAGCTCCTCTTTCTTGCCTCAAGGTCGTGGATAAATTACATGGTTCAGGGACTGGAGAGAGATGCTCCCCGGAAGAGCACCCACCCACTGCTCCTGCAGAGGCCCCGAGTTCAGTTCCCAGCACTCATTGCAGGGGCTCACACCCACTGCCCCTGCAGAGGCCCCGAGTTCAGTTCCCAGCACTCATTGCAGGGGCTCACACCCACTGCCCCTGCAGAGGCCCCGAGTTCAGTTCCCAGCACTCATAGCAGGGCACTCACACCCACTGCCCCTGCAGAGGCCCCGAGTTCAGTTCCCAGCACTCATAGCAGGGGCTCACACCCACTGCTCCTGCAGAGGCCCCGAGTTCAGTTCCCAGCACTCATAGCAGGGGCTCACACCCACTGTAACTCCAGCCTCAGTGGTTTGGAAGCCTCTGGTCTCACAGGCACTTGCGTGGGTGTGCACACCCTCTTCTCTCAATATACAATTAATTTAAAAATCAAATTAAATCTTCAAGTTTTCCTTTATATAGTTTACCAAAGAAAGTCCTGAGAAATAAGTATCTGGAAAGAGTTTGACTGTCACTTTTCTGGTTTTTAAGTGTTCTTTATTAGTATATACTAATTAATATGTGACATTGGGCTTCATCAGGACATTTTCAGGCGTGTGTATAATGAATTCACCCATTATCCTTTCTCGTCCCCATTTATTTTTTTTGTAATGCTAATTTCACCTTTTCCCTCATTCCCTTCTTTTTTGTCATCAAGAGTTCCTCAGGTCCTTTTTTCTTCTCATGCTGGTGTCATGGCCGATCCCTGACATTTGCTCTGACTCCAGCTTCAGTGTGGGTCATGGGTGGAGCAGTTCTCATCATGGGCAGAGGAAGCGGAGTGGAGAGAAGGGACAGGCATGAGACTGAGCCTCAGCAGCTGACAGAGTGACTTCTTTCCTCCTCAGCCTCCTCCAGACAGCCCCAGTCATCTCAAACATGGTCCTGTGGGGTACGGTTTATACATACGCCAGGACACTCCCAGGGTCCTCACTAGTGTTTACTTCTTGCCATATCTATGACATGAATATTGTCATAGCATTGGTGTGTGTGTGGCTTTTGGAAGCTTAAAAAAAGAAGAAGAAGAGGGAGGAGGAGGAGAAGAAGAAGGAGAAGAAGAAAAGAAGGAAAAGCCAAAATTAAGTCTTGGCCTGGGCCTTTCTTGCAGACACTTGGTCTGACTGCATTTCTCACCCCTTCTGGACCCACTCTCAGGAGGACCAGAAACCTTAACTTTCCTGGGAAGCAAGCTGATTTGTAGGTTTAGGGCTAAGGGAGTCTCACGATTCTATTAAAAAGAAAAAAAAATTCAAGAGTTCTCTGTGATGCTCCCATCTTCTTCCTTTGCCCGTGCCTTCTGGTGGTGAGTTGTATCTGGATCTTGTGTAAGCGCAATAGTGAGCTGATGTGATTTATCTTTCTTATGCAGGGCATTCTTTATTTGCACAACTGGGTTCCACTTGGCCATACCATAGGATGGTATCTCTAGATCCTTCACTATTCTTTTTCATTGTATGAGACAGTGAGGGGAATTTCCCAAACCCTAGAAAATCTGTTAATCACACGATTATAGGTCTGTGCATTGAATTCTCATGTAGTAATTTCCACCTGGTCTATCATAGACTGCCTTGTTGTATTAGGGTTCGTTTTCCATTTTTAAAAGGATAGAAAGTGGTGTATTTCATGGGTGAAAATGGTCCAAGACAGGTAAGCTGCCTTCATGGTGTTGGGGCTTAGGCCTTTTTATTTCGGTACTTGGCAGTCTGACAGTTTTCATTTATCGCTTGAGATGGCTATTTTTGTCTCTACTACTAACCAACTTTTGCAGAGCCAAATCTTGCTTCTTTAGGTCTTACGCTGAGCCAGGAACCACACAGGTTAAGTGAAGAGATAGGATTTTTTTTTTTTTCAGTGCCCAGTGAATAGCAGGATCTGGGGGTCAGGTTCGGGGATCAGTTCCCCCACCTCTAAGTCATAGCAGTGAAAGAAGTGAGGGGTTAGGTGTTCATGAAGGGGGCAGAATGTTTATACCTTCTCCAGGAGGGTTCCACTCCGGGAGTTCTGTTCCCCTTCCACCTGACCTTGGTTTGGCGGTTCCCAGGATGTCGTGAAAATTGTAAATTGTCATGTGCTCTAGAAATGTATCATAATTAGAGCATGATAGTATGAAGGTGAAGGGACAGCTAGCTAGAAAGATAGTAGGTAGTGGAGTCAGTTTGCACCGGCCTGGCTTTGCTGGGTCTGACATCTTGTTTTTCACAGAAAATCACCACTGCAACGTGATGTGAACCGGTTATCCTTAGTGCCTGGACTGTCACAGGGGTGTGCTCGGGGAAAGGTGTAGGAAAGGGTGTAATGTATCAGGGAAACATTGCCTGGTAGGGAGGGGTACACCACCACTACAGTGTTGCCCTTGTGTTCAGAATGTGGGGAGAGAGGAAGGTGTACTGCTTTTGAGGGTACACTCTGGGAATCTGAAATACCCGCTGATGGCATTGACCACACTTAGTCACCTAGTCACATGGTCACACCAGTAAGAGAGGCCCAGAAATTCCTTTTAGCTGGGTAACCACGTCTCTCTGAACCTCTGTTGGGGAAATAAGATTGTGTTTCTTTACTGTTAGAGCAGCAGAAAGGATTTACTTTTGGAATGGTTATTTTTCTAACGTTTTCACTGACATTTCCAAGTAGACAAGCTGAAAAGACATAACCCGAGTTCATGCATTTCCCTTTGGGACTCGAGGCAGACTTACCTAATAGTTCTAGGTTTGGATCTGAAATATGCTAGGAAACAGGGTTGCTCTTCTCCGGCTAAGTTTTCTTTTCTTTTCTTGTGACGTTGAGGATCCAACCCAGGGCCCTGTGGATGCTGAGCACAATTCTGTCACCTGTCCCAGCTCAGCCAGTTCTTACTTTGTTCTGTGGTTTTGATGACTCTATCTGTTTTCTTTCGGCTAATTTTCTACCCGTTGTCTTTGTGTCCCTAGGCATGGCGCAGTCACAAGGCTGGCTGAGAAGGTACTTCAAGGCCCTGTGTAAAGGCTTTTTTGTGGCCGTGCCCGTGGCAGTCACTTTCTTGGACCGGGTCGCCTGCGTGGCTCGAGTGGAGGGATCGTCGATGCAGGTGAACGCGAACTCGGCTTTATTCCGCGAAGCCAGGGCCTCACTGTTTCTCAGGCACTGGAAATGGAGCTCTCCCTGTGTCTCTGTGCTGGAGCCTGAGAGGGTTGCAAAGCTGTTGAAACTAAATGGTCACCTTGCCTACTTTCCTTAAAAGGCTTCTAGTATACGACTGTTATAATCAGAGTCGAGGTGAATGGAGTTAACAACCAAGGAGGTCTCTGGGTCTGTGTACTTTGGTTTTTCTGTGATTTATAAGTAGAGACTTAAAGCAAATTTACTAAATGGCATCATTTTCTGTTAGCCAGGCAGTAGTGGCTCACACCTTTAATCCCAGGCAGAGGCAGGTAGGTCTCTGCGAGTTTGAGGCCAGCCTGGTCTAGAATGAGAGTTTCAGGACAGCCAATGCTCCACAGAGGAATTCTGTCTTGCAAAACTAACCAAAAAAAAAAAAAAAAAAAAAAAAAAAAAAAGGTTGGCCGGTGGTGGCCCACGCCTTTAATCCCAGCACCAGGGAGGCAGAGGCAGGCGGATCTTTGTGAGTTTGAGGCCAGCCTGGACTACCAAGTGAGTCCCAGGAAAGGCGCAAAGCTACACAGAGAAACCCTGTCTCGAAAAAAAAAAAAAAAAACCAAAAAAACCCAAACACAAATTAAATTATAGTACAGTTGCAGGACTTGTTTAGGTTAGATTCAGTGACTCAGTTAACGTATAGTTTCAGTTTGTAGGAAAGTCTATGTAACTGATTCCAGGCATTCTAGTATGCTACTTAAGAGAGTTGTTGATTAAAATTACATTAAAAAATTTATATTAATAGAGCTATAGTGCATATGTCGAGGTCAGAAGATAATTTTATGGAGTATGAGTTCATTTGTGTTCCAGGGATTGAATTCTTGGAGCCAGGCTAGCTCAGCAAGTTTTTTTTTTTATCTGCTGAGTCATCTTGTTAGCTCACATTGATTAAAAATTTTAAATGCAGTTTATAGTGGAAGAACTTTGGAGTGGAGACTTCCAAAAATTGTGTACAGATAATTTTGTGGAATAACTCAGAAGGTTTTATCGAGGAACTGGTGTTTAGAAGCTCACTTCATGGGAAGTTTTATGTAGCTGAACATTTTGTAACAGGATTTTCTTGGTTGTCATCAGCATGTATTAAGGTCATGCATTGTGCCAAATAGCTCTGTTTAATAAATATATAAAGTGAATATATAGACTTTCAAGAGATTATAACCATGCAGAGTAATCCAGTTAGTTTTTTCTTTTTGTTTTACTTAGAGCTAGTTAAAACTCTAGTTTTAAGGAATAAGGATGAATGTACTTTGTCATAATTATGGTGTTAAAAATCAGACCCCTTCATAAGTCAGTGAGATAAGGAAAACCAGCGGACTGGTAGGTTGTGGCCTCTGTGGGAAGCTAATGTTCAAGCTAGGTTGTATTTACATTTGCCTCTGCTTCTGTTGTTTGAGGGATCCTTACACCCTCCTCTTGGTCAGATGATCTTGACCTCAAACCATCCATTTCTGGTTCCTTCCACAGTAGGACACCAGTCCAGTGTAAACTTGGTTATTAATTTGATGAAAGAAATATTTTAATGCATACAGCAACATACAAAGAATATGATTTATAGGTGTATATATTTGTTTATAAATACAGTTTAAAACATTTAAGAAGGCTTGGTCTTTATTTTTTTATCTCTTCAGTTTTCAATTCCTAGCAGCCTTGGATTAGAGTTAATCCTCAGGGGGAAAGGTAGATTTGCTTTGTAGAGCTTTTGAGTCAGATTTATCATTTCAGATCAAAACTGGCTTCTCCACAGCCAACCAAATCCTTTTCGGAGCCCTAGGATCTTTTAGTAACAATCAGATTAATAATGATTTTCTCCAATGTCTTAGCAGTACACAATTACCACTGTCTACAGAAGGAATTCTTTTTTTTTTTTTTGTAGAATACAAGACCTCTTTACTTTGGATCTAATGATATTTCAGGGAATTATGTGGCAGTCACAGCATCCTAATCTTTATACTTTTAGCTCAACATGTTCCGACTGAAAACATGTAGTCACGGCTATGATGGGGAATGCCAAAGGCATGCATTACAGTATGGAGTATGATTCTTGCTCACAAGACATTGATTGTTTTGTGGAGAACAAAGTTTATCCCTAGAGAGGAAGACAAGGGAGAAAGTGTTAAGTCATGTCATTCCAGATGAAGTTCAGCCGATGGTTAATTAGCCTTACATAGATACACTTCATGAGTAATTCCTGCATTATTCCCAGCTCTACTCATGACAAGTCAAGTTTATCCCCTTGGATACAGGTTCTAGGAAACTAGCTCGAATTTCCCCAGGTCTACAAATTCATTGGATGGTTTAGTATGCAACCACACTAGGAGCAGCAGCTTGGCAGTTGTCATAGAGAGCCGGGACCAGTGGCAAGCAGAGCTGTGTGCTCAGCCTTCTCTCTGATGCTGTGTTCTGCTTCGGGCTACATCTTTGCTTAGCTCCTTCACACTAACTTTTTCTACCATCCATAGCAAGACACATGGGGTGCTGGCCACTCTCGGGCTTTGAAATGCTCCATCTGTCACCGCCTGAGAAACATCACTCTTCTTTGAAATTTCAGCTAGAAAAAGCTGGGGGCAAAGGGAGACTGTGATTGACTCAGGTTCCAACAAATGCTCTTACATATACATAGGTCAACTTTGGCCATCAGGGTGAGCTTTATGGTTGATCTAGCTTTGGATGAGTGTACAGTCTCACCTGTGGCTAGAGTGAGTGATCTGTGAGAGATTAAGGATGTGTGTGTGTGTGTGTGTGTGTGTGTGTGTGTGTGTGTGTGTGTGTGTGTTTGACAGAATCTCTGTAGCCCTGGCTGGCCTGGAACTCACTATGTAGCTCATGCTTGCCTTTGTGTCCCAGATGCTGATATTAAAGACATGTACCGACACAACTGGTCAGAGCCTCTATTTAAGTCACATTATCTGTGAGGATTGAGAGTGAAGTACAGGTGGCATTTCCTAGTGGACAGGATGCTGTTTTCAGGTGAAGTTAGAATGGATGTTCTAGAAAGACAAGAGAAATGTGTCTGTCTCCATAGCTTCTATCCCGGACTAACTCCAGTTAACAGATAATTTAATTTACAGGTACATTAGATACCATTGAGTCAAACCTATTTTGTTGTAGAGCAGAAATTTACATTGAATACATTTGTTGACTACATAGAAACTCTTTACTGTGTTTGAAGACATTATTGTGAGACACAGCTGTGATGGACTGAGCAGGTCTAGACCCTGGGGTTCAGCAGATTTGTCAAGATGGGAATGAACTTTACTTTTTTTTGCCTTTACTTTTCTCTAGTGGTGGGGATCTCTAGATGTCTCAGCACATCCTACAGGAAACACTCTGGATTGTTTTGGTTGAGGTCTGAAGCTCTTATGTGGTATACAGCTTTGGTTGGAACCCTGAAGAAGGGCACTCTGGATTGGTGGTGAGGTGTTCTTGTGCTAAGACTGAAAACTATGAAAGGAGGACAGAGAAATAAGAGGCAGGAAAGAAAAACACAGCAAAGGAAAAAGAAAGCAAATGACAAAATTGTGGAGTCAGCTGGGCGAAAGGGAATGATGGAGGAAATTAGAGATGTAGAGCCATGAGCATAGGTCAGGGAGAGGATCTGTGACAGAGACTCAGGACAGAAATGTGCTGCCCTCGAGACGAGTGAGTCTCAATGCGACCTCCCTTGGGATTATTCCTTTGGGGCTTGACGCATGACACATCTCTGCTGCATGTGTGTGTGTGTGTGTGTGTGTGTGTGTGTGTGTGTACGTGCGTCGGTTCTGGGGAGGCTCACCTAACCACTGATTCTGCGTTGCAATGTTCATTGACAAATCCATGCCATTTGGAGTTCATGTGGTGATATCACTGGTTTTAGAAATCAGGTATAAGGTGCTGTGTTGGTTTGAATGAAAATGGCTCCCATAGGCCCATAGACCGTGGTACTATTGGGAAGTGTGGCCTTGTTGGAGTAGGTGTGGCTTTGTTGGACAAAGTGTGTCACTGGGGGTGGGTTTTGAGGTCTCAGATGCTCAAGCCAGGCCTAGTGTCTCACTTTCTTCCTGCTGCCTGGGGATCTGGATGAAGAACTGTCAGCTGTCTCTCTAGGACCATGTCTGCCGTCATGCCTCCATTCTTCCTGCCATGATGAGAATGGACTAAATTTCTGAAGTGTAAGCCAGCCCCAGTTAAATGCTTTCTTTTGTAAGAGTTACCACAGTCATGTTGCCTCTTCATAGCAATAGAAACCCTAAATAAGACAGGTACTCTGTTGTTTTGTTTTGAAGAGGGCTTATTAATTGATCTCCAAATTTCATTATTTTAATTTATGCTCTGAAATACTTTAAGTGTGATTTAGTGATATCTAATGACATTATATATAAAAGTGAGAGAGTTATAATATTTAATCATTTCTGTATTTTCAAATATATGATTAATTTTGTCTCAGGAAGTATTTTTGGATAGAGACAATATTGAAAAGCACTGGTAATGGTATTGGAATGCAGTCATTTGTCAAACAGCTTTTAGGTACAGAGCACTGTAATAGATGCTATGTGTGATAATGAATCAGACACAGACGGCCTTTGAGTTGCTTTTACTTTAATAGCGGAAGTTCAAGACTTACTACTGCAGCGTGATAGATACATCTACTGCAGAAGGTGTCCATCTGCCAGATAGATATTTTGTTATTATTTAGTATATCCAGAAATTAAAAGCTGTTGGATTTAGCACATCAGTTTGGAAATTTTAATTTGGATCCAAGAGGTATCTGAAAATCATGCCTTAAGCCCTTTTATTTACTTAAAATTATATTTATTTTCCGTATTTGTGTGTGTGTCTGTGTGTGCATATGTGTGTGTGTAGGGGCACATGTGCTACAGTGTACTTGTAGAGTTGGCTCTCTCCGTTGACCGTGTGTGTCCTTGGGCTCAAGGTTAGGCTGTGAGGCTTAGAAGCGAAGTGAGTGCTTTACCCAATGAGCCATCTTGCCGCCATGCTGGTTAGCTTTTAGTCAGCTTAAAGTGTGCTACAGTCATCTGGGAAGAGGCAACCACAGACTGGTAGGCAAGTCTGTGGGGGCATTTTCTTGATTAATGATTGATGTGGAAGGTCCCAGCCTACTGTGGGTAGCACCACCCTGGACGTGTGGTCCTGTGTCGTATAAGAAAGCAGGTTGAGTAAGCTAGTAGGCAGTCTCCCTCTATGTTCTCTGCTTCAGTTCCTGCCCCGATTTCCCTCCAGGATGGAGTATGATTAGAAAGTATAAGGTAAAATAAGCCCTTTACCACTCAAGTTGCTTTTGGTCATAGGTTTTTTTTTTTTTTGGTTTTTTGAGACAGGGTTTCTCTGTGTAGCTTTGTGCCTTTCCTGGGACTCACTTGGTAGCCCCGGCTGGCCTCGAACTCACAGAGATCCACCTGGCTCTGCCTCCCTGGTGCTGGGATTAAAGGCGTGCGCCACCACCGCCCAGCTTGGTCATAGGTTTTTATCACAGAAACAGAGACGTATGATAGGACACTGGCCTAAGCCATTTTATTTTTGGCTGCTATATTTTAGTGTCAAGATGTCATTGACTTACCTAACATCCTTGACTCTCACTCCTGGGTCTCTGAGTTAATGGTGGTCACTACAGGGTGTGGGTTCGGTTCTGTCTGCTCCATGGTGTAGTTACTGTCTAGGTGATCTGCTCTTCTCATGGTTGCTGGCAAGACATGAAGGGATGGAGAAGAAATAACTTAGAAACCTTAAAAGTCATTGTACTTTGGTTTGTTTATCCATATTCTACTTCATATATATACTGTGTGCATGCCTTTGCTCACAGGAGCCAGAAGAGGGCAAGGGATGCCCTGGAACCAAGTTACAGACAGTTGTGAGCCACCATGTGGGTGTTTGGAAATAAAGCTGGATCCTCTGGGAGATCAGCCAGTGCTCTTAACTGTTGATCCATCTCTCTACCCACCAGTCCTATTGTTTAAAGCCAGTCACATTGCCAAACCCAGAGTCAACTAGTAGAAGCAAATTTCTACCTTTCAGGGGAGCTAAGGAAGAAGGGGAGATTGTGATTGTGATTTATTAAATATCTCCTGTAGGCACTGGGACTCCATGGAGATACATGATTGGTCTTAGAAGTCACTTAAAAAGTTATCTTACCAAGAAATGATCCTCATGGTTTTTTTGTTTGTTTGTTTTTTTTTTTATAGACCAAGATTGACAAATTTTTAAAAGAATGGAAGCTGAAATATCTGATCTGTTTTGGATATCTTCAATTTTCAGATACCTCAAGACCAATTGTATTGCCACCTTAGTGTGGCATGTCTTTAATCACTTTGTAACTTGTTGACGTTATTTAAGATAACCCAAAGGCTGAAACATGAAAACTAACTAAAGAGACTTGTATTCTTACTCTTTTGGCTTTCTGGAATAGTGTTATGGCAATAGCAGATATTCACCCTGAGAATATCTGATACAATTTTGATACAAGAACTCTTTATATCTTTCACAAACATTTATTGGCTGCAGTGTACTGGGGAAACTTGTTTTTAGGATTTCATCTTGGGGAAATAATTATTTACATTTAAAACATCCCCCAGTAGTTATTTTATTAACATAGGTTTTCTAGTATTAATCTGCAACTCATCAACCATCTGAATAAAAGGATAAGGATTATTAAATGGAGAGAGTCTGGTTAGGTGAAAGTAAGTCATATATGAAACTAAAAAAATTTAATGAAATAATGATTAGTTCAATTGAAAACAGCATTGAGCTTATGACATTTTTTAAAAACAATATAGCTCTGTAGATACAGTCATTTGGATGAGACGTCCCCTTTGCAATGCTCAGCACATAATGATTGTGGGCACAAATGACTGGTTAATGATTATTCATGCTGACCTGTTATTCCCTGTAGTGCACATGAATCACTTCTACGGCTTGTCGAAAGGTTACCTATGAAAGTAGATGCATTTTTTTTTTCTGTACAGAAGCACCATATTACACAACATTAATTTGATTCAGGAAATGAAGACTGATATCGCATACAGTTGGAACTACAGAGGGAATTTATGTAGGTGGAATGCAATTATTCAAATTAGAACTTCAATGACTTACCAAGGCTTTTAGAGCCAAAGGGTGCCCTAGGAATAGTTTAATGACCTCCCACCAAAGTTTGAGATTTTATTTGAGTAAGAATGCCTGCAGCAGGGTCACTGGCTCTGGTAGAAGGTGTGTGCTTTCCGCATTTAAAATGAAGATGGAAGGCTTTGTAAAGTAAGGGAGGGGAGTCATTTGGAGTAGTGTCATCTTATTTGGGCTGCAATTGCCACATCATTTTTAAGTAGCAACCATTCCCTTTTCCCTGTTTTGCATTGCCAGAGGCGAAAATACTTGGAATTATCATTGCATTCTGCCATTTTTCCAACTCCGACTTCAGAGAGAGAATCTGCAAACCAGATTTCAAAATTAGGCAGTGTGAGGGGAAATAGAGTTTACTCAGCACCTAGGTCTTTAATCATCAATAATACCTGTTCATTGGTTTGAAATTGTCTGACTTTTAGCTACCTGTGTACAACCTGAAGAAACTGGCTTGTAGTAAACCCCTCGGCTCCCACCTAGCTCTCTAGTCATTATCTTCTTTCCTGCTGAGTTGAAAATTGGAAGTTCTGTCAGAAAAGCAAGCAAGGAGGACCTTCTTTTCTCTCAAATCCCTACTTAAAAAATTTTAAGCATACAGAGGACTTGCTAAGACTCGGTAATCATTGTGGTTGTATTAGTAACCGAGAATCTGATATTCGGAGAGGCTGGATACAGACTCTGAAGGAATGAGATACACTGTGATTTACACGCCAACGTTTCTGATGGAGTTTGGGCTTTAGACTTCCTGCTGAATTCGCACTTCTGAGCTGCTGGGAAACACCTGGCACTGTTCCTTCTGTGCAAATTCCACTTCTCTGTGCTCTGACATCCCCTCCCCCATGGCTCCTCTGTGTTCTGACATCCCCTCCCCCATGGCTCCTCTGTGCTCTGACATCCCCACCCCCATGGCTCCTCTGTGCTCTGACATCCCCACCCCATGGCTCCTCTGTGCTCTGACATCCCCCCCCCATGGCTCCTCTGTGCTCTGACATCCCCTCCCCCATGGCTCCTCTGTGCTCTGACATCCCCACCCCCATGGCTCCTCTGTGCTCTGACATCCCCACCCCCAGGTCAGCTGAAGCTGATAGCCAAGGAAGCCAGGATTTAATGTTCGAATATTTTATGGGGTTGGCTTGTGTGCTTTCTTTCCAAATTACCTTGGCACAGATATCTCACCTGAAGGTTTTCTCTTAGGATGTTACAGGGTTCTTTTTTTGTAGTTCTGTAACCTGTCATTAACAGAGAATTCAAATAGTTTGTATTTATAGCAACAGACGTGTGATCCTGGAGCAGTTGACTAATGATAACTCTGTAATATTCTTTGTGGGTTTTCCCCCTCCCTTTTTCCCACGGGAGAATAACAATGCTTCTGTGTTGTGCAGCTAGGGTTATGGCTTCTTAACAAAAAGGTTATTACACCTTTGGAAAACTTAACTAGACTGAGTACAAGGTTATAGTCCCAATACTAGGGAAGATGAGGCAGGAGGATTGAAACCCCTCCTATCTTGAAAAATTTATTGGAGTAATTAAAGATGTCCACACAATTGTGGTGGAGAAGCCGCCATGCGCTCTACTCAGACACACAGCCTTTACTCTTTTGTTATTTGTGTGTGTATATGTGTTTGTGTGCATGTGTATACATATGTATATGTATATATATGTGCACAGCCATTGCTATTGCTCACGTTATTGAACCTTTTGATAGGTTGCATAAGGAATGTCCCTTTCACACTTAGTTCTTCTGTGCTAGCAATAGAATGGCATATTAATGCTCACTCTTTAAGAAACTGACAAGAACCAAGTGTGCCCTGGTGGACAGTCTCTCCCCCTCAGAAAGTCATCTGCTGACTAGTTGTCTCCTCTCCTTATCCTGCCTCCCTGCTGCATGGGCTTCCTGAGGGACCCGCTTGGCCTGCCTCATTGCTGAGCTCTGTGGATCCTGTAGAGCTGGAATGGGCTTAGTTTCACTTGATTAGGTGATGGCTATCCAAATGACATCAGTTCTGCTTGTCATTCTTTTTCTGGTCCTTTAATAGAGCATAGACTCTGGACCCAGGCTTCTCCACTGCCTCATCTTACATATGTGTAAATAACAACAACAACAACAAAACCCAGGGATGTCACCATGGTTTTATTTCCCAGATCCTCAGGCTCCAAGCCTCTAAGTCTGTCTGCTTCCCACCTGCATTCTTCCTGTATTTCTTTATTATGTGATGTCTGGGCATTGTTTATTCTAGAGAGAGCACTAGTGAGTATCAATACTCTATTTTGGCCTAAGGGTATAAATACTTCTACCTTCCCTAGCAGTCCTAATGTGACTGTCTCATATCACACATAATAAAGATGGTTGTGCCTTGGTAGAGAACCTGGAGCCGTCATGTGACTGAACTCTGGCCAATGAAAATTGACTGGGAATCAGGCTATGGCCTGTGAAAAATTTTGTGACATTGTGCTCTCTGGTGCTCTTTCAGTTTTCTGGCTGGCTACAGATGTTTGTGTTCTGTTAGAAACTAAATGGTTAGTTGTGACCAAAAAAGGTTGTGCTTACATATCTGGACAAGAGGCAAGGCCCGCACCCAGGGCCTCAGTAGAAGGACACCAGAGTGGTCAGAAGGCAGAAGACAAGGGGAAGCCATCCAAGCATGTGCTCCTGTGGAAAGATCAGCAAGAGCAGGTGAACAGGTTAGCACCAGCTAATCTGCAGTTTTGGGGAAGTGGTCTCGAGTTGCCCGGAAGGCCTGGTAGTGGGCCTCAGAGTGATTACCGCACAGGGAACTGTCTTAAGCTCTACTGGCCTGGCAGAAGAGGGAATCGCTTTGGCTGAGCCTGCAGAGCAAAGGCGTGCTTTGGGCTAAGCTTTTGCTGTCTGTAGTGCAGTAGTCCTGATGCGGCAGTCTTTCCTGCATGGGCAAACCTGCAGGTAGCTACCTTCTCCCCACCCTTCCGATCCACTCGGTGACGAGAGCTGCAGCTCCCAGCAACCTCCCAGTCTGTAGAAAGTTTCATACCACGGATCACACTAATTCAGGAAAAATCAACATTCGGGATCCAAAACAGTTTCTACGGAATGCTCATAGTGTTCATACTGTCACGGACTAGAGAAATTTTGAGTGGGGTGATTTTAGTCTAAATGTCTGTTTGAATATACAGTGCAGCAGGCAAGCACATGCAGACTGTGTTTACAGGGGCTCCTGGATACATGTGTTTCTGCAGGACTAGGGAATAAACTCACTGCTGTGGTAACCGCTGAGATTTTGGGGTTCTCTCCAAAAGTAGTTAGCGAGTTTGACTATATAACAGGACCCAATACCTTCTTTGCTTTTTGTCATGGTCCTTTTAAAACTAACCCCAACTTCCAGTTATGTGTCTTTCCCCCATGATTAGAAATTCTTTTCTGCTACCCTCTAGTTATTTTGTAGATTATTACTAACCGTACTTTGTAAGCTTCTCAAAGAAAGAGACTATTTTCTTCTCATCTACCCATTCACAGAGATACGGAATACATGCATATTAAATGTGTTCTTTGAAGCATTAAAGCGCTTGAATAATTAAACTACAGAAATATGCTAAATATTCATTAATCATTTTTTCTTAGACTTTGAGGGTGTTTCTTCACTATTCTGAAAACTTTTTTGCTCCACGATGAACTTGTCATGTTTTTTATGGCAGAAGTGTGCAGCCCTTTTTGCCCATGACTCATACCGAGTTACATCTTTTTGTACTGTACACCCCTAGGCATAGCTGAGACAAAAGCTTCATGTAACAATACTTCGAAGATAATTGTCGTCATTATGTGCAGTGCCCTCTGATATTTTCAGTTACGTTTGCAACCCGCTGAATTGATTCTGTGACTCACTCATTGGGCATGACCTGTAGCTGAAAAATGCTGCTTTATGGCTGCAGGGCGGCCTGACAGGAGGAGGCAGCTCAAATTGAGCTGTAACTCCGGGAGCGGATTATGTTTGCCTTTGATTATAACATTTTAAGTGCGGACTTGTCACAGGGATTTAGGCAATGTGAAGGATCTGGAGGCCCATCATCTGTTCTTGGTTTAAACAATTCCTTTTGTAGTCAATGTTATCCTTGGGCCTTTTTTCTGTTAACGTTACCTGACATATTTATTAACTATGACTCATGAGCCCCATCCCAGACCTGTGAAATTAGAATCATTTTCTGAGTGCTTTGGGATATGTATTGTGACTATTTTTGTAAATCTTAACATTTGAGAATTGGTTCCTTATGGAGAGTTCCAGGTTTGGATGAATGCAGATTGTTATAGCTTTGATAGACTCACTAATTGCCTTTATATGACAGGTTCTAAGTACCATTGTTAACATTTGACTTCTTACTCTTGGACCTTCAAGGCTATGTCTATTTTGAGTTTCTTCCTCTTAAAAACAGCATTTTTAGTCTTGCTTATTTTGTTTTCTGTGTATGTATTTGCCGCAGAAGAGGGCACTGGATCACCTAGTACTGGACTGGTGGTTAAGAGCCACTGTGTGGATGCTGGGAAGCGAACTTGAGTCCTCTGCATGAGCAGCAGCCGCTCTGAATCAGTGAGCTCTTTCTCCAGCCCCCACGCCGTTCCCTTGTTTAGTACACATTTGTGCCGGTTTTTAGTGTGTTTCAATCGTTCATATACTTATGTCAGTTTATAAATATGTCCTCTGAAATTTTTCTTACTAGTGTAAGAACTTCATTTTTTTTCTTCTGTCTTGTTTTTCACTTTATGTTCACTTTATTTCTTCTGTCCTGCTTTTCATTTTCTATTCACTTTCTTTTAAAAGCAAACACTTTACACTTTATATCATAGTTTTTTTTTTAACAGTTATCATTTACTTTTGACAGCAAATATTCTTTTCTTTGTTTAGCAAATAGACTGTCTTTTCTGTAACGCCCTTCCTTTTTTGGTGGTGCTGGGATTGACCCTAGGCTTCCCACATGCTAGGCAAACGCTCTACCACTGAGCTGTTTCTGTGACAGTTGATGATGAGCAAGAAGCATGATCACAAGCATCATTGAGCGCTTGGCCCATTCCCTTAGCATGGCGGACATGTTGATTTTTAAGCAATGGCTGATCCCATTGATTAGTATAGTGCTTCTCCCTCCAACCCCACTATTTTTTTTTTTTTACTGATGAGTGACTTGCTTTGACCAGTGAGACATCATCAGAGATTACTAAATAGAAGCCTGGTTACTGAGTATTCTGAACTGGAAACGTGTAAGAACTCAGGCTGCCTTGCTGAAGGAGAAGCAGAGCATTGTTGAGATCCTGGCCAGCAGCCTCAGTTGGAGCCTGATGTTTCCATGAGGCCAGTTTGGGCTGTCCACCCGTATTTGCCCTCAGATGATCACATCCAAATGGGTGACTTCAAGAGACGCCTGTAGAGGATCTCCCCACTAAGTGGGGCCCCAAATGCAGAATTGCCAACAGTGACTTTATCCTTTTAGGACACAGTTTTGCAATGATCTTCTATAAAGCAATAGATCACTGAGCAAAATCCAGCTCTTACTAGTGAGGTGCTGTTACAAGTAAATCCTCCGACAAGCAGCATTAGTTTTGGGACTCTCTGGCTTTTTCGGGGTTGGAGAAATGGAAGACTATTGGGAAGAGTTTGTCAAATGGCAGGCAACTGTTAATGGAACCCAGGAAGGTGTGGAAGGAGCTGTTATTAGAGACTGGAAGGCAGGTTCCCCTTGTTTGTGTTATGGAAACAACTTACATTGTCATCTTCCGGGACTTTGAAAAAGAAGACATGTACACCTAACAAACTTACATATCAGGCCAAGAGGGCTTCTGGGAAGAGAGTTGAAGCTGTCCGTTATTTTTCTGCATTTTTGCCTAAGGTATGCAAAGGGAGAAATGGAATTAAAGGAAACACAGGGTGCCCAAGACTTTATGGGTTAGGAGATTGAACTCTGGTTCATTTCTAGTTTCTAAGCAGGCAAAAGTGTCTCAGAGTAAGGAAAATTTTGGGGTAGATAGAACATCCAGACTAGAAAATGCTTCAAGATCTCCAAAGGAGTGGAGTGGTGCTTCGTAAACTCTTCATTTGATGTGAGAGTCTAAGGCTCCTAAGACATTTGGGCCACTGATTCCCAGCCCTTCCAAAAGAGAGAGAAGTCTATTCTGAAAAATTATTGATATAGTTTTGGGGTGATTGATACAAAACTCAGTTAAGTTAATAGGAAATCTATGAAAGTTTTAAGGGACTTAAATTCATTTGTATTAAAAGGAACAATCAGTTTAAAAAGGGGCCTGTGGGTGTCCAACATAGTGGGACAGAAGCATTTCTTTTTAAAAAGGATCTGGTCTCCTAGCCAAAAACCCAGGCATAGGCTGGGAGCTGTATACCATGGAGAGACATCCAGGCAAGAGGAAAAGGTCCAAATGGAACATTCTTTGGAGAGAAGACCTATGTTTGTGTAGTGCTGGATTTTGTGAACAAATGACTTCTCTGTTTCTTGCATTGCCTTGGAAACCATTTGTGTTTTTATGTCTCAGTCTCAATTTCTAGATTAATGGAACCCAAGCCATACCCTGGAATCCTCACCTTTACTTTACTTTGCCCTGGTGCCTATGGCAGATTAACAGACTTTGCTCTTCTGTCCAAGACTGAGACTTGGGGATTCTTTGGGACTGTTGCATGTGAGAGCAACGATTCATCAGGGACAGAGAGCCGAGTGTTGTAGATCGTTAGGTTTCCATCCATCCCTTTTCCTTGGTACCCAAGCTCTGTGTCGTCTCTGCCACACTTTCTCTTGGCTGGGCTCATTGATCTCCTTTAGCAGGTAGAATTGCCAACGGGGCTTGTTGGATGCTTGCACAGAGAAGCAGGTCCACCTGCAGCCATCTGAGTCACCCAGCGAGGCCAGCACAGATGAGATCGCACAGTCGTGGGCCCATGATTTTCCTTTTGTGTTTTGGAGTGCTTTGTTTTGTAGCCATTAGATGAGTAATACAAGACCTGCCGTTCTTCTGTCCTTTTTCATCTGACTCAGTGCTTAACAATTTATTTTAATAAGCAGTTTGTTCCCCTTAGTTCTGATAGGTTGGCTCCATGCAGTTAGGGAACCACAACCCAAAATTTCTATTGAATTCTGGATTTAAAAATGTTACTTTTATATAATGCAGCATCAAATTCAACAGAAGGAAGTAAAGGGTTTAAAATCTGTTGTCTTCTCTTACATATTTCTTTTTTTTTCTTTTGACCCACACTTTCATTTTCTTTATTTTTCATTGGTACCATAAGGACACAAAGTTTCTAGAAAGCTATGAAATGTCTACCACCTTACAGGTAGCCTTATGAATAGATTGTCATGCCATTGTACACGTTGGGGAACTGGCCATTTTGGAATGGTTGACTTCTGGCAGAGTCATCCAGAGAGCCTTTCCAGGGGCTGGCAAGATAGGTGACTGAGTGGGTAAGAGCACCAGTTGCTCTTCCAGAAGGCCGGGGTTTGACTCCCAGTATCCACATGTCACCTCTCAACATCTATAACTCTACCTCCAGGCAGTTCGACTCCTGGCTTCCACAATAAGTACCAGGCATGCATATGGTGCACAGATAACACATGCAGGCAAAACACCCATGCATATTAAAAAAAAAAAGCCTTTCCAAAACTTTATTATTTGAAATCATTCTTTTTTTTTGTTACTACACACCTTACTGTGGACACTTATATTTTATGTCAAGGAGTATGAATGGTAGAGAAAGTAGTTTCTTCTTGGCAAGAAGAATTGTCCATGGAAGAAAAAGCCTTTTGTTGTGTTTGGATTTTATTACACACAAAATATATCTTGTATGTGTAAAATATTTATTTATGTAAATTTTACATTTCACATAATCTATTACTTGTCACAATTGGAACTATAAACCAGAATATTTACCTTGAATTCTGTGATATTAGCTATGAAATAACACACACAAATTTAAAAAACTAATGGATTTTTTAAAATTATTTTTAAATTATATATACTTGTATGTTGGGGTTATGTGCATGTGAGTGCAATTGCCCCAGGAGACTAGAGGCATTAGCTCTCTGTGGAACTGGAGTTACAGGCAGTTTTGAGTTGCCTGACCTGGGTGCTGGGTAACTTTCATCCTCAACAAGAACACTGACTTCTCTTAATCACTGAGCCATTTCTAGAGTCCCATACATAGAGTTTTATAGTTATTAAATCATGTACCAAGCCATAGTTGAGCTCTTGTAATCAAGTTGCAGGGATGAGTATCAAGGAGATAGCTAAACAGTAAAAGATTGTTAAAAAGGAAAGCCACTCCCAAATAACCACTCAGAGACCTGTTAATTATAAATGCTTGTTCAATAGCTTAGGCTTGTCTCCAGCCAGCTCTTACAACTTAAATTAACCTATTTCTATTAATCTATGTGCTGCCCTGAGGCTTGCTTACTTCATCTATGAACTTCCCATGATGCTTCTTCCATGTCTGGCTTGCAACTCCCCAGACTCCGCCCTTCTTCCCAGCATTTTCACAGTGTACAGAAGGATTATTCCACAGCACATAAACTTTAGAAGTGTATAATAAGAGAATATAAAATCCATTGGTTCACCCCTTAAAAATAACTCATTGTTGTTCTTCAGAAAACATTGTGTATTGATTTGTGAAAACAAAAGTCTACCCTCCAGAAGTAGTTCTTTTGATTTGTTATTCTGCCTAGTAACAGTTAAAAGCACTGATTGGTAACAGTATTCTAGACTTTTCTTTTCTTTTCTTTTCTTTTCTTTTCTTTTCTTTTCTTTTCTTTTCTTTTCTTTTCTCTTCTTTTCTTTTCTTTTCATGTTGAATGTTGTTTATTGAAGGAGGGAAGAGGTCTTAAATACAGGCTTATAGCACAATGGGAGAACCCCAGAGGGCAGAAGTTCATATCAATGTTTTACAATCCTGCATCTAAGCTATTAACGCCCATTATGCAGGATACACAGACAAGGAACTTCCCTTAAGCATTCAGGAGGGTTGAACCTGGCAGGGAATTAGCATAGGGAGGATATCAAGGTCAAGGTCAGCAAGCATGGCAACAGTTACCCAAAACAGGGGCTAGGGCCCTACAGGTCCCCCTTTTACTAAAAAATGAGCTTCTGACTTTGGTTGCGTGGGACGTCAGCAGGTTACCTTACCTGTCATGGAGATGCCTGCCCAGGCCACACAGGCGCTCTGTTTTAGGTTGGTGAGCGCCCCTAGGCATTACCCGTTTCTGAATACTCATTATCATACAGACTCAATTGTGTGTGAGCTGCAGAGTTAACTGCTGTCAAAGATCTCGAAGTGGCACTGGGCTTGCAATCTGTGTGCTCAACACAGAAAAGACTAACAGAGGTCCTATCCCACCCATAGCCAGGAGGCTAAAGGCAACTGAGCCATTCCCTTCCTTAACGAGCCTTACTCGTTAAGGAAAACAAAAAAGTTTTGGTTTTACTCAATTACTTGAAAATTGGAGTCATTGTAAGATGGTATCCCAAAAGCAAATGGAACTTGAGTTTATAAATTTATAATTTTCAAAGCCAATCGAAATGTATATAACTATTGAATTAAATTTATCATGCCCAATAGAATGAAAGATTAATTAACTGTTGTAGCTACTTTTGCTGCCAGGGTCTCCACTCTGCTAGCTGTAGTAAGCAATTACGAAATGGTAATCCCAGAAACAGTAGCTGTGGTGGCCGCCACTGCTATAACAGCAACAACGGCAGCAGCAATATTAAATTCTCTTCTGGAGCGTGTGGACATCCACTGGCATGGATACAACTCCAAGAACACGAACTGCCAAGGCCCATTTTTCTTGATCCCAGCACGACTTAGGCTGGCAGCTCTTCTGGAGAATCTAAAAGCATGGCTACAGTTCCTAGGCTTATGTTAATGCTTGCCAAAGCTGGCAATATTGGGCTCCCAATCCCCATTGGCATTGGAAGTGGAGAGTTTTTCATTAAGGCCCAATAGGTCTCTGTCATGTTGGGTTTCAGCAGCAGTCACAGGGTGCACACAATGCTCAGGAATCCAAAGAGGAACCTCATTGTCCTGAGGAAAGACATAAACAGAACCCCGGGCCTACACTAACACCAGATTGGGTCTCCTTCAAGTGCTAGTAGAAAGATCCATCGTTCCAGAGGGTGATTTGCAACAGGAGACCTCCAGTGCTTATCTGCAGTGGATACTCCAGCAGAAACCACTGATAAAAAATTTAAAATATATAAAACAAGGGAAAGAATAGAATGTGGAGAGGAAGGATGAGTCCCCAGTTCCCCTTTTTTTACTCTAGCAAAATTTGTTTGTTTGGCTCCTTTTTAAACAGTTCAAATTTTTCTTTTTTTTTTCATTTTTTACTTTTTCAAATTAATCAATTTATCCACCTTTCTGTTATCAGCTTGATACAGTATGTATTCCCATCTTAATTGTGAAATGTTTCATTGAGGCTTGCTCAGTAATTGAGTAAAACCAAAACTTTTTTGTTTTTTGTTTTTTATTTTTTAATTATAAGCCACAGTTGTCCTAGGGTCCCCCATGCTATCTATCTGTCTATCTATATATAGTATCTATGGTTCTGTGGTTGTAGTCTGATTGTTCTTTATTTTATATCTAGAATCCACTTATGAGTAAGTACATACCATGTTTATCCTTCTGGGTTTGGGTTACCTCACTCAGGATAATTTTTTCTAGTTCCATCCATTTGCCTGCAAATTTCATGCTTTCATTGTTTTTCTCTGCTGAGTAGTACTCCACTGTGTATATTTACCACATTTTCTTAATCCATTCTTCGTTGATGGGCATCCAGGTTGTTTCCAGGTTCTGGCTATTGCGAATAGAGCTGCTATGAACATGGTTGAGCATGTATCTTTGTGGTATGAATTAGCATTCCTTGGGTATATGCCCAAGAGTGGGATGGCTGGGTCTTGAGGTAGTTCGATTCCTAATTTTCTGAGAAACCGCCATACTGATTTCCACAGTGGTTGTACAAGCTTGCATTCCCACCAACAGTGGGGGAGTGTTCCCTTTGCTCCACATCCTCTCCAACATTGACTGTCATTAGTGTTTTTGATCATAGTCATTCTGTCAGGTGTAAGGTGGTATCTCAGAGTCGTTTTGATTTGCATTTCTCTGATAATTAAGGATGTTGAGCATTTCTTTAAATCTCTTTCAGCCATTTGTGATTCTTGTTTTGTGAATTCTCTGTTTAGCTCTCTAGCCCATTTTTTAATTGGACTGTTCAGTATTTTGATGTCTAGTGTCTTGAGTTCTTTAGCCATTTCAATATGGTGGTAATTTATATTTGTTACTCTCTTCAGCTCTATGATGAAGGTATCATTTTACAGATGGAGACACAGGAACAGATTGAGGCTGACGCTTCAGATTTCAGAACTTGTCTTCCCGAACTGTTGTCGTTTCCACTTGTCTGCACAGTCCTCTCTCCACTCCTTTGCTCTCTCCACTGCCGTCTCTACCTTTCCTTTCTCTTCTCTTCTACCCTCCCCTTGGGTCCCCATCCGTCTTCTTTCCAAGTTGGATCATACCAATTTGCTTTTTTAATCACAGTTTTACTTTTTATCTGCTGAATACTCTACTTTTCTGCAATGTGATTGCTAATTAGTTTTTTGTATCCATATGCCACATAATCTAATCACTGTTAAATTATAGTTTAATCAGCTGGCAGGCAGCAGCATGTCTGTCTCCATGCTCCTTCTTCTGATCTATTGCTACAATATTAACAGAGGCCTAATGCTACGGTGTAATGCTTCCTCTTGCAACTTACCTCATTCCTTGTCACATAGGCTTGTTCCATTCATATCATCACGGCAAAAAGAGGAAGTGTAGTCACTGACACATTTTGAGATACAGCCTTCATATAACTTTTATTACATTCTGTTTTATAATTGTTCTGTTTTATTATGGTTAACCTTCGTTGTGCCTGGTTTATAAATCAGGCTGTCATAGAGATGCATGTGTAGGGAAGATCTTGTTGT
Organism: Peromyscus leucopus; assembly: GCF_004664715.2. Classification (NCBI taxonomy): domain Eukaryota; kingdom Metazoa; phylum Chordata; class Mammalia; order Rodentia; family Cricetidae; genus Peromyscus; species Peromyscus leucopus. Next base: position 10,407,082 of record NC_051075.1, read on the forward strand.
GTGTGTAGAGAGTGGTAGTTTGGTATTATCCAGAGCTCCAGTGTCTCTGAGGGTCTTGGGATGAATTCCTTGTGGATAATGTGTACTACAGTACTGAAGTTGGTATAGACTTTTACTCTGATAAATAATCTGTGATGAACACCTTTGATGCATTTCTGGGGACAACTTGTTAAATATGACATTCCTAGGTCTAAGGATAAGATTAGGCTTTACATACATTTTAGCAGATCACCTTTCATATACTTTTCAAAAATTTTTATTCTTCTCTCTGTAATAGAATATACAATTAGATCAGGAGAAGGAAAAATTAACAACTCAGTATTTTTCTAAATTAAAATAATGCAAAATAGGTCTACCTTTAGTATGCATATTTATTAGGTTCTAATATTTTCTTTTAAAATAATTTTTTTTACATTTATTTATTGGGGGGTGGGTGTGTGTGCATGTGCGTGCGTGCGTGCGTGTGTGCGTGCGTGTGTGTTTGTGTGTGTAGTTATGCCATGTAGGCATGTGGAGGTCGGAGGAGAACTTGCTAGCATTGGTTCCCTCCTTCCACCATGTGGATGCCAGTGATCACACTCAGTTTGTCAGGCTTGGCCACAGGCGCCCTTATGCACTGAGTCATCCTGATGTCCCTCCATTCCTATTAAAAGATAAATTACGAAATAATGATTAAAAATTAGTTATTTTAATGTGCATGAGAATTCATGCACTATTGAAAGGAGGAAAATCATCTGTCTTAGTCAGTGTTCTCTTGCTGTTAAGAGACACCATGGCCACGCCAACTCTTATAAAGGACTCTTACAATTGGGGCTTGCTCATAGTTTCTGAGGTTTAGTCCATCATCATCATCATGTCAGGGAGTGTGACAGCACACAGAGGGGTCTACATCCATATCCACAGGCAGCAGGGAGAGAGGGAGAGAGAGACCTGGACTTGGAATTGCTTTTGAAACCTCAAAGCCCACCCCCAATGGCACACTTCCTCCAGCAAGCTCACACCTCCTAATCCTTTCAAATGTTGCCATTTCATGGTGGCTAAGTATTCAAATCTATGAGAGCCTAATAAGGGCCAGTCTTACAGATACCACCATATCAACACTCTTGTTTTTAAGTGGAGAATGTTGAAGAACCACAGGTGAATAAGTAAGTAAGTGAAAGTGATTATATCAAAGTTCTCCCACCCTCCACCTGAGACGGAATATCACTATGTAGCCCTAAATGGCCTAGAACTCACCATGTAGACCAGACTAGACTTGAAACCACAGAGATCTGCTTGCCTCCTCCTTCCGAGTGTTAGGCTTAAAGACAAGTATCATTAAACCTAGCAGACAACAAATGTATTTTTATAAAAGACTCCTAGGCCTCGTTCTGATCAAAATGATATACATTTAAATCATTTCCTGAGCATAGTGCCTGGAATCGCCCGCAATGGCTTATTTTCTCAGGTGACCAAGTGAGTGAAAGACCGCCTGAATTGATTCGTGTTGTTTCCCAGACTCTGCAAAGGCAGCAGTTTTTCTGTAGCCAGTTCTCCTTGTGTGGGAGCAGGGAGAGGGCGGGAGGCCTGTCTGCTCAGTGGGGAGTGATGAGTCAGGCATGAAGGACTTGGGCCGAAGCTTGTCTTCCACCAGATGCTTCATTGGTGGTGGCTTTCAGAAGCTGGAGGATGTGTGAAGAGCCAGGACTTAATAAGTATACATTCCTTGTGATTGTTATTTGGATTTCTTCCTTTTTGTATTTCAGTGGAATGTATGTGTAACTTGAAGTTTATTTTTATTTTTTTAAATCATTTTGCTGGGCTAAGAGCCATAACATAAAATGTTTGAATATATTTGAAAAATATTTCTTTTAAGCAGAAAGAATTCTTATAAATGCTTTACTTGCTGTCTGTGTGGATGTACCACCTGTGTGCAATGCCCACAGAGGCTGGAAAGGGTGCCAGATCTTCAGGAACTGGAGTTACAGGTAGTTGTTAGCTACCTCATGTGGACGCTGGGAACTGAACCTACATCCTTTGCAAGAGCAGTAAGTTCTCCTGACTACTGAGTCATCTCTCCGACCCTGAATCTGCTTTTGAATTAGATGGCTAGTCACAGTAGGTGGTCAAGTGTTAAGGGGTATTAGTCATAAGTGTGTTTTATGTGAGAAGAATGCTTCATTTCTTTAGGTTTTGTTAAGATCTGGGTAAATTTATAGCTCATTCATTTTCTTATATATACCCAGTCAGATGGATCTGAGAACTCCAAGAGCCATGCAAATGATAGAGACCTCTGAAGAACAAGGGGATTTTTCCGTATTCTATATTTTGCCCAACTTTTTTCCAAAGGCTGCATCCAAACAAAATGATCCTATAAACAAAACATACATGTAACGTTTTTATTACCACACATTACTTTTAAAGACAGTAGATTGTTTTGTGACATTCTATGTATATACCATGTACTTTGACCATACTAACCCCCTTCTTACCTGTATTAGTTACTGTTCTGTTGCTGTGATAAAACACCCTGACCAAGGAAACTTACAGAAGGAAGAGTTTATTTGGGCCTAGGGTTCCAGAGGGGAGAGTCCATCATGGTGGGGAGGCATGGCAGCAAGCGGCTGCATGATGGCGGGAACAGGAAGCTGAGCACTCACATCTGTAAATGTCAACACAAGAGAGAGCGAATGAGCTGCAAGCTGTGTGAGGCGTTTACTCTGAAAGACCTACCCAGTGATAACTTCCGCCAGTAAGCCTGCACTGCCAGTAAGTCTGTACCGCCTAAACCTCCCCAAACATCGCCCACAGCTGGAGACTCTGTGAGCCTGTGATACATTCTCATTCAAACCACTCTATTACCTTTCTTGCCGTCTCCTGCCTCCACCAGCGTCCTCTTTCTAAATACCAAATAGTATCTCTTCTAGAAGGTGGTCTTTTTAAAATTGTAGACCACCTAAGAGAAAGCTGGTGATATTTTCCTGAATTCTTTTACCAAACATGATACTCTTCATTCTCATCCATTTCCCTGCAAACAATTTCAGTCTTCCTTATTGTTATATACTGCTCAATTTTCTTTATCTGCTCATCTATTAATGGTCATTAGGCTGATTACATATTTTGACTGTCCTGATTAGTGCTGTGACTAATGAGAATGTGTAGGCATCTCTGTATGATGACTATGATTCTCTCAGGTATATATAGCCAGGACTGGTAGGGCTGGGTCATATAGGTGTGTGTGTGTGTGTGTGTGTGTGTGTGTGTGTGTGTTACTTCCTTCCTACTTTTATAGTAGCTGGACCAATTTACATTCCAACTAAGTATATAAAGTTTCCTTTTTCCCTTCATCCTCACCATTGTTATTTGAAAATAACTGTTTGACTGGAATAAGATAAATCCAATTACAGTTTTGATAAACGTTTCTGTGATGGAGGAAGATGTCATTATTTACTTATTTATATGTTTGTTTATTTATTGGCCATTGTTCTTCATTTGAAGAACATTCAGTTCGTTTGCCCATTTATTGAAAAGATTATTTATTACTTTTGTGTTTACTTTTTAGAATCATTTTTGTGTTCTGAATATTAATCTGCTGTCGTAAAAGAGCTGGCAAATTTTTTTGTAAGCCATTTCTTTATACTGGTAATTATTTCACTTGCTCTACAGAGCTTTTTAATTTTAGGCAGACCCTTTGTCAATTCTTGCTATTATTTTCTGAACCGCGTGAGTCCCATTCGGAACGTCAATTGCCTATCACTGTATCTTGAAGCGTATGTTACATGTAGCAGCGAACGTTATAGGTTTTACACTAAGATCTTGATCAGTTTGAACTCATTTTTGCCCAGAGTGAGAGCGAGGGTTCTACCTTCACTTCTCTCAACATTATTCATTAAAAAATCCCTTTGTTCTAAAGACAGTTATTTTGTTTAAATTCTGTGTGTGTCTCTCTGAACGTGGGTGTATGTGCATGTGGGTGCACAGTGGGAGGCTTCAGATCCCCTGGAGCTGCAGTTAGACAGTGGGGACTGGGGACGGACCTCTCTGCAAGAAAGGCTGAGTCATCTTTTCAGTCTCTCAAAGGTCCTTTTCCCTAACCTGTGTTCACAGCACCTTTGCCCAAAGTGGGGTATTTATAGTCCTGTGAGTTTGTTTCTGTGTCCTCTGTTCTGTTTTATTGGGGTGTGTGTGTGTGTGTGTGTGTGTGTGTGTGTGTGTGTCAGGACCACACTGCTTGTTACTGCGGATGGATAGTACACATTGAAATGAGGCATGATTCGGAGATCATTGCTCTTTCTGACGAGGATTACTTTGGCTGTTTGAGGTTCTTTGTTTGTTTGTTTGTTTGCTTGCTTGCTTCCTTCTTTCCATTTTGGGGGAGAATATCGTTGGACTTTGATGGGAATTGTGTTGAATTTGTGGGTTACTTTTGGTAATGTGGACATTTTCACAGCGTTAATCCTGCCAGTCTGTGAGCACAGGAGACATTTCTATCTAGTGTCATTTCAAATTTCTCTCTTTTGTGTTTTACAGTTTTCATTCTTGAAGTTTTTCAGCTCCGTGCTTATGTTATTCTTTTGCTTTTTTTGTTTTGCTTTTGTTTTTGTTTATTTGTTTTGGTTTTTTAAGGGTTTCTCTGGGTAGTTCTGGAAGTCCTGAAACCTCTTCTGTAGACCAGGCTGGCCTGGAACTCACAGAGATCTGTCTGCCTCTGCCTCCCAAATGCTGGGATTAAAGGTGTGTTCCCTCACCACCTGGCATGGTTATATTTTTTTTGGGTATTTATTTTAAATTTTACTTATTATGATTGTGTGTACGTATGTATGTGTGCATGTACATATTGGTGTGCATGTGCCATAACATTCATGTGGAGGTCAGAGGACAGCTTTGGGAGTCCATCGCTTCTTTCACTGTGGCTTTCTGGGTCTGACTTAGGTCACTAGGCCTCAAAGCAAGTGGCTTCCCCTACAGAGCTGTTTCACCAGTCATATATGTACATGTGTTCTCACTGTCTTACCCTGGAGCTGCCAATACGTTAATATAGTTGCACTTCTTGTTTTTTGGTTAATATTACAGCCTTAAAAGTTTAAAGCAAATAGTTGTGTTAGTTCCTTCATTGCTGTATTTTTTTTTTTTTACCTGATAGTTTTTCTTAATAATCTCCTTAAAATCATGATTCTCCAAGAATGTCTGAGGACTACTGTTGGTTCCATACATGCTATTAGAAACTCTCTCCTTTAAATGTAGAAAACCTTGTATTTAAGCCTTGTGGACTGCAGACAGTTGGTGTGGGGGGAAGTTAGTAGCTTCAGTGTCAGGAAGTTGCATCTAGGCTTTGTTGGTAGACAGTAGGCCATGGATTATAGCTTGGGATTTTTTTTTTAAATACCAAAAAATTATAAAAAGTAGACTAGAATCAGTTACTGATGAATAGCTATTACAAGGCAGGAAATCTATCATGATTTAAATTCCATAGGGGAATTTTATTTTCATAAAATAAAACATATTTACTCAAAGTAGTCATGACTTAAGCTTAGACACAAGCTGAGGATTTAAGTTACTCTACCAATAATATTCATTTGTTGGAGGAATAAATATCCTTCAACATAGTTTTTGATCAGAGGTAAGCATGAAATTCTAATTACTGTATTGTACTTTCTTAAAAAAATAGGTTCTGTGTATGCTAGCCTCAGCCTTCCTGATGACAAGTGTGTACCACCATAACCACTGCCAACCAAACATTACATCTTTGGTGTATATACTTTTATGTGTGTAAAATTAAAAAATGAAAACTTAAAAACTTAATGATTAGAGTACTTTTTGACTAATGAGTTATGAGCTATTCATGCTTCTTATTTTTCATGGTGTGTGTGTGTGTGTGTGTGTGTGTGAGAGAGAGAGAGAGAGAGCTTTTGTGTAAGTATACTTGTATGTGTGTGCCTGTGTTTGTGTAGGACCAACCTTGATGTTGGGACTCTTCTTTAGTCACTCTTCTGACTGATTTCTTGAGGCAGGATCTCTCAGGTGAACCCAGAGTTCTGGGATAAGGCTGGTCTTCCTAGCTATCTTGCTCCAGCTCTTCCCTGTTCCTCCCTCCAGGGGTTGGAATTACAGGGCCTCAGCACCATTCAACCTGTGCTTGGGTTCCGAGGCTCCTCTCGTTTGTGCTGCAAACCCTTTAGCTGCTGGTCCTTCTTCCTGAGCCTGCAGATATTTTCATACATATTTATCACTTTGTGCATCCTAAACATGTTTGGATTAATTCCAAATTGAACAAATAAGGCCCCAAATAAAAGGATGCTGACATTTTTCTGCTTAAACAAAGTGAAGAGACATCCACCAACAATTTAGAAATGAATTTTAAAATTATCTGCCATGAGACTTTGAATTTAGTCTTTAACATAAAAATTGCAAAGCGACATGTAAGGCTTAGTTTTGCCTTGACTCTTGTGGAATGTGGTACTCGATTTTGCTTTATTCTGTTGTAGCACTATTAACATGTCATCTGTTGGCTACTACACTGTATCGTGCTGTGTTAAGAAATTTTGTGGATTGGCTCTTTGTCATGCAACCCCCGTTTTCAATATGAAGAAATGAGGCTGAAAACAGTTGAATAATTTACTGGATATGGCTAGTATGGAAATGGAGCCAACAGTTCAAAAACAGCTTTCTCTGTTTAGTGCAAGGCCTACACAGAAGACTGCTCCTGGTTATTCATTTCCTGGTGATATTAGATACTGACCTCAGGCATGTGCTCTTTGACTGGGCTATATGCTCCTTGCCACACCAAGTATGGTCTTTAACCTTAGTGGTTCAGGGTAGGACAGTGAGATAAAGTGAAAGTGAGGATGCAGGTTTATGAAGAGAAGATAGACAGAGCAGGTTCTGGGGTCCTTCTGTAGTAATCCTAGTGATTAGCATTACCTTTGCCCTGATTCCGGGGACTCTCCAGTGCTGGCAGGAATGTCGTAGACATACATATGATATATGGATAGACACATCCATGATCTTGGAAGTTTTTTGTTGTTTTGTTTTGCTTTAAAAACTTTATTTGAAATTGTTCATAATTTTGAGATAGTTTCTAGAAATGTAGGATTTAAAATGTTATAAATATGACAAGAAAATGTAGATTGCCTTGTCAAATCAAATCATCAAAGTTTATGACTTAATTTAGATTTTCTTTTTATAACTTTTTTGATTAGGAATGATTACTTGTTCTGTCTGAAGTACACAGTGCCATTCCCATAAGGAAAGCAAATGTAAAATTTCTAAGTAATAACATGGTTTACTAATTTTTGTAAAATAGTGTCAACCAATTTAGATATTCTTAACTTCCCATGTAAAATCATCATTTTGAAGTTAGTGAATTATTATTTTTAAAAGTAGTTTTTGAGAAGTCAGAAAGCCTTTCCTGTGTAATATTTCTTTTCCATTTGAGTATAAAGAACTTTATGGGTTTTTTTTTTAACACAATAGGAATAATTTTTCAATTCAGGAAAGGTATATTTAATGGTATCCTCTCCACCTGTTTTTGTAAGTGTTACTTCTGTTCCTAAATGAACGGTATGGTTACTTTATTTTGTTATGGTTCCCATTATTCTACTGTGGGTAATAGCAAAGCATGTTGAACTTTATTCCCAACGATGATATTGTCCAACTTGATAAGACACAAGGAATTTCTTACTCAGGCATCTAAAATGCTTCCATCGAAAAGATCTATACATTGTTGTGTACATAATGGCCATTGTTTGGGAACCATCTTGCTTAACTATGTTTGAAGTCTCTTGATCTTTTAAACTTTCTATTATAGTTATAATATTTTTTTCATTACTCTTTTAAGATTAAGTATAGGAGGTTGCTAAGATATGAGAAACTTGTACATGAGTCAGACAATCATATCTGTATGAAGATAACTATTAAATGCTATCTTGAAGTTTACCTAAATTGCTATGGGAGTACAGATGGGAGAATAATTAATTTAACCTTGAGGAAGAGAAGAATAGCAGGAAAGAGTTCCGTTGCTTCCTTTATAAACTCAGGCAACGTTTTCCTGGTGGTAGCCGCAGAGTCCACTGTTACACTGTGAGAGATTGAATCATCACTGTCTTCTGGGATTTTCTTTGCCCTCTACCTGTATTTGTTGTTTACACTGCCCTACTTTTTGTTTCTAACAATTAAGCTCAGAGAAATTGGGAAGGGGAGTGATTATGTAAGGGAAAGGAGGAGTTAAATGTCCCCAAGCCTTAGAACATCAAGTTGTAATTTCTTAGGTTTTACAGGGAATTGTAGATATTTAGTTTGTTCTTATCTTTTTCCCCCCGTTATACAGGAGTGACTGACCCCATGTTAGCCTTTCAAAGCTATGTAGAATTTCACAAATGAGAAAAGGGATTCTGGGCAGAATGAAAGTCCAGTGATGGGTTCTCAAGGAGAGAGTTAAAGGGATCTTGCAATGTGTGGAAATGACATGAATGGATTACTGTTAACCAGAGAGAGGAAAGAGAAGTATATGTGGGGGCTGGAGCTGGTGGCATAAGATCTTGCTTTGGGCATATTAATTTAGGGAGACTGTGGGAATTTCACTAATTATTAGTTCTTTTTACTAAAATTACTAATCATGCTCAAACTCCCCAAGAATAGAGAAGGAAAAAAAATCTGTTTCAGGATGTTTGTAGGCTCTTTGGAAAAAAGATAAGGGAACACTTGTGCTATATGTTTAAGTATCGTGTGATAGAGATCCTCAAAGGGTGTCCAGGACAGCTTGGGATATTTGGTTACTTGTTAGTGAGGACAGGAATAAGGGCAGCATTTGGAAAGAAGGCCTGGGAAATTGTTTTGTGGAATGCAAGTTCTTTACCATTAGCCATATGTGAATCATCTAGAGTGGCAGGATAGTTGGAGAGGGCAAAACATTTCAAGCAGCAATAGGTATTTATACAACCCCTTCTAGTTTTGAAAAATGACCTCGTGTATGGTATTGTGTGAGAACTGTTAAGGGTATGAGAGACTATAGAAATCAGTAGACCTTGAATTTTGTGCTGGAGTAAAGGAAGAGGGAGGCTGATAAAGATTTTCAGCAGGAGGAGGACATGGTGGGGGAGATGTTCAGGTACTAGTTGGAAATAAACATTTTCTTTCTTGGTGTTCTATTGCTGTGAGGAGACCCATGACCACCACAACTGGTATAAAGGAAAGCATTTATTTGGGGCTGACTTACAGTTTAGAGGTTTAGTCCATTGTCATCATGGTGGGAAGTATGGTGGCATACAGCAGACATGGTGATAGAGAAGGAGGAGGAAGAGAGAGAGGGCCATTGAGCCTGGCTTGGGCTTCTGAAACATCAAAGCCCACGACCAGTGACATACTTCCTCCAACAAGGCCACACCTCCTAACCCTTTCATAATTCTTTCAAATAGTGCTGTTGCCTGGTGACTAAGCATTCAAATCTGTAAACATATGGAGGTCATCCTTATTCAAACCACCATATGCTTAGGGCTTAAAAAAAATGTTGCTGGTTTCGGAGTTTAAATTTAATTAGGGGCTTACAATAAAAGACAATTTTGTTTATTTGCAAAGACCAACAAGGAAAACAAAAATTATGTTATTGTTAGTGTTATGCCCAGATTGTGACCCCCCCAAAGAGACCATCGAAGACCTTGGATGTCCAGAATGCAACAGCAAGGTTTATTCTGCAGATACAAGTCTAGACAGGGGACTCATTCCTACACCCAATACAGTGAGGCAGGGAGGAGTTCCTCTTTCTTTGTGTGGCTGGCTATTTAAAGGCAAAAACCACAAGCCCTTCAGGGGGGCTAGGGAGGTTTGCACGGGTGCAACTTGGATTGGTTTATTTTTATCTCTGTTCTCTTTTAATTGGGTGAGGGTATGTAACCTTTGAATTTACTGGTTGGTGGTTACAATTATCACTTTGGGGGCTGTCCAGCACAAGTCCCAGGCTTTGTCCTTGAGCCGCCATCGGGGCTGGCTGGCCTAGCATGTCATGCATATAACTCTAAGTTGGTGAGGGGCCCCAGACAGTAAACATCTGGCTGAACTTTTAGCAGTCAAAGTACGTGCAGAAAGGGAGCTACTGCAAGGACTATGTCTTTTGTTCATAGCCCTCCCAAAGACTGCTTGCTCAGTCTCAGGAAACTAAAATTGAAGCCTTATCTCTGAGACAAGACTGAGCAGCCTGTTATGGCATCTTCTTGGTCCTTTCAGTTAGTATGCTGAGTGCTGTAGTATGATGCACTTTGGATTCAGCATGGAGGAGGAGAAAGTGACTTGCGTCTGCGTTCAGCTCTCACAGCACATAGGTGGTATCTGTTGCTGAAAATATCAGTGATGTTTGAGTATGTAGGCAGGGTCTCTCCCTGAACCCACAGCTCACCGATTCTTGCTCTTCTAGCTAGGCTGTTTGTCTCAGAGCTCCCCTTCCTCTGGTTTTGAAATGCAGAATTGCTTTACCATGCATTGTGGAGATCTGAACTCTGGGTTTTAGGTTTATAGAGCCAGTGCTTTATTCCCTGAGGCTTCTCCAAGACTCTGAACTCTTAACCTATTGTAAGGACAAGTGCTCTTTTCCTTATCTCTGTGGCTAAGTGGAGCTCTTGAGATTTTCCCTACTGTGTAGACTCTGTTCTTGGTTAGGGGTTAGAGCAAAGAGGGAACTGGGAAAAGCATACAAACAAACCCGTAATTAAGGTTGTCATGTAGAAAATCAATAATAGAGGTTATTGAAATGATAACTATGGGCCAAGATCTGGTACAAACACTTTAAAGAATCACCTCAGCATGGTGATGCACACCTTTAATTCCTACACACCCAGGAGGCAGAGGCAGGCAGATCTTGAGTTCCAGGCCAGCCAGGGCTGCATAGTGAGAATGAAGGAAAGAAGAGAGTGATCTCACTAGATAAGAGTCTTTTAAAGCTCATCAGAATGACTGGTTGTCTTAGAGAACAATGCATGGTGAATGCTTAGCAGGTATTGCTTATTAATTAGGGACTAGTTATTAATCACCATCATTTTACTAGTATAGGAAGGCATGATGAAGTTGAGTAACTTGCTCATGATCACATGGCTGGAAAGCAATGGCATCCTTTGGGGTTGGAGGTGAGATACTGGTTGGTGTAGTTGTACTGTGAGTTAAATGATGACCGTGCTTGAAACGTGAAGATGTATCATATGTGAAAACTGTATGAGGAGACGAAAGAGAAGCACCATGTAGCTTGGTGATCAGAAATAAAGAAATCACCAAACTCACAAGCTGATTGACTGCAGAAGTGGTAAATGGTTCAGAAGAACATAAGGAAGAAAACATTGTGTTTGGTAGAGATGATAAGTTCTGTTTTAGTCACCTTGTGATTTGATGTCATATAGTCAAGTGAGGTGACTGGCAAGGAATTCAAACCTAAGGAAGGTGGTTAGGAGCTACTCAAATGCAAATGATTGGTAGAGTCTCAGCTGGAAGTGTTTCAAGTTTCCAGTGGTACTAAAGTGTGGTTTCTTCCCTCTACACAAACCTGGAGAGTTAAAAATAAAGTCATGCTAAAATCTCTGCATAAAATTACTACATCTTTGCCCACACACACTTTAAAGGAAACCTAGTAGCAATTTCAGGAATCTGTTTTATATTTTTTGCATCTGTGTGGTATTTGTATATGCATACAAATATGCTTATGGCATACGTGTGTGTTTGTGTGTGTGTGTGGAGACCAGAGATGGACACTGGTATCTTCCTCAATTATTCTCCACCACTTTTTTATTTTTTGAAACCAGGTCTCACTGTATAGACCTGGCTGGCCTGAACTCATTATATAGATCAGCTTTAAATACAAAGATCCATCCGTGGTTGCCTTTCTTTCTTTCTTTCTTTTTTTTTTTTCTTTTTTTTTTTTTGGTTTTTCGAGACAGGGTTTCTCTGTGTAGCTTTGCGCCTTTCCTGGAGCTCACTTGGTAGCCCAGGCTGGCCTCAAACTCACAGAGATCCGCCTGCCTCTGCCTCCCGAGTGCTGGGATTAAAGGTGTGCGCCACCAACACCCGGCTCGTGGTTGCCTTTCAAATGCTGCGATTAAAGTTATACGGCACTGCACCTGGCCATTTATTTAAAATGGCATTTTATTTTATTTCTAAACTTTTCCTCTGACTTCTGAAATTAGGTTTTTGAAAATGTTGTGTCATGGGGCCCTGCAAGCCGCAAGGCTCACAGGGAAACATTTGGCATGAGGTGAAGGATGAAACTTGGGTCAGCACCACTTTAGCAGGTGCTGGGTCAAAAACTTTCCGAGTCTGACCTTGTGGTTTATTTTTCTTACAGAGTAAACACAGTAAAACTTTGTAAAAATGTCTCCATGCGACTGCTGGCACAACAAAGCTTTAGGGATGGCTACATCTTAAACTCCCTTTCAGAACACACCTCTAGAGCAAAGCACCTGTGACCTTCAGCCTTAAGGATGAGTTCTGTTGACTGACAAACAGTGCTCAGGGCAAAAGCCTCAGGAGGAAGGATTTGTAATCAGTGTAAGAATAGATTCTATTGATGGAGGATGCAAGCTACCTGGGACCTCTTTCATAAGGATGAGTCCTATTCACTGAGAGACAAAGCTCAGGATTAGGGCCTAAACAATACTCAGGGTTTAGGGGGATTCAGATGAATGGTGGCCCCATAGAATAACAAAAAGATCACCAGGTTGTTAGACAACATGCACTCCAGCCTTCTGGGTGAAAAGGCATCCTTTCCTTCCCTTGAAGGAGATAGGTCTGCATGTTTAACAGTTCTGGTTCCTCCAGTGCTTTCTCGAAGCTGTGCCTCCTACAGTTTTAGACAATGTATTTTTATTACAGCGACCCCTACCACGATGTCTTCTAGATCCTTCCCTTCCTTTCCACCCACTCAACTTTGTGTCCTTTTAAAAAAATCATTTATCAAGTCTAGTTTATGCTATTCACATACCTGTTCAACGTAAAGCCAGACGACATTCCATGGAGAAGGCAGATGGGCGTTCGGTCCCATCCCTAGCTGAGGAACCATTGGCAATCGATAGCTGTTAAAGAGAGAGAGTTTTCTTCCAGAATGTGGCCCCTAGTAGTCAACCACACTCCCATGGATGGCTCTATATCTCTACCTCAGTTTTCTGAGTCCGTGAACCTGGAGCTCACTGAATTGGTGGAGGTGGCTGGCCAGTGAGTCCCAGGGGTCTACTCCTTTACCTCCGAGGAGCTGGGGTTACAGCAGATGTAGCTGTGTCTTTTATGTGGATGTTGGGGTTCTGAATTCTGGTCCTTTGGCACATGCATCATGCACTTTACCCAGGAGCCATCTCCATAGCCCTCAATTCCAAGGAGCCTTAAAGAGTTTGTCACTGTTGTTTCTGGGCACGGCTGCCTGGCCCTTCCTGTGTTCCCCTGCCCATGTCTTGGCTGTGTTTCCTCTGGCTGGCACCATCAGCCTTGCAGAGAAACCAACAGCCTCAGCTCCTGGGAACCCTTCCTGTCATCACAGCGGCTGCCACGTCTCCTGTGAGTTCACATCTTCAGTCAGAAACGCTCTCTTTATCATCCTCATTCTTTGTTCCCCTGATTCCATCCTGGACTTGTTATCCTTTGACTGTGTTGTTGCCCCATCCAAATAGCAAAGCTCATGGATGGAACTTTCGTGGCTAGGTGAACTCAGTGCTTCTCAGTTATTGCCTCATCCATCCTCTGGCACAGCCAGTATTGTCTGAATCCTAAGAGGAAGGCCATTTACTCACCTCAGACTGAGACCAGGACCTTTGGTACGTGCTCTTGGATGAAGAGGGATGGGAAGGGTGGAAGAGCGTATTTCAGTGATTTTTCCATGTTTGTCCCTTTTACTCTTGGTGGTTCTTCATATGGGTGTCTGGCTGGTTGACATTAGATTATTTCCTCCTTTTCCACAGGGAATGAGGATGTGGGAGTAGGTACTACCAGATTATTATCCTGGGAAACTTGAGTCCCTCTTTGCATGTGTTTTTATTCTTCATAAAACTTTTTTGTACCTCTTAGAGGTAGAAATAAGTGTTGGTAATTTATTATTTATGTATTTATTCTTTGTCTTTTCAGAAAAAAATCCTAGTTAGCCTGTCTGAAAACTCATTTGTTCTTACTTCAGAATTGCAATTGGTTTGAAAGGTACAATAGTAGGATTTTTTTTATTGAATTCTGCTCAAGCTATGAAGTACACTGCAGCATAAAGACTGCAAACAATTACAAGTGACAAATGTGTCCCTTTTTATTTTGTAGCCTTCCTTGAATCCCGGGGGAAGCCAGTCTTCAGATGTGGTGCTTTTGAACCACTGGAAAGTGAGGAATTTTGAAGTACAGCGTGGTGACATCGTGTCCTTGGTGTGAGTAATTCAGAAACTCACTGCACTGATATTTGTGTTTATCTGGATTCAACTGATAAGTCACTGCTAATGACATTCAGGCAATTATGAAATTAATGAGTGCGTCTTAAATATAATCCATATTGACATATAGCAATGCTAGAAAGGTTTTTTTATTTAATATATATCAGTTGAATGACATGACTAGTAAATTTTAGTCATGAAATACTGACCAGAAATTATGCTTTTGATATTATTTTGTAATATTTTACAATTTTTTTTATCTCGGTAAGCAAAGTTCTGCGCTTTGTTTTACTACTTTTGGAAAGAAAACATTCTTAGGAAATGATAATTATGATGTGAAATTCAATGGTATTTGAGTGTGTTGTGAAAAAAAGCTTGAAAAACTAGTATTATTGGCTTTTGTTTGCATCAAAAGATGGCGCTGTTTCTCTGTAAAATATTGTGACTGGGTGGGGATGAAAATTGTCTCCCAAGTGTTGGTTGTAAAAAAGGAATATCAAAGTGTACATAACCGACTCAGTGACATCGTGAACACTCTGCACGTGCTTGCGTGCTTCAGAGTCCACATTTTTGTTTGTTTTACAAAATAAATCCACACCTAACCAACTGCAGCAGACCTTGCTTAATTTATTCTGGCTGCAGCTGTTTATAAAAACTGTTGTAGTATGATGCCCTGTTACGGAAGTCAGTGCATGGAGCAGCAATTGGTGTAGGAAAATTATTGTTGCTTATTTTCATGACGGTGAAACCTACTATTGAGTGAGAAGCTTTCTGTTTCCTAGTCACTCCTTTTCCATGAGCTAGAATGCGATTTTTCGTGTTGGATGATAATGTTAATAGTTGGAATAATCCAGTATCAACTTGTTCATCTTTACCTGTTGATGATTTTCCTTCTGGACATAGATATTTTGTAAATGTGTCTCCCTCAAGGCTGCTCTTCCCAGGGTTCGTTTGAAAACACACGTTCCCTACGTCTGGTAAATGGGTAATGAAATACATTTGAGTGGAAGTTGATGGCAGGCAGCCAGGGATGGGATTGAAATGCATCTGAGGTTTCAAGTATTTTCTTTAATGTTAGTCTACACTTTGGAGTGTACTTTTATTCTGTCATTCAGTACACTGTTTTTGCTACCTCCTGATAAGCCTCTCCGCGTGGAATAAGCCTATCATGTACACATTGTTCTTTTGCCTTTGGTCTGACAAGTTTACATCCTCACTTAGTTCTTGATGAAGAGGATACCCACCCCAAGAGAAAGAAGTCATGTAACAAGTGGACAGCTGTGTGTTTTTCTTCCCTTAGGAAAACATACTATGTCTAAGCAGGCAAATTTGAATTGGTAATTGAAAACCGTGAGATGGCTCCTTGAAATTCAGGGTTGTGAGTCCATAAAAATACTCTGACATATCATGATTTATTTCTAAAGGAAAACACAGCTCTTTTAGGTAATTGCTATAGTGATTGATAATTATTATACAAATTAATTTAAATGAACATTTATATTCAAATTGGGATTGTTAAATTAGCTACTGCAAGTGAAGTACTTTTTTTTTTTTTTGAGACAAGCCCTGGCTGCCCTGGAACTCACTTGTGGACCAGGCTGGCCTCAAACTCACAGAGATCGCCTGCCTCTGCCTCCCAAGTGCTGGGATTAAAGGTGTGTGCCACCATGCCCAGCTGGTAAAGTGCATTTTTAATGAGTCAGTTACGTGCTGTATCTTTGTCATGTAGAAATGACATAACTTCACTTCATATGCTTTGTCACTTAGCAGGCCTCATTTACGTAAAAGAATGATTAGTGTTGGAATTATGTTATTGAACAACAAATAATTATTAAGCAATGCTGTTGTCTGTGTTTGAGAAAGAAACTGAGTTTGATGGTCAGTTCTTCAGCTTGAGGTTGTACTATGAAAGCTATGTTATGACATTTTCTGTCTTGTTTTATGAGCAAAGTACTTTATAGACAAATATCCTTATATTTTCGTACAATTTATAGACTGCTTCATTTGAAAAGGTTGATGCTGGTGTGATAAACTTTCACCTATATATTTAATCCATGCCAAGCCCATTGAATATTTGCTTCCTTACAAAAAGCACTACTATGGTTTTTAACATAGGCAGTAATTTTCACTGCTACATTGGAACTTGCTCTCTTTTCAAGAAATGTGTAATAAATATGGTAATGAATATTTACCTGTTTATTTTAAGAGGAATATAAAATGTACTTTGTCATTTTACTTATAAATTGTTGTGAACAGATTTCACTGATACAGAAATAATCTCTGGAGATAAAGAAGTATATTTTATTTAAGAAAAAATCCTGAGACAGTCTTTCATGTATTCAGAATGTGTGGTGTATAACATTGGCGCTCTACTACATTTGCATTTCTGGAGATTTGTTTTGTCTGTCTGGATATGTGTGTGCATGT
Organism: Peromyscus leucopus; assembly: GCF_004664715.2. NCBI lineage: Eukaryota > Metazoa > Chordata > Mammalia > Rodentia > Cricetidae > Peromyscus > Peromyscus leucopus. Next base: position 10,423,857 of record NC_051075.1, read on the forward strand.
TCATTTGTGTGTGGATGTGACTGTATGCATGTGTGTGCCCATGTATGTGGAGGCCAGAGGTCAGTGTTGGGTGTCTTCCTTAATTTTTCTCTATTTCATTACCAAGTATTTTAAAAATTATTGTTTTATATGTAGAAGTGTTCTACTTGTATGTATGTATGTTTACTGTGTGCAGTTCGTCAGAACTCCTGGAACTGGAAGTATAGATAGTTATGAACCAGCATGTGAGTGCTGGGAACACCACTCAGGGCCTTTGCAAGAGCAGTAAGTGTTCTTAATTGCTGAGCCATCTTTCTTCATTCACCTTATTTTTGAGACACTGACTTTCACTGAATCTCGGGATCTATGATTCAGTGGCTAGAGGCTGCCTAGCAAGCCCGGTGATCCTTGTGCCTCCAGGTCTGCAGTCCTGGGATCATGTGCATTTATCACCATGCTCAGCTTTCATGTCTGTACTGGCGATTGAACTCAGACCTTCATGCTTGTGTGATGGGCACTCTACCAACTGCACCCTCTCTCAGGCCCCGCCAAATAGTTAGCTGCCAACTCATGCTCAAACTGGCAGCGTTTATATAGCTTGAAAACTAGTGAGAACAATAACAATTCCTATAGTATAACTTTAAAAGATGTAGAATTTCTAATAAATATAGTATAGTGAATGTGGGTTTATATTTAAAGGCCAAAAGGTAAAGGTATAGACAGTTGGTAGATAATAAAGGAAAGGACACAGTATGGAAGATGTTAACTAATAGACGTTGCATGTAGAGAAAGTTTGTAAATTTTGTACAAAATGTACTAATAGTATTCTTGTGTGTGTGTGTATGTGTATGTGTATGTGTGTATATGTGTGTGAACAAAGAACAAGGTTAACTCTGTGATAACTGCTTCCCAGAGAAGGGTCAACTGTATGATCTTGACTCCTGAGCTTGCTTGTACTTGGCCCTCTGTTGCTGTTATTAATGAGGAAAACATTAATGATGCGGGGGACACAAATCACATGTGAATGAATGTACTGTCTGCATCAGAATGAAATACTTTCTCCATTTCCAATGTCTGAGAGCCAATTCACATCACAGAGATAAATGATTTAGTAGAATAGACTGCCTTCTATTGCGTGAGGTTTTATTGAGAGCTTGTTGACCAATGCTGTTTCTTAAAGCTTCAAAGGCAGGTCTAAGGAGGGAGCAGGTATGCACTGGAGTATGTCTCCTTACATCTCTTTGTCTTTTTCTTTTTGAATAGTTGGTCCTAGTGGAGTTATTGTTTAAGCATATTATTCAGTTATGCTAATTCAAAAGGAATATTTACTCAGTCACATGAAAGGCTCGGCACAGTATCATTTGCTGTCATTAAGTCCTTAGTATTACTGAATGTGTGTAGGTGGCACTGTACTCTCTTAATGGATTTGCAGTCTAATAGTAGTGCTTAAGGTGGATTTTCTATACCTTGGAATTGACTTTTTATTAACCTGTGTGGTGGCCTTACTGCAATAGGCTTAACATAAGAATCACAGTTTCTCAGAAAGAATATAGTACCTAGCAAGTCCAATGGGATAGAGATGCTTTACAATAAATCTTGAATAATCACATTTATGTTTAAATGTTTTATTCTGAAATAACATTGGACATAAAGAAAGCTTGTAAAATAGTATAGAGAGTTCTCTTCCACCTCTTCCACTTCATATGAAATCTTACAGTAGGGAATAATATTGATATTAATATTTTTAACTATAAACCTTAGTCACCAGCCTTTTAACTAATAATCTTTTAGATTTCCCTGGGCCAAAGTATCTTATATTTCATTTTATTTTTCATTTCTCTTTGGTCTTCTCTATAGTCTGTGACAGTTCTTTGGTGACTTTTGTCTTTTATGAACTTAACACCTTTGACTAGTTATTTTTTTGGAATAATGCTCTACTGTTAGAATTTTCAAGGCCATTCTGCTTTTGAATGGGGATGGGAGTTGCTGAGGAAGCCACAGCAGTGGTGACAGCTGAATGGCATGGAGACTCAGGCAGAGGAGGCAGCATGGCCTGTGGGAAGAGGTTAAGAGGAGGGGAACTGATTAGAGGATCAGTTTTCTTAACAAGTCCTTTTGATATTTTTGGTCCTACAAGCTTGGATGGTGACCAAAAAGGGTCCATGGCTTCTAGAAATAAGCTAAATCTACAGCTGCTGGGGAACAATGTGTGGGAGCTATACAGTTTGGGGAAACGGCTGGTGGGCGTAGCAAAGGTGGACAGGAAGGAAGAAGGGCTGGGTTTCAGATTGTCTTAGTTGGGGTTTCTATTGCTGTGAAGAGACATTATGTCCACGGCAACTCTTATAAAGGAAAAAATAAGGGGGGGCTTACATTTTCAGAGGTTTAGTCCATTATCATTATGGAGCAACATGATGGCATGCAGGCAGACATGGTGTTGCCGAAGGAGCTGAGAGACCTACATCTTGACCTGCAGTCAGTAAGAAGTGGTCTGAGACACTGGGTGTAGCTTGAGCATAGGAAACCTCAAAGTCTACCTCCACAGTGTCAAACTTCCTCCAACGATGCCACACCTCCTAATAGTGCCACTCCCTATGAGCTTATGGGGGCCAATTACATTCCAGCTACCACACAGATGTTGGTGTAAAGTACTGTAGCGGAAGGCTGGTGTGAGGGACTTCTCACATGCTACCATCTGTCTTCTCATCAATCTAGACATTGTGCTAAGTGCTTTGACTTTCATTTTGTTCTCATACCACTATCTATAGGTAGTTGCTTTTAGCATTATGGAATTCAGAGCAAGCACATGGGAAATGAAGAACAAAGTGATATTTGACTCTGGTTTCACATGAAACAGACCTGTACTGTTTGATGTCTATGTTCTTGTAGCATGGAATGTTCAGTGGGACCGCTGTCATTTGTGTAAGTGATAACAGTGTGGATACTTCTTGCCAAGTCAACGCACTTTTCATCCCATTTGTTTATTTTTCTTTTTAAATGTCGAGAATTTTAAATTTCCTCTGATATTCATTCTATTTCTATTTGGACAAAGCCAGGTTTAAACCTTTGCCATACAAGGTACTGTTTTTCCTGGAGTATATATCTTAGGTGACTTCATGTGGCACCTCAAAGTCTGAGGTGAAAGCCAGGAAGGTTAATGCTGTATAGCAAAGGCTGGCTCCACAATAGGTAAACCTCAGACATTGGGGAGATTGTTGGGGTGATCACGCCCAAATATAAGCCACATAGTTTTAGTATTGTCTGCTTATTATTTTCAGTCACCGAATTAAGCATTCTGTATTCATTTTATTGCATTAGTTTTGTTTCTCATTGCTGTGATGAAGGCCTGAAAAAGCAGCCTCAGAGAGGAAGGATTTAATTTGGCTCCGGATGTGTGAAGATCCTTTATGGAAGGGAAAATTGGCAGCTAGAACTTGGGATCAGGCAGTGTGGGCATTCTCATTCTCTGATTTGAGTGGATCAGGAAGCAGAAAACAGACTGGAAATCAGGCTGGTCTGTACACCTCAAGGTCTGTCCCTTCCTTCTCAGTTCTTTGATGGGATCAAAGACTCAAGAGTTACAGTTACAATCTTCTATCTTATCTAGAACATATTAAGTATTAGATTCAGGTTCTTCAGAATAGGGCACCTTTTGGAATGATCTCTGTAACTTGCCATCTACCCATCCCCCAGACTTCTCTGGATCTTAGTGTGTGTCTCTTGTTTGATATTGTTTGTGTTGGTTGTAGTTTCATCTTATCTAGGTCATTATCCCTTATTCCTCCTGGACAATATTTGATAACCATTCCTATTGTATGTAGTTTTATATTAGGTTGGAACTTTCTTATTTAGACAAAAGGGGGAGATGTAGTGGGTAGCTGTGCCAGCTTTGACCTGGAAGTACTACCCCCATTGAGGCTTCCAGTAACTGTCACACCTATGAGACAGGGCCAAGACAGGAGCCCTTAAGACCTGAGACCTGAATGTGCTGGCTCTCTTGGTTCCTGGATCCTGGACGCTGGATGTAGACCAAGCAGAGTTCTTCAGAGAACACCACTGGACTGCACTACACCTTTCCTGGACGCTGTAACCTATCCCTTTACTTGTAAGTTACCCCACAAAATAAACCTCCCTTTTAACTACGTAGAGTTGCCTTAATACTTCCACCAATACACACTAACCTTCTAGGTGTCACTTTCTGAAGTTTCCCCAAACAGCAGCCGCAGCCGAGGACCAGGTATTCCAAAACAAGCTTGAGAGGAGCTGTTTCACATTCAAACTATAACAGTCTTTGTTTGAAAAAAACACAAGAGGACAATAGTATTATATTCAGTTTATAGACAAGAACACCGAGGTCTACAGGGCATAAGTTGTTTGCTTAAGGACAGAGTAAGTATTTAGCAGGCCAGCGACTGGCGGTATGCTGCACCAAAGCCGTCCACTTAAGTATCATATTTAAGCATCATGAGGCCTCTGTGTGTGTGTTGTAATGGTGTAGCTGAGCAGCTTACCAGTTCTTGGCAAGGTCAGTAACACTGGTGTGTATACATATCTTTCTTCATTCCTATTTCTGAAGCAAAATGCCTATATGATGATTCTTAAAATGTAGTCTCTTTATTAATAGTCCCGGGACTTTATTATGAGCTTAGAGTGTGGAAATAACCGCAGCAGCTGGCTTGTGACGTGTTAAACATTGCCACTTTCTGACAGATGGCCAAGGTGGTGACGACATCTCCTGCAATACCTGTGAGCAGAGTTACAGAGATTTGAGCTGGAGAAACAAATGAAATAGAGTAGAGCCTGTGGGGGAAGGAAAAAAAAAAAGAGATAGGTTCTCATTTTCTTATGTCTTAAGATCTTGTAAATCTTTAAAGGTCCCTTGACCTACCAAGGGAAATTAATTGGAGCTTGCTAAAAAAGGAAAGTCATACTTTTAAACAAATGCCCAGAGCAATGATAGGCCTGACTAATGACCTATAATTGTATTAAAAGCCAGTTGTTGGTTGAGCTTGGAAAATATAACTGCATGCACTTATTGTTCTACCTGTTGGTGCTCGTTCTGAATTTATTTTTGTTTAAAACAAATATTTTTTTCTGAGTTTGAAGGTAATTTTTGTCCACGCTGAAAGGCTACAGCTTGCAGAGCAGGACTATTAGGGTGAAGGGCCCAAGTTTCTAGCTTTTTATTGGTAATTGACAGTAAAATGCTGTGGAATGGAATCCAGTATCTCACATGATTTTGAAGAGATTCAGTTCATGGCGCTTTACATTACCCATAGTCATTTATTTTCATTACTAAGTGTATTTGCAAATGATAATTTTCTGGAAAAATAAAGTGAGGTGCAGTATTGTTGCTGTTATTTGGCATAGATTTAACTGATTTTTAAAAAACTGTTCATGTGCATACAGAATTGCTGTCTGTAAAGCAAGCCTTAATAGCAATTTGTTTCCTTGAGCAGGATAAACTGCCTACACAATGCTTGTACAGTTAATTATGCAATAAAACACTTTCATAGTTCAGAGACAAATTATAGCTTCAAAATGTTTCAATGATCATAAATTTCAATTTTGAATTATAGAGATTTTATGGTAATATCACTATAGGAGCTATCCATAGCTTTTGTTCATCCCATTCTTTTAAATACTACGTCTTAGGAGAAATGAATAGAAGTTGTCACAAAAGAAAGTTGTATAGGCAGCATTCTAGGAGATACTGCACACTTACAACTGTTTCTGTTTGCATGGCAGAGTAGCACAGTTTGCAAGAATACTGTTACTTGATTTAAAAAGGAAAACAAGGGCTATGCGCAAGACAGCATTATGGAGGGTCTCCAAGTACACATGAAATGTTACATGTAAGGGGATGTTGAGGAACAGCATATTCTAAAAGAATGTGTGTGTGTGTGTGTGTGTGTTGTGGCCAGAAGAGGGTGTTGGGTTTTTTGGAACTAGAGTTACAGGAGATTGTGAGTTGCCTGGTGTTGGTGCTGGGGACTGAATTCAGGCCCTCTTTAGAGTAGCAAGTGTTCTTAACCGCTCAGCTGTCTTTCCTGAATCTGGGGAGTAGTGTTTTGAATTAGTTTAAGTAATAATGGGATCAGAATTAATTAAGGTTTCCAAACAGTAAGTAGTGTAGGTATCAAGCAGAAAATACAGCAGAATCGGAATAAACTGTGGTGTAGGCATGCGAACTTACCCTGTGTAGTTTGGAAGTCACTAGCAGGATATGTAACCATAGCTAAAGGTAGGCCACTAAGATCAGGAAAGAACTGATTCCCACTTCTGGCTTTATGATACTAGTATATTTCAAACTAAGTCCATTTTTAGAAAAATGAGAAACGGCCTTGTAGGGTTGCTTAAAGGCATTTGAATATTCACAAAGCCTGGGTAAAGATCCAAGAGGGAAGGAAACGCATGTCAAGGTGAGCCCCATATTTGGTATCATTTCCCTTTGGTTCCCTCAGTTGGTAAACATCATAGGCTATCAAGCTAGGAAGCTAAGAGTGATAGCCAAAGTAGTTAGATGCTGGCAACACTTCTTTAAAAATTTATTTATTCATTTTACATCCCATCCTCAGTTTCTGAAGGTGAACATACAATTGGCAAGATTTCCAAGCTAAAACTTTGGCCTGAAAGAATTTGTACATGAATGTTAGCAAATATATAAAAGCAAATTAAATTTAAGGTGACCTAAAACAAAGGCTAGAAACAAGTTTTTGTTTGGTTCTTAGTCTTTGTAAGGGCTTTCTGTGTTGGACTTACCTCAACTGCCACTTAATGAGGACAGATCACCTTAAAATAATTGATGTACATGGAAGGTTAGTCCTATAGTTTCCATAATAGATTGTTTTGGCTTTTGGTCGGCACTGATGAAAATGTGAAGTGGCTATCCTAAACCTTGGATGATCTCAACCCTTCCTCACAGATCTGAGGTAACTACGGTCCTTACCTAGTGCTATTCTACTTGTATCCAGAATACTGTATTAAAATTTTACTATGTTAATTCTCGTCTTTCTGTGCTTATTTTTTACTTTTGCTAATGCACGTATTATAGTAATGTGTTGCTTTTTAAAAGTTTGTGACATTTAGAAATAAATCTCAAAAGTTTCTAAAGTTTTGGAAAAAAATTTATTAATTCATTTTACATCCCATCTGCAGTTTCTCCTCCCTCCTCTCCTCCCTATCTCCCTCTGTTCTCACCCCCCCAATCCACTCCTCCTCCGTTTCTGTTCAGGAAAGGGCAGGTCTCCCATAAATATCAACAAAACATGGGATATCAAGTTACAGTAAGACTAAGCACCTTCCCATGTATTAAGGCTGGGCAAGACAACCCATTATGAGGAGTTGGGTCCCAAAAGCCAGTAAAAGAGTCCGAGACAGCCCTTGCCCACTGTTAGGATTCCCACAAGAGGACCAAGCCACACAACTGTCACATATATGCAGAGGGCCAAGGTCAGTCCCATGCAGGTTCTCTGGTTGTTGATTCAGTCTCCATGAGCCCCTGTGAACCCAGGTTAGTTGATTCTGTGGGTTTTCTTGTGGTGTCCTTGACCCCTCTGGCTCCTACAATTCTTCCTCTCTTCCTCTTCTGCTGGATTCCCCAAGTTCCACCTGATGTTTGACTGTGGTTTTGCGTCTGTTTCCATCAGTTGCTGGGTGAAGCCTCTCTGAAGACAACTGGGCTAGGCACCAATCTATGAGTATAGCAGAATATGGTTAGGGATCATTACATTGACATTTTTTCCCCTCTGACCTTTTTTTGTTCTCTCCTAGGTCTCTAGGTCATCTAGTCTGTGGGACCTGGCACTCCAGGCAGTGTCAGGGGTGGACTTACTCTCCTGGCATGGGTTTTAGGCTAGATCAGTCATTGGTTGGCCACTTCCTTAATCTCTGGGTCACCTTTACCCCAGCACATCCCATAGGCAGGACAGATTGTAGGTTGAAGGTTATGTGACTGGATTGGTTTCTGGGAACAAGTCTTTGACAGTTTTATTATGCTGAAAAATCATAAATTAGAGTTCAGAAAGGAAGTTGGAGGGGGCAGATAAAATAAGCCAAATTTTTGGTTGAATTTTAGCAGTTAGGGAAAACTAAAGAGACTTTGAAACTATAAAAATTAAAATACAATCTCTGATGAATTTTAAAGTGATATGCCTTTATTTTAATTGTCATTGCCAGAAAAAGCAAATATTATGCAGCGTTTTTTTTTTTTTCTTTTTTTTTTTTTGGTTTTTCGAGACAGGGTTTCTCTGTGTAGCTTTGCGCCTTTCCTGGAACTCACTCGGTAGCCCAGGCTGGCCTCGAACTCACAGAGATCCGTCTGCCTCTGCCTCCTGAGTGCTGGGATTAAAGGCGTGCGCCACCACCGCCCGGCTATGCAGCGTTTTTATATAGTTTTTTTTTTTTCTCAGTGCAATACCTGGCATTTAATATATTGTACATCAGAGAAAGACCCAGAAGAAAAAAAAAACCCAAACCTGAACCAAAGAATAAGTGATGTAGATGACTGTGTAGCAGTCCATATAATTGTGATCAATACATTTAAAATTATGAAAGAATGAAATATTTCATAAGAAAATGCAAGGCTTTTACAAATGGGAACTATTGCAAAGGCTTTTAGAATAATGGTTTGGTAGAAAGTTAGAGCCACGTGAGGCGAGACCTGGTGGGATGTGTACGAGGAAGTGTGTGTATCGTGTGTGGAGTGGTGAAGGAAAGGACGCACAGTGAGTGTGCTAGCTACCATGATAGTCAAGAAGCTGACCTCCTCCTGGTTGGAGTCCCAGAGAAAGAGGAGAGGAGGGCGGAAACAGCAATACGTGAATAGAGTAAAAATCTAAAGACATACCCAATGCCCAGATGACAGAAATTTTCATCAGGATACAGTAATTAACACCACATTTTTATGGTCTATGTTAGTCACATGACTGAATGAAAAAATACCTCAAAAGGTGAAAGTGGCATATATTACTGAAACAAACAAACAAAATAGCAGATGGCTTACCTCATAGAAGGCAGGAAAGAATTTATGGCTGCTTGAAAGTAATAAAATAAAAAAGTCTTTCAAACAAAGTTTGAATATATTAGAGATATCCTTCAAAGTGACAGAGAAGTCCCCAGTGCTGGCCGGGTTGTCCCTTTGGACTTCATTTACAAAGCAAGTCCAAGTGTTAGGAGTTTCAAGATGAGAACCTCAGAGCATTAAGACTCAAGGATGGTGGGGAGGATTTTTTTAGCCCCCACCCCTTTCCAACTCTGTCCCTTTTTAAAAAACTACACCAAACTATAGAATCTGTTTTGTGTTGCCTATACACTCCCGGGGATGGGGCCATCCATTAGCGTGGGGTTGGCCCATTAGGGACCACACCATCAGAGTTTCTACAGTTTTTCTGTCTTGTAGTTATTACTTTCTTGTCAACTTGAGATGCATTTCCCACCAGCAAACGCACTGTCCACTTGTTCTTACAAAAGAGTGGTGCCCCCCTACGTACTCTGTTCCAGGGGTCACACCTTGCGAATGTGGAGGGAATCTTAAATCTACATTTACATGTAGACTCATGTGATCCAAGGTCGGTAGTTACCCTCCCGTTTTCTTGTTCTAGGGAAAGGCTTTGTGTTTGCTGTGTGGAAGTGACAGTTGCTAGAAAATGTGCCTGTGGCTGATAAGAAAAAGGGAGGGTTTAGAGCAAGAAACACCAAAGTTACAGGAGCTTTGGAGCTCAGGAGAAAATATCTCTTTCCAAAAGTGGAGGCATATACCTTTAAGAAATGTTTATTTCCATTAATGAGAGGCTTCAGTGACCCGCATTATGGACTGTTCCCTTTTGCATAATGTAGTGACAGATTTACTCAAATTCAGAGGCTGCATTAGTATTTACGGATGGCACAGCTGTAGATTTCACTTTATTAAAACACATATGGATGTTAAAATTGCTGATGGAGAAGCTGGCTCAGTTTGGTTTGGCTATGGATATGCTAATTATAATTCAGCTTTCTGTGCTTTTAGAGGTCATAAGTTGCATGGCAAAGATTTGTGTACTTGGCAGGCTGAAAAGTCACAACCATTCAGTAGGAAACAATTTAGTGTGACTAGTCTGTCTCCCATACATCTCACCATATAGTTAAATAAGAATCATTAAAACATTCCAGGTTTATTAAAAATTCATTATTCTATGAGAGGATCTTTAAAGAGCAGTCAGAACGTGAAGTGATAGGGAAGCTGTGGTCACAGTGGCAGCATGCTAACTGAGTTAAGGAAGGGAAGGACTCTTATTCACAGAATGGATCCAGATTCGGCCAAAAAGATTTGTAATAAATCAAGGAGAGAAATCAGTTAATAAAGAAAGAGGCCAATTATCAGCAAAGGAGGAGGGTGTTTTTAATGCTTCTAAATGGAAGGTTAAACTGCTTGGGTGAACTTCAGTTTAACAAAAAGGAGAAAAGCAATATGGATAATTAGGAAATAATAAGATCGTACTGGAACAAAGTCAGAAAACTTGCCTTAGGTGTTAGTGGAACATTGGCTAATGAACTTGCCCTCCTGAAATTCTCTCTGAATATTCACTTTTGCTCTAGAAATGGGAAAGGTGATGTTTCTTGCTTTTGAGGTCTCATTCTCTGGCATAATTTATCATATTGTAGTTTTAACTGGCAACTAATACTGAAATGGAGGAAAAGAATTGCCTGTGCCTAGGATTTCTTTGCTGCCAATCAGCTCTTAAATGGGAGTTCATTTTCCTGTCTGTTTGGGTATAGCATCACTGCTCAGGGCTGATGCTTGATGGGTCCTTAAGAATTTGGCCTAGGAGATTGGAACTCATCTACATGTATCAGTTATAATTAAAAACACTTAGGTTAAAAAAGTATGGCCAAAGAAAGATTTTATTCTTCCTTGTAGTTATTTGAATAATCCACATGTATATGGTTATTCCAATACTAAAATCATGCCAATAGATTTTTGGCCATTTTTGCAGTTTGAACCTTATGTTCCTGTGAACTTTGAATTATGAGAGGGTTTTGGAAATTGTTTCCAGAATCAATATCAGATACTATTTTATATGACCTCTGTCCTAATGATGAGTTAGAAAGAAAAGTATCACAATAATTGAATCCAGAGATGATTCCAGATTTAAAGATGGTATGAGTAAGAATTTAGGCTTAGCTTATAATGTTATGTTAAGGAAAAGGTCATCTGATATATAAAGAAATATTTCCTCTAATTGTAACCTTTCCTCTGTCACTGATATTCTTATAATTAGCTTTACTTGTCTTTTGTTAGACATTATATCAAATGTAGTTCAGTGTTGTACATTAACATCTAAGGAAACATGGAAGTCTTTTTCAGAATGTTAGCATCTTTGCCACAGATTGACAAATAGGTAATAACTCAAGGGATGGTCATCATTATGCAGTCAGAAAGATTGGACCCAGTTACCAAGAGATTAGGTTCTAGGCTCACTTGAGTATGTGCTAATTAACTTGTCAATTAACATCGGCAGATCAATTTTCTTTTTACGGTACTGGGAGTTGAACCCAGGGCCTTGCTCATACTACATAAGCATTGTAGGGTTGAACTATATCCCCAGCCCCAATTTTCATTGTTAGTGAAATAAAAGGATTGTGTCTGCTAACTTCCATAATATCTTTTAACTCGAAAATATTTTTTTTCTACATTGATTATTTTAAGTTGTCACAGACACAAGTTAAATTTATTTTATGTTCTATCCCAGTTTATATATTATACTATATATAATATAGTATAATGGTTCATTGTATTTAAAAATACTTTCAGTTCTTCTAGCAAATATTTTCCATGTGTTTGTTTTGTGCACAGAGTTGGCCACTGTCGAAACAACAGTAAAGAAAATGGACCTAGTGTATCTGTTCCTGGAACTTACTATTCTGCTAGAGTATGTTGAATAAGATAAAATTTAAAATAGACATTGTTTTTGAACCTTGTCACAGATGTGGCCTGTGGGCATGTGAGCAGGGAAGTCTTATGTTCACTAGATGAGATGTAGCACAAATTGTCAGAAGGGCTTATTAAATAAAAACAAACCCAGAGCCAGGTATTGGGGTGAACACTGGAAGATCAGAGAAGCAGAACAAGCCACAGCCAACCTCACCTTGCCAATTCCTCAGCTGATCTTGTTTCCTCAGACTGAAAGCCTCTGAGTCCTCACCCGAATGGATCTCAGCTGAACTGCTGCTAAAAGATAAAAGCTTAAAAAGTCTCTAGTTCCTGGTCCTCGTGCCTTATATACCTTTCTGCCTCCTAATATCACTTCCTGGGACTAAAGGAGTGTGTTTCCCAAGCAAGACATGAGATCTCAAGTGCTGGGATTAAAGGCCTGTGCTACCACACCTGGCTCTGTTCTCAGTCTGGCCTTGACTTAACAGAGATCCAGATGGATCTCTGCCTCCTGAATGCTATGATTAAAGGCGTGCGCTACCACTGCCTAAACCTATGTTTAATATAGTGGCTGTTCTGTTCTCTGACCCCCAGATAAGTTTATTGGGATGCACAAGATATCAACCACATGCTGCAGTGCCATGCTGCAGTGTCTAGGGCTGGCTCCCAAGAGTGTGTCGTGCACCATTTCCCAATTCCACAGACAGTTGCATTACGGTTAATTTAAAATCAGCTCTGAAGGTAATAGTTATATGATGCAGATTAATAATGTGCAATCACTACAGACAACTTTCCCCCAATGCTAGTCAAGCCCTCTATCTCAGAACTAAGCTCCAGCTTCCCACCTCTTCAAGCTAACCTAGTTAATGATGTAAAGGGCCTAATGTCAGGGGTTAGCTGAGTACCCAGCCTTGTCTCTAATCATGTGTGTTATGTAGTCAAGGTGGAGCAGAGCCTGACATATGAGCTTAGCTGAAAAACTATTGATGTAATACTGCAATAAGTGAGTGACTGGAAGTAGCGGAGCTGGGAGGAAAGCAGGTGTGAATTAAAACTGGATTTGAAAGAGGGATAGTCCATACTTCACCAGAGAAGAAGCAAGACAGACAGAGAAATGGCAAGTGTCCAAACTTGCAGCAAGAGTGAATAGTCACATAGATAAAGTGGTGAACAGTTTTGCAGGTCTTGGACAGAAATCGAAGCTTCTTGTCCTAAGCTTGTACCAGAGAAATCCAAACACAGATTTTTCACTGGTAGCAAAAATTAAATACTGTGATTGAATTCCTCAATTTCATCCCTTTGTGATGCAGAATTAATAATAACCCTTTCTAACAAATTATAGGCTTTGTACCAAGTTAAAGGCCCATCAAATGTTACTTTTGGTAACTATGTCCTAGAACACTGGTATTGAATCTGCCATTCATGTGTGTGTATTTAATCACCGTTAACTGTCAGTTACCCTTAGTGTGAAATAGGCTGATGTGTCAACACCGCGTCTCCCTCAGCCCGCACAGCGGGAACAGTGCTTGGCTTTAGCTTCCTGCCACATTATTCTGTGTGGACACAGTGCTGAGCATCTGCTCTCTGGTAAGCTGTGAAGGACAAATCCAAGTAATAAAGAGAAAACCTACCCCAAGCCCCAAGGGAAACTCAGCTCTAAGACTTACCTGACTCTGTATTTCAGGGAAGTACCAATGGGTAGGGGATAGGCCGGCCAGAGTCCCAGAGTGCAATGATTTTGGAATAGGTAAACACATTCCCTTGAATAATGTGAAGGACCACAGAGAGCAAGGCAAAGGAAAATGTACGTCAAACCCTTTGAAAAGTGGTCACCCTGCATGAATCTGACTCCATTCGCTACTTGCCCGACCTCTTATCCATGTGAAGTGTAGGTATGGTGATAGATAGCTCAGAAGTGGAAAGCAGTATTACTATTTTTGCTATCAATACTGCCCTTTTGGAATACCAATAATAGTTTTATTAATTAGAGAAAATAAAAGGTATATATGCAGAGCGAAACGAAGATACCTGATCAGAAAACCTTTATTCATTTTATCAGCACTGTACTTGGGAACAGTAGCTTTAGAAAAGAAATAACTCTCATGATTAGCTTATTAATCCACCTCACAGACTTTGGTTTGTACAAGCTAAGATAGTGTTTGTTGTTCAACTTAATATGGGAAATTAGCAAGAAAATAATTTAGTTTCTCATTTATTATTAATGGATTGATTAATTTATTTTTGAGACAGTGTCTCTCTCTAGCCTAGAATGGCCATGAACTGAAATCCTGGATACTCTTGTCGCAGCCTCCTGAAAGTTGCACCTCCATACCTGACTTCCTTATTTACTTATTTGTGTTTTAGATAGCTATGCTTTTTTTTTTTTTTTTTTTTTTTTTTTTTTTTTTTTTTGACTCTCCAGGAATTTAATCTGTAGATCAGGCTGGCCTTGAACTCCTAGAGATCTGTCTGCCTCTCTCTGCCTCCCATGTGCTGGAATTAAAAGCGTACACCACCACCACCACCACCCAGCTAGTTGTACTCTTTTAAGTGGAAAGAATAATACAGTAGGTAGAAATTTTGGTTGCTTATTGTTATGAGTGGTCCTGATCTGTGGTTGATGGACATCATAATATTCCAGTGAGACTTTCAAAGCTTCTTTGGGTAGGGTAGGACTTTAAATCTTGCCAGAATTAGAAATACAGTATTTTATATGTTGTGGCTTTACTTTCAATTTTGTAAATTTTATCTTTTCATGAATATCAATCTAATGAGCATTATTAGGTCTTAGTTGTTACTGTCAAATGGCAGATGGTAACAGAAGAGGATTATAACAGATGAAGAAGAATGATTTACTAATCATTGGAACTTTTCCAGATAAAGAAGTCACAATTTCTTTTTTTGTGCAATGGTTTAATGTATCGACTAATCAAAATGGGCATTGTTTGACCTTGCCATGTAGGAGATGAATATATGAGGTTTCATTGGCCCATTCTCTTAAGTTTCTAAAATAAAATAAAATAAAATAAAATAAAATAAAATAAAATAAAATAAGATAGTAGGTTTCCTTAGCCAATTGCGTAAATGTATACTATGTACTTTGATTATTATATTCATCAGTACTACTTTCTTAGCATTATTCTTCATTATTTCATGCTCTTTATTCAAAAGTCAAATTCATATCACTTTCAGATGACTATTATTACTTAATATTTTTATTTTTCTTGAGAATTTCATACAATGTATTTTGATCATATTCATCTCCACTCCTCTGCCAACTTTTTCCAAATCCACTTCCAACCTCTCCACCCTTCCAAATTCCTGGTCTCCCTCCCCACCCCTTTTAAATAATCCGAGTCCAATTTGTGTTGACCATAATATGCTATTCAGTATAGAGCAGTGATTCTGAACCTTCCTAATGCTGTGACCCTGTAATACAATTCCTCATGTTGTGGTGACCCCAACCATATATTTATTTTTGTTGCTACTTCATAACTGTAATTTTGCTACTTTTATGAATCGTAATGTCAGTATCTGTGTTTTCTGTTGGTCTTAGGCAACCCCTATGAAAAGGTCATTTGATTCCCCCAAAAGGCTTGTGACCCACAGGTTGAGAACCACTGGTATAGATTCATCACTGGAGTGTATCCAACCTACTATGGGCCACACCGTTAAAGAAAATCTCTCTGGCTACCGGAAGCCTTCACCAGTCAGTAGGTCCTCACCCAGGAGCCGGAGTTCTGAGCCCTTCCCATCTCCACACTGAATCATTGGCCAGCTTGATTCTGTGCATGTTTTGTGCAGGCAAGCATAGTTTCGGTCAGTTCATGAGTGCAGTGGTCCTGTCATGTGCAGAAAATACTGGTTTGCTCCTGTCTTCCCAAACCTCTGACTCTTTCAGAGTCTTTCAGCCCTCTCTTCCTTGATGGTGCCCGATCCTTGGGAAGGAAGTATGACATAGATGTCTTTTTTGTGGATGAGCATGCCACAAAGTCACACTAAGTACTTTGATCAATTGTGAGCTGCTGTGTTGTACCCATGAGAAAGCAGTTTGATACTCACATAGCATTTGTGCCATGGTAATACTGGTGGGCACATTCCCCCACCCCACACCATTGTACTGTAGTTCACAGCGTTCACAACTGGGTAAGAATGTTGACATTTTTCTCCCAATGTCTTACATAGTACCTTCTAGTACTATGGAAGCTAGGTAGCAGGCAGGAAGCTATCAGGACTCCTTTTTAAAAAGGTAAATGCTTGTGTGGATAATTATTATCTTTAAAATTAGTGTAGAATTGGGTTGGGTTGAAATAAATTTATAACACACACGCACACACACACACACGAGTAAAAAAAAATTATTGTGAGCTCCTATACCTTAAAACATTCAGAGTTTAGTTACAGATTGGTAAACAAAAGAACTATGTTAAGTGAGTTAATTTAAAGATTTCTTTAGGTTATGCTTTTTGCAAGTCATTTTATTAAATGTGACACAGACCAAGCTGTATGTGATTTGAAATAATATTATATTTTAAGGTTGAAACTTACTTTTTTCCTGACTTTTCTGGAGGTAGAGTCAGGTGGAAAATCCATAGATTACTTTCTGGTCTTCAGTTTGTTTCTCACTAGCTATGTGACCAGAGTGAGCTGCTTGATCAGGTAAGACATTAGTTTATTAAATGGTAAAATCGTTAAATTGCCCAGGCGACTTTCTCATAATCATCTCCTTTAATGTGATAGATAAGGGCTGGCTCTGATGAACTCTTTGGATACAATTCTTCTTATAGCCCAGTATTTATTTCCTATTATAAAGCCAGCCATCTATGTAGTTGTGAATTGTCTAGTTCCACAAGATAATTTATACTAACAGTAAAAACCAATAAAGTAAAAATGAAACAAAACCTAACTTTATGTAATTTGTTTAAAACAATATATCCAAAGTCATTATGCATGTACTTTATTTTTAAAATACCCATACCCTTAAACATTTTTTCTTTGGAAAGCTGAGTCCTGGGATCTGCTGTGGATCCCATACAGAGCAGCTGGGACGCTGCAGCGGTCTGTCCCTCAAGGGGCTTTGGGTTCCCGATTCGGATTTGAGGCTGAAATTCTGACGTCCTCGTATCTGTGCCGCTAAGTCAGATTTAGAGATTTTAGAGGTGCCTTTAGTTTCTCTCTTGCTCCTATCTAGGAACACAGCAGTCTATGCCATGATTTAAAACTGAATTTGTGTTTATTTCTAAACATCTGGTAAGAGTGGTCTGTGAATTCTTCTCAGTTCCTGGAGTTGTTCACGCCCCCTGCCTGGTGAGATCCGCGTTCTTCAGTCTTTAATTTTCTCTGCCACTCCTTGGAATAATTCCCAGACCTCCTCATTGATAAGTCTAGTGGCTCCTTCAGCAGAAACTGATGTTGGGAGTGTTTCTCGTTTATATTTTCTTCATCCCTGCTCCGCGCGCGCGCTTTCTTCCCGTGCTCCCTCAGCGCTCTGCCTGCTCTGCTGGCCTTGTTCTTACCCGTCGCTTTTGCCTTTGCCCGTAACTCTTGACCTTCTAGACTTTCCCCCAAGCTCCCGTGCCTGTATTTTCCCGTTGTCTGCTTGATGTACCTGTCTGCTGAAACTCTGTGGGTTCCTCCAACTCCCCCTAGCATGCTTGCTCACATTGGAGCTGTGCTTGTCTGGTTATGATCTCAATTCGTGGCATGATCACGTTGAATCAGAAATCAAAGTCAGAGGCTTTGCCTTTAACTCCGTGAATTTGTTGCTGTCTGTATCCTAGTAGTCTTGGAGGGTTTGGCTACAACATGTCTTTTCACTTTATTGCGGTACTGTAGTTTAGGTACCACAGTGATAGTTCTTTCATTTGACCTCATTCCTTATCTAAATCCTGCTTGGGTTTCTGTTGGCTTCTGTCATCTTCTTGCATTTAATTGAAATCCTACTTTAGTGTTACATTTTTAACTCCAAACACCCCTTTAGTATTTCTCTTCTGTAAAAACCCACAAGGCCTAAAATATTTGCAATGGTGTGATTTTAGGCTCCTTGATGGATGCCGGAGGGAGCTAGGTATCAAGTGTAGTTAGTACGGCCTGCAGACTCCCTTCTACATAGTAGTGAATGGAGTGTTCATATGACACCTGTAACTAGGTTAGCATGCATGTGTCTTGTTTTTCTGCAAGTATTTCTTGTATGGATATTTTAGTTCCTGGAAAGTCAGAGTTGATAACCTCCTACTAACAATGAATGGTGTACTTAGTACTTAAAGATATGCTTTCTATGCTTGGAAGCTAAGATAGAGAACCATCTCCGTTAAGCTGTGCAGCTCAGCCGACTTTAGTAGATCCCTGATGGAAGGGAAGAGAGTCACCACCGTAGTAGCTCTAGTTGAGGCGAGAAAGACTTACTTTGTTACCTGTTTCTTTCTTTCTTTCTTTCTTTCTTTCTTTCTTTCTTTCTTTCTTTCTTTCTTTCTTTCTTTCTTTCTTTCTTTCTTTCTTTCCCTCCCTCCCTCCCTCCCTCCCTCCCTCCCTCCCTCCCTCCCTCTCTCTCTCTCTCTTTCTTTTTTTTTTCGAGACAGGGTTTCTCTGTTTAGCTTTGCACCTTTCCTGGAACTCACTCGGTAGCCCAGGCTGGCCTCGAACTCACAGAGATCCGCTTGTCTCTGCCTCTCGAGTGCTGGGATTAAAGGCGTGCGCCACCACCGCCGGGCTGTTTCTTAGCATTTTAACTTTCTCCTCTCTTAGTTTCTCTGGGCCCATATCATATTTCAACTGGATAGGATGTCCTTTTTCAAAAACACTTTATTTAATATACAGAGAAATGGGGTTTACCATGTCTTTTTCATCCATATGTATCACCGTACGTTGTTCTTATTCTTCCCCAAACAAGCCCCCGTTTTCTCCTCCCCCATGCTTACTGTTCCCCCTTCTGCTCATGACCCATGTATACCATCAACCTGTCTCATTTCCCCATTTCTGTCCTTTATGTTGCCTTTTCTTCCCTTTCATCCTTCCTTCTTTATTTTCAATATATATTTGTAATTTATTATATATTATTGCACTTATGTATTTAAATCTAAATTTTATATATAAGAGAAAACATTCACTTTTGTCTTTCTGAATCTGGCTAGTGCTCTCTTTGTTTCTCTGTTTCATGTAGTCCCAGCTGGCCTCAAACCCAGAATTTATGTAGGTGAGGTAGGGATGACCTTGAACTCCTGGTTTTCCTGCCTCCTCCAAGGAGAGGATGCTGGGCATGTAGTGCCACTTTGCCTGGTGCAAGCCTACCTAGTTCTTTACAGTGCAGTGCATTTCTCTAGCCATATCCTGCTGGTCATTTCATATACTTTAACTGGAAGCAGGCTTCCAGTGGACACCATCAAAGCGGAGGAGGGTAAGTATTATTTGGAGTTTGTTACTTCTTGGAGACTTCTAAGAAGTACTAATTATGCTGAAAAGATGATTCTTGCTTATACTTCTTGAGTGTTTAAAATATAATTGCTTAGTTTGAGTGAACTGTAGGTCATAGCAATGAGTAAACTGTTCACAGAAATAATTTTGCATTAGTGTTTGCCCTGATCTCAGAAGGAAAACAAGGTAGCGGCCCACCATCATGTTTAGTAGACTTACTCTCTCTGTGATTCCATTGTGAACTCTCCTATTATTTTCTGTGTAGGCATCAGATATCATGGAACAGTTATTGTGCTTAAATATGAGCAACAAATCAGTAAAGTCACAGAAAAAGTAAAAATACAAAAATGAAACCAAAAAAACCCAAACCATTCAACCACAGCAAAATATCCCTTTTAGAATGAATGTCCTCTGTTGTAGAGCTGTATATGTTTCTGAGACGTGTGTACATCTTAGAATGGAAAGTTTGGAGGCTTAGTGTGTGTCTGGGATTGTTCCAACCACTTTACATATATTACCTAGGTTAATCTTCCCAATTACCTTGTGAGGTAAGGCTTATTATACAGGGGGGAAATGGAAGGACCTAGAGATTTTCCCAGCGGTAACTCCAAAGAGCAAGAGTGGGAAGGGCACAAACACTTCCTCCTCTGGGTTCCTGTACTCCACAATTTAATCTGCCTGTCAGTCTGTCTTGTCCAGTTTCATGTTAATGAAATGCAAAGGCTTCTACTGCTTTTGTTGTTGTTTTGTGACAGGGTCTCATTGTGTAACCCAGTCTGGGCTTGAACTTGCCACCCTCCTGACTCCAATACCAAAGTTCTGCGTTTACAACCACCTTGTTTAGCTAGAACCTTCTATTGTTGTTCTACCCTCTTCCATTTTTAAACATTTATTTGTTTATTGTGTGTGCACGCGTGCATGCGCATGTGCGTGTGTGTGTGTGTGTGTGTGTGTGTGTGTGTGTGTGTGTGTGTATGCATAAGACATGAAGACAATGTATGGGAGCCTGTTCTTTTCTTCTCCCATGTGAGTTCTGGGGCTTGAATTCATGTCATTAGGCGTGGTAGCAAGTGCCCTTACCTGGTGAGCTGTCTTGCTGTTCTTTACACAGAGGTAACAAGTCTCATCTCTAAGTTCTGCAGTTTGTGAGATCCAGCATTTCTGATTTGTTCATTAATATTTGCTTATAGAATTGTGCACATATAGTACATACAGCTGTATCAGCAGTACGGACATTTAGTAAATACAACTCCCCTCAGCTCTTTGTCTTCTGCTAGAAATCTTCTAAAGCTGAGGAGAGGTGAAGTAAGTCTGTTGGGGTTATGCAGTCTAAGAAGGTGGCATTGGAAGCTGGCCAGCACTGTCCCAAGTCCACACTCTGTCCTTCTGGGACTTTTCTAAATGGGGTTACAGATGTGCAGGGGCCCGAGACAGCCGGGGAGAGGGGAGGTCGGGGCCTTGACCAGCGTCATTGCCAGTCTCAGTCCGAAGTATCAGGCCTGAGAGTAAACTGCCTAATGTTGTGATCAGCAAATCAAGTAACATGGATTTAATTTTGAGATTTATCTTTGCATAAAAATTAGGCATTTTGATGTTTATTTGAAAACTAGATTGTGTAAATACATGTGTTTTAAAACATACCTAAATGTAAAGGTAGCTTTAAAATTCACTTCCATCAGTATCAGACCTTACTCTGTGGTGTGAATGCTTCCCAGCCTCAGCTTGCCTTCTGGTTTTCCCTCCCTCTTCTCTCCCTTTTCTATGTGTGTATTTATATGTGTGGTTTACATGAGTTATGGTGTGGTCTTCTTCCCCTTTCATCATTTTTATATATTTTGTATTTTCTGTGTTAGTTAGCCACTAATTAGTTTTATAGTGGAAAAAAGCACAATAAGATTGAATTTTGATAAATTATATAATATTTAGTATAATATCATGCTACCTGACTCTGACATTTATGATAAAACATGGGGATTATGGATAAGGAGAAATGATATCAAAGAAAGGTTTTGAAAAGTATTTCCTCATTGAAAATTTTCAAATGATCATACTTAATTTTTCTTCTCTTGCCATTTAAAGAAAGGGAAAAATACTTATTTTTAAATATCCCACAATTACTTTTATTTTTAATAGAAACATAACAGTAATTTAAAAATACCCCTTAGTTTTTAAAGTATTACTTAATTCGCTTTAAACTTGCTTCATGTTTCTTTATTGAATTAAAAAATTACTTTAAAATTGGTTTGTGTGTGTGTATATGTGTGTGTGTGTGTGTGTGTGTGTGTTTTCTTTTAAAAAATCTTTTGGGTTGGGCATTTAGCTCAGTGGTAGAGCAAGGCCCTGGGTTCGGTCCTCAGCTCCGACAAAAAAAATAAACAAAAAACAAAAAAACAACAAACAAAAAAAAAACCTTTTGTTCAAATCTTTTTAAAGTAATGTTTTTTATTTTTTGAAATTAAATTATATCATTCCCCCTTCCTTCTCCTCCCTAATCCCCTTCCTTGTTCTCAAATTAATAACCATATCTATTTTATTTTCCTAAATGTATAAACATAACCTGCTCAGTTCATATAATGTTAATTTCCCCCCCTTTTTTGAGACAGGGTTTCTCTGTGTAGCCCTGGTTGTCCTGGAAATGATGTTACTTGTGTATTTGAAGGTATATGACTTCAGGGCTGACCTCTTGGTACTGGATACCCAATGGGAAGGGCTCTTCTCCAGAGAAGCAGCCTTCTTTGGTTGCCTGTAATTCTTCATATTTGTTTCTTCTTAGAGCACCAGATAAGTGAGGCTTTCACCCCTCATCAAAGAAACTTGTCTTTGCAGCAGATGGAGATCATATAAAAAACTACAAGCAATCAACTGATACATCTGAACACGACCCCTGACGTAAAGCTCAAGAGACATCACTGAAAGGGAGGCTGGGAATGAGAGCCAGGGGACCAGGAAGTCTGTGTGAGACTGTGCTTCCTAGAAATGACAGGCATGCTATACCCATGAAATCTCAGCACATGGTTGCCCAAACAAGACCCGAACATGTCCTGTGTTCCTTTTACAGGGTATCCAGGTGCTCTTTTTCTTCTCAGTTGAAAAGGACATATTAAACAAAAGAGACATTTTAGTATAAGAAATTGCTGAACATACATAACAGCATTAGCCATGCTTGTTGCTCGTTTTGGATGCTGTAACAGGGAAAGGGACGGGATATAAGAATTTCGATGTTGGCTGAGCCTCCTGTTCACATTGCAGCCGTGCGTTCCTGTGGAAGGAGAGTCACGTCAAGCAATAACAAGCTGGGTAAAGGAACATTTCACAGCTTCAGCGGGTTGATTGGGTCAGCTGCTTGATGAAGTAAGCACTCAGTGGCTCACCAGCGTCTAGAACAGGCATGAAACAAGATCCTGTGCCACGGAGCCCGCGTTGTGACAGCTCTGTTTGGGGAGCCACCTCGTCAGCTGTAATCGGGACCCTTGGCAATGCAGACGGCTAGTTCATAATTCCACTTATGGACTGATAGCCTCAGGACACAGTAGTTAACTATGAAAAAAGTGTGTGTAATGAGTGCTGTTTTCATATGGTAAAAATCAGAAACCATTGTCCGGTAGAGAAATAGTATTTACTGTAGTTACTTGTAGAATAACACAAACTCATCCGTTAAATGATGTAAAACGGGAAGCATAATTCTGGCCTGAGGACTGTAAAATTATCGAGAGTCCAGATAAGTTAGAATAATGTGGGGGAATTAGATGTTCCCAAAATATACATTTATATACAAGGAGATTAGGAAGAAATGAAGATTTTAAGTTCTAAAAGGCTGTGTCATGAAAGTAGACATCTGCAAGCAGCTGGAACTGTAGGAGTGAACAGAGAGGAACGAGATAGAGGAAGCGTGTCCCAGAGGTGGCCGTGAGGGGAAGGAGGAGTGGATCTTGAAGACACTGGTGTGAGCATTACAGGGTGGAAGAGCCAGGAATAGTTGCTGTTTGGGAAAATTGCTGAGCAAATTGTTTCTTTGAGGGGAAATAGAGCAGAGAAGCAAAGAATAAGAGAGCGGAGGATAGTTTTCTTGCTAATTTAGGATATTTTCCTTTATGATTTAGGATACCGTAGTATCGAGTGGACAACAGAAAGTTTGGCATGGATATTCCTGAAGGAGTAATAATAATCTTAAAAGCTGGTTCTGTGCGATGACTCTGCAGGTAGTTGCCCCAAGTCTGACATCCTGAGTCTGGTTCCTGGAACCCTGGAACACAGTGGAAGGAGAGAATGAGCTCCTGCAAGCTGGTCTCCGGCCTGCACGTGTGCACCATGTGTTCACACACACACACACACACACACACAATACCTACATGTGAAAGTGGGCAGGTTTTGATTATTGAAAAGTACGTTTAGTTAAAGATTTAAATTACGTGGAAATAATCTGTGTATTTAATAGAAGTGTATACAAACATTGGTTTTTTATAAAGAAAGGATGTATACTAAGGAGCCAGAAGACCAGTTTTGTTTATTTACTTATTGACTAATTCATATTTTGGAGATTGAAAAATGATAAGCAATCTAAATGCTTTACAGGATAAAGTGGCAAATTCATCTTTAAATCTTTTAGAAAAAAATATGTAGGTTGTATGGTTCCTTTTAGAAACGCAGTGATTTCTATTCTGTGTCTCGAAGCAAGTAAAGGACCTGGTGACCATTTCTTATGTGTCACACAGTAGTTTATATGTTTGCTTTAAGGGACAAATTAGTGACTTTGGGAGATTTCACGGTAACTCTGTGGAGAGAACTAGGGCATTGGTAATGAGAACAGTGTGCTTCGGCTGTATACAAAAGAAGTGTGTTCCAGGCCAGCGCAGCATCCCAGTGCCTGCCTGCGTTCCCTCCAGGGGCTGTGGAGGAAGTGTGTCGGGCACAGATCCTGTTATCCTCACAGCCTTGTAGCTTGAAAGCAGTAGAGGCAGCGTCCTTCATGAGACTGCCACTGGGGTGCACTTGTATTTCTCGAATGTACTGATGCTCCTGGTTGACTCTGTAATGTGAAGGCTTAGGTTTCTATCTGCAGTTCCTTCTTTTTATTTCAGTACATTATGAAAATAATTCAGCAGCAAAATTTAGTGGGCGATCTGACTGGTGACTCTGCTAACTATTGAGAACAATAATGCGGAACAACAACAACAAAACCCCCAAGCCTTAGAGATCGGGTATCCTTACGTTGAGGGGTTTGTGAGGGAGGAAGACTAAGTTTCCTGCTCCCATTAGAAGCTGGCTCACCCACCTTTTCAGTCATTTCTGCTGTGCTGAATCTTACAGAACGACTTGCTCAAATGTGAATGTTACCTTCCTTTCAACAACTCATTCACTGTTATCATTTCAGCAACTCAGCAAGCACAGTGTCCAGGAAAAATACCACTTGGCAGGTTAGGAAGAGATGGGTATAGAGGAGCGTGGTCATGGGTGTCCCCTGTAAGGATTGTTATGACTTAGAGTCATAGGTGTGGGACTCGGTTTTGACAATGTCACGTGTTAATGATGTGACTTTTGACAGAGCCCTAAATACTGCAGGTTCAGTTTCTTCATGTATACTAGAAAAATAATGATTGTTGCTTTACTGACACCTCTTAGGCCACTTGTGAGAGTCCAGGCCAGTAAGAGAGTCAAGTTCTAGTTCACCAGCGTTTGCTGGCACCACTGTGTGCTTGGTAGTATTGAAGAGATCAGTGCTAAACAATGACAACTTATGTGGCATCTTATGAAAGGCCCCGGAATTAAGAATTACTATTTAGTATTAAGTGTGATTTCTGTACTGATAAGATTTTTAGAGTATTAGTTGTTTAATTTGAGATGTCTCTAGTCCCCAAAGAGAGACTCCTGTGGCCTTTGAATTCTGAAGGCAAAAGGCCCTGTGGAGGCTGGCTGAGACTGTTGTTCTAAAGAATCTAGGGTTGAGAAGAGGAAAGGAGTGCCAGCACCCCGGGAGCTGTGACCCCCATGACCTGCCAGGTGCTGGATTCTCAGGTTCATTATTGTCCTCTAAGCCAGCCCTATCATACTGGGCAGTCTTTCTTGCCCGAGAGACTAAGTTACCATTACTGCTCTTGTAGAGAACACATCAGATAGCCTGGGTGCAGTTGTTGTTTGCTATCTTGAAGGATTATTTAGCTTCACTAAAATTTCAGTGTTCTGTTTTAAGATTGATCACTTCCTATCAATCTAGTGTTAATCCTAGCTCTGCTGTGTACGGAAATGATGATGGCCAGTGATCAGTTTCCTATTATAAGCAAATTGACATTGTAGTCATGTGTATTTTTGTCATTTATTGCAGTGTCACCTTGTTAAGATTACAGATTTTTCTTTTTCAACAAGTCTCTAATTAGAAATAGAATACCTCTTTAATTTCTAAATTATTTGGCTCTGAGGATTGTATCCTGGGCTTTACATGGCCTCAAGTACTTGCTGAGCTGCTGAAATGGACCTCCAGGCCTCATGTGCTGGTTGTGCTGTAGTTTGTTACTGTTTTGCATGCATACATATAACTATATGCTGTAGAATATTATTTTAAGGTGTGTTACTTTTGTTTACGTTGCATTTGTTTGACTCTGTGAAGCTGTGTTACTGTGCCTGTCTAAAACACCTGATGGCCTAATAAAGAGTTGAATGGCCAATAGCAAAGCAGGAGAAAGGAGAGGCGTGGCTGGCAGGCATAGAGAATATATAGAAGGAGAAATCTGGGAGAAGAAAAAGGAAAGAGCGAGAGAAGGAGGAGGACTCCAGGGGCTAGCCACCCAGCCACCCAGCCACCCAGCCACCCAGCCACCCAGCCACCCAGCCACCCAGCCACCCAGCCACCCAGCAGGCCATGGAGTGAGAGTAAGAATAAGATTTACAGAAGTAAGAAAACCGGAAAAGCCCAGAGGTGAAAGGTTAAGGAAAGCTGACGAACAACAAGCCAAATTAAGGCTGGGCATTCATAATTAAGAATAAGCTTCCATGTGTGATTTATTTGGGAGCTGGGTGGCGGGGGGGGGGGGGGGAGGCAAAGAAGAGCCAAAAAACAAAACAAAACAAAACAAAAACAATCAACAACAGTTATAAAGGCAACATTTTGAGTTATGTGCATTTTCAGAACAACAGTGATTGCTAAGTCTTGTGGTTTAACAACTGGTATAAATTGTATATAAGTCGGGCGGTGGTGGCGCACGCCTTTAATCCCAGCACTCAGGAGGCAGAGGCAGGCGGATCTTTGTGAGTTTGAGGCCAGCCTGGGCTACAGCCTGGGCTACAGAGTGAGTTTCAGGAAAGGCACAAAGCTACACAGAGAAACCCTGTCTCAAAAAAAAAAAAAAAAACAACCAAGAAAGAAAAGGTGCATATACCTAAAAGTTATGTTTATACAAGTATATATACTGGTATAAGAGACCAGTGGGATACGTGATGATGATACACAAAAGGCTCAAGAAATATAAATGGTAAGGAAACATGGTGTTACTGTTTGATTGGCTGTTTTTTTGTTTGTTTGCTTGTTTGTTTTCTTTTTGGTTTTCTGGTGGAATATAATCACCAGAAGTCCAGCACAGTGATAACCCTTTGGATTCATGGAAACATGCAGCATATTTTACTTTGAGTAATTGAAATGGGATGACATAACATAGTGGGAGTTTTAGAAAATGTGCTCATGAAAGATGACTATAATCTCAGAAGTCATTTTAAATTAGTTTTTGTGAAGGGGAAGTTACAAAGAGAGGTTAATCTTGGCCTTTATTCAAATGTAAAATGAACTAGTTTCAAAGACTGTAGTTAGCTCATTAGTTAGCAAGGGATGGCTAAGACGGCATGATCTCTTTAGAGTGGAACTGTGAGCACACGGAGATGAATACAGTCATGCATGTTGTTATGCACTTACAACAGATGCAGGGCCAATTGATAACGCAATATCTGCTCCATCCCACTCGGTAGACTTCTTTGGTATTTCTGTAGGCATGCCTGTTTGGTGTTTTTATGTCTTAGAAAGGAAGAGTTGTAAAGTAGCTGAAAATGGGGAGAGACTCAGGCCCGGGTGGAATCCCATAATCTGCCAGGTTGAAGCCGTTAGGGCAAGATGTTCAAATCCTTTTTAAGTAAATATATGCAAGTGTTCTTATAGATTTTATTTTTTCACGTTTTTTCCTGACAAATCTTAGAGTTTAGATTTGTCAACAGACTTTGAACAAACTTTGTTTACATTTTATTGGAAGGATTGCATTCGGAGAGCCCCTCTTGCCTCCTTCGTTATCATTCCAATTAGGGGTGTGTGTGTGTGTGTGTGTGTGTGTGTGTGTGTGTGTGTGTGTGTCTGTATTGTGTGCCGTGTACCCTTGTGGATGTCAGAGGACAACGTTGCAGAGTGCTTCTCTCCTTGCACTTTTATGTGAGTTCAGGGAGCAAGCTCAGGTTGTCAGACTTCCAAGCACCCTTCCCCTCAAGCCGTCTCACCCGCCCCCACGTAGCTGTTCTAGAGTGTTATTTGTTATGAGCCACACATGGCTAGTAAATTACATTAAACCCAGATTATGGTTTTTGTAGGAAATGAAAAATCAAGAGCCCAGAAACGTTTATTGATCACATACTTTAGAAAATTGAAACTAACTAAAAGATTTATCTCAAGAGTTGCCCTTAAAGCCAAGTCCGGTGGCACATTCCTTTAACCCCAGCACTGAGGAGACAGAGGCAGGCAGGTGTTTGAGTCCAGCCTGATCTACAGAGTGAGTTTTAGGATGGCCAGGGAAGAACTAATTTTTAGCCTAATAGTACAAATTGAAAAAATTTCCTTCCTTCCTTCCTTCCTTCCTTCCTTCCTTCCTTCCTTCCTTCCTTCCTTCCTTCCTTCCTTCCTTCCTTCCTGTCTATCAATCATCTTATCTAGCTACCTATCTACCTACCCATCATCCATGTAATCTATTTGTGCATGGCATGGCATGTGTGTAGAGGTCAGAGAGCAATCTGTGTTGGTCAGTTCTCACCTTCTGTGACAGAGGTCCCAGGATTGAGTTCAGGTCTTGAGGCTTAGAGTCAAGTGTCTTTACCCACTGAGCCATCTCAACTGGTCCCTGAAGTATAAAGCAACATAAATAACAGACCCCCTTGTGGTGTTAAGTATATTTGAATACAGGTCCTTGAATTTAGCACCTTTTATGCTTCCTTTAATTAGCTGAGAATGAAACATGTCCCTTTTAATATGGTTATGAGAAAGTGGAAAATAAACTGAATTTGAAGCATTTTCCCTAGTTTTTTTTTTAATTTTTTTTTAAAATTTTTTTTTTAACTAGGACTTTAATGCTTTGAGGCCTTTTATTGAAATCTTTGGTTTGTTTTGATTTTGGACAGTGAGAGGGAAGGATGTGTTTCCTTCTTTTTTCTGCGTGTAGACATAGTTTTCCCAGGGTCATTTATTAGAGACGTGTCCTTTTTCAGTGTGGGCTTGGCACCTTTGTGGAAATCAATTGTATAAACTATATTTGGGCTCCATATTCTTCCATTAGTCAGTTTGTCATTGTACCAGCACCTTACAGTTTTGGTTATGGTAGCTTTGTGATTCATTTGAGGTGGTTTGATGTTTCCAGTTTCGTTCACTTTCCTCTAAATTGCTTTGAGTATTTGATAATACTTCAATTCAATATGAATTTAGGTCAGTGGGAATGGGAATTTAGAATGCCATTATTGAAGAGAGTGTGGAGCCTATTTAAATGCTATAAATAGAACTGCCATATGATTGTTAACAGTCTCATTGTTAGGTCTATATAAAAACATATAATCAGTAGTTTGAAGAGACGTCTGTACCATTCCCAGTAGTCACGGTGGAATTGGGTGAAGTGTCTGTTCACAGATGAGTAGAAGTGTGGTGTTTATGATTCAATGTAGAGAGGACTATTCATTCTTAAAACAGTTCTGTCATTTGAACCAACATGGATGATTATGGAGAGCATAAATGAAACAAATGGGGCGCAGAGGGAAATGTCCTGCATCTCTTTCATGTGTGCACTGAATAAATTCATCTCAAGGTGTGCAAGGTAGGATGCAGGTCACCAGAGGGAAGAGGGGTGAATGGGGAGATGGCGGTCAAGGAACTTGTCATTATTGTTAGGGAATAAATATTAAAAAGGCGGAGGGACAGAGAGGAGGGAAGTGACTGTCACAGGTAAGAAATGGGAGAAGCAGGAGAGGAGTGAGGAAAGACTAGTAACGACTCTGGAGCTTGTGTTTCATGTGATGATATCTAAAATGGGCTGCGGTCACAGCCTTGTGATCATAGTAGTAGCTAATTACTGGAAGAGCTATTGGATTGCACATGTCCAATGTGTGCTTTGTATATGAGGACTGTTCTTCCATAAAAGGGTGTAGCAGTAATGCCCGCATTACCGATACCCGTTCACCATGTCCGAGCGAAGGGCTGCGGATTAAAAATAGAGAAAAGAGACAGTGAGTCATTCGCCACGGCTGAATGCCGAATGCCATTTATTGAAAGAGGGAAGAAACCTTAAATACAGGCTTACAACACAAATGGAGGATCCCCGGAGGGCAGAAGTTCGCTACCAATGGTCTACAATCTAGACCCAATGTTCTACATTCTTGCATCTAAGTTGTTTACACCAAATACAGGATGCACCTAAGTTGTTTACACTATAAGCAGGATATAGGAACAAAGAACCTCTGGTAAGCTCTCCGGTGATCCTTAGGTGAGAAGGACACCGGCAGGGAATCTGAATAGGGAGGACACCTGGTAAAGGTCAGCAAGCAAGGCAGCAGCCACTCACAGTTGGGGGCCAGGGCCCATGGCGCCCACAAAAGGGTACAGAAAAGTAAAAAGCATACAGCCCTTGTCTTAGTCAGGGTTATTGTTGCTGTGATGAAACACCATGACCAAAGCAACCTGGTGGGAAAGGGTTTATTTAGCTTACACTTCCACACCACTGGTCATCACTGAAGGAAGTCAGGACAGGAACTCAAACACAGCAGGAACTTGGAGGCAGAAGCTGATGCAGAGGTCATAAAGGGGAGTTGCATACTGGTTTGCTCCTCGTGGCTATCTCAGCTTGATTTCTTAAAGAACCCAGGACTGCTCAGAATGCACCACCCACAATGGGCCGGGTCCTCTCAGATCAGTCATTAGTTAAGGAAATGCCCTTCAGGGTTGCCTACAACTCTGTCTTATGGAGGCATGTTTTTAATTGAGGTTTCCTCCTCTCAGATGACTTTAGCTTGTGTCAAGTTGACATAAAGCTAAACCATCAAGGCCCTAGAAATGGTACAATAATAAGATATCTACTAGTTAAAATATATTCCATAATTAACTGTAAAATTTAATGTCAGGCTGCACAGCTTCAGATCCAAATGTCTGTTAAACTATGTAGAAGTGCATTTAGTTGTATAGGTTTTGGGTCTGATTAATATTGGTGTGGGTTGGTTTCATGTATTTGTAAGTTTTTAATAATGAAATTATTAAAAACAAAACATTAAAATTGAGATTAAATGAATATTGATTTTCTTATTTCTATGCTTTACCTATTTGGAAACAGAAACTTAATTTTGTTTAGATAGCTGAGAATAAAATGTCACTTGAGAATTTTTATGATTCAAATCACCAGTGTTTATGCAGTTTCAATTCACTGTTATGAAACTGTCTCACAAGGTTTGGTGATGTGTGAAATACACAAATGTATGAAGTTCTTGCTATGCACTTAAATACATGGCTAGCACACTTCAGTAGATTCATAAATGTTTATGTGTTCTGTTTCTAGCATGCATTGTTGGAGTTGGCAGGAGATCTTATTGATCAGGAAAATCAGACATGTTAATCTGTAGAAAAGGAGAGACAGCCTCAGATGAACTCGGGCACTGAACTGTGTTTAGGACCGGTGTTCAGGTCAGGAGACTGTGTATATGTAGTACAGTTGGAGAAGAAACACACTATACAAAGGGCTGTGTTGAGATTTTTGTGGCCATAAAAGAAGATTAATGTATAGATGCATAAAGCCATGCATGTATACATGAATTACAGACAAAGTGAAACTGTTGTAAGGAACAAGGAGGACTAATGGGAGGAGGAGGGATGGAAAGAGGGGGAGCATGGCAGAGGAGGAGGGAGGAGAGTGAGGTGGGGGCATGGTGGACATAGTCAATGTACTAGATAAATCTTTGATGAAAACTTTAAAAATTTCAATTCAATTAAAAATTGAATTCAAATAGCTAAGAGTAATACACCATTAATACTTTAGTAAATGCTAAATGGATGGTGCATATGGTGGGCCCCACTAT
Source organism: Peromyscus leucopus (assembly GCF_004664715.2). Classification (NCBI taxonomy): domain Eukaryota; kingdom Metazoa; phylum Chordata; class Mammalia; order Rodentia; family Cricetidae; genus Peromyscus; species Peromyscus leucopus. The sequence continues at coordinate 10,455,442 of NC_051075.1, forward strand.
CCATGAGGATATGTTTGAAGACACCCAGTAGTATTGAAACCCAGGATAGAACAGAACTCTGAGTGAATGCTTTTCCCATTATAATAAGTTTTATTAAGGTACACAATATTTTGGGGAACACAATACCACCACATTTCCTCTCTTTTTGTCTAAAATTAAAGAAAGCTTATAACTAATACAAGAAAAACTATTCAATAAGTATATACAATATATACAGCCAAGAATTACATTAATGATGTCTAGTCCATTAACATTTGACATATTCAGATTAAAAAAAAAGTGTTGCCATGTGCTGCACCTGGACGGTTTATATGCTGAGGTGCATCAGCACAGCTAGTGTGGGCCCTTCCTTTCATTACCTCAGAAAGAGAAGCTTCATTCTTACCATGGAGTTTATGGCCTTGCAATTCAGTGTTTGTCTTTCCTTATTAGGTCATGAGTGTTTGCCTTTTCATTAAAAAGAGCACTTCATGGCTTCCTTTTGGCAAATATGAAACGCCAGTATCAACACTCTTGTGTAGTTCGGGCCCACACGTACCACTGTGGGACTGTGACACTTCTCCTGATAGATCAGGTGACTTCCAAGTGTGTAACAGGTATACAGCATGAGTGCCCTGGACAGGAAGGTAGCATATACAGTGTGGCTACACCAGCCACTGCAGCTACCCTGGATAAGGTGATTCCCAAGAATGGTACATGATTTCAGTTTTTGTGGAATTTTAATGAGTAGTTTCTGTGTGCTCCTCAGTTGACTGTAGGTTAGTGAAACCTTGGAAATGAAACTCAGATGGGGGAGGGGAACTGTAGTAAGGTCCTGTGCTGTTGTCCCTTTGGGGGAAGGGGGCCAAGTAGGCGCAGAATCAATGACACAGACTCTGGGAGAATGTTGAAACAACAAGCTCAGTTTATTCCCTGGGGGGAGGTCTGATGAATATGCATCTGCTGGTGTGACATGACTGCCTCTCATTGGTCCAGGTCATCTCCAGATCATGTCTCAGCTGCTGTTGCTAAGGCCTTTAGGTAGACCTAGGTTGGAGAAAATATCTTTTTTACTAGTTTGGGCTGGGTTGGCCCTCAAGCCTGTTAGGGATGAGTCATCCCACAGGGAACTGCTTTATGTCATCTCTGATGTTATAGCAATGGACTCTTATTCATATTGATAACACAGAGCAGAGAATAGTCTCATGCAAATGAAGTAAGAGAAGGGAGAAGTTATTTAGATAGTGCTGCCTTGGTAGGGGAATTTGGGACAGGAAAGTAGGAGTTGATCATCCAGTGGGCTACTGAGCATCTACCATGTGTTCTAGTTCTTGTGATAGCCCATGAAGCTTACTTGTAGTGAGAAGTTATAGTTATTAGATATGCAAGTTCCATAATATGAGGAGGAGGTAAGTGCTGGTACGTGTGTGTGAGGGGTCAGGATGTTGCTCAGGACCTGGTGAAGGATTGCAGTGTAAAATGGGGCAAAGATGGGGTGTTGAATTGGAGCATCACAGCAACTTCCTGTTTAGGGTTCTTTCCTTTCTCTTAAAGCTTTGGAGAGCCTGAAGTTGGTTTTGCTGAGAGAGATCCCGGCAGAGGAATAGGAAGTATACAGACATGCTTTTTCAAGATTGAAATAAAATTCAGACATTTTTCCTTGTGATGTTCCTTTCTTGTCCTTTTCTGTTCAGCAATGGAAAACAATAAAGTGTGTTGTCGGAAACTAGGCAGCGAGTTATCAGTGTTCCAAGCCAGAGAAGATAGATTGGAAATAAATTCTACTTACGAAGGATTTTGGCTGCATTTCATCATATTCTCCTTAGGAATTTTATGGCAATTTTACATAACCCTGTCTTGCTTTGGGAATTCTATGTTTTATCTATTTTTCAAAAAACTATATTAACAAAGCTACTTTGGCAAAAGTGTGCACATCTTGACAGCTTGTAAAATAATAGATCCTGACTTTCAATTTCAAATATTCAGACTGTAATATAGATTACCTCACTAAACCTGATCTGTCTTATAGTTAGGTACATTTTATGGGTGGGTGCTGATAGGAACTTTAAAGTCCCAAATCTTGATTTATGTATAAAGGTTGCCATCAACATGTAAGATGAAAGTGTTCTAGGTGTTGCTGAGTGCTAACAGGGTCCTCTGGAAGTAGTAACCCTGCCCATTCGCAACTAGAGCTACTTAAATCTGTGTGAAGACACCATTAGCTTCTGTTATCTAGACTTGTGTATCTTGTCTTCCAATCTGCTTATGCCTGCTTTATAATCATTCATTGTATTCATTTCTCTGCTTATGCCACTAGTGCCAGGTGCATACAAAATGTTTCTGTATTGACTAATACATATTTGGACATTTGTTTTTATAACATCTCAGTGATGGATTATGTAATGTCAGTTTGTGGTCCTTATTGGATAATGATTGAAAGAATTTCTTTTATTTTTAAGATTTATTTTTATTTATGTGTGTGAGTGTATGGATGCTGTGTGTGTGAGTACCAATGGAGACCCAAAGAGAGCATCAGATTCCTTGAAGCTGGAGTTATAGGCAATTTAACAAAGAAGGGCAAATTAAAACTGATTTAAAGCTGGGTATGGTGGTTCATGCCTTTAATCCCAGCACTCCTGGAGGCAGAGGTAGGTGGATCTCTGTGAGTTCCAGACAAGCATGGTCTACATACTACATAGCAAGTTTCAGGACAGCCAGAGCTACATAATAGAGAGACCCTGTCTCAAAACAAAACAAAACAGAAAAAACAAAAAAACAAAACACAAAACAACCTTAAATATTTTAAAAATTAGCACTACTCAGAGACCCAGCAATGCCAGACACTATCCTAATGACTTCCTAAGTGTTCAGTGTTTGTTTTGTCATAGTTAGACCCTTAGAAGTGGAAACTGTTGTCATCCCATTGAAAGCAACAGACAGATTAAGTAATATCCCATTTTCCTAATAGTATGCAATAGGATATTTTATAGGACTAGCAAGGTAACTTGCTACTTTTAAGATAATCCAGGTAGATGATCTGCTGTCCCATCTTTCTGATCATGTGCATTTGTGTGTGTAAAAACACATAACCATACAAATACATACTTACAGTGCATTAGCTGAGCTTCTACATAATGTATATCAACAGAATATTTAAAACATAAGGGAATGTGCGCTATAATTAGTAAGCAAAAGCATAAATTTAAAATATTAATGACAGAAGTAGCAATTATATTTTTCTGAAGCGATGAAGAGTATCAATTAAACATCCATTGAAACTTCTTTGTCTTTTAAAAAGTGATACTACAAAATGTGCACACACTGCATTCTTACAGTTCAGCTTTCCTATCTATAATGCAGTGGAGTTTTCTTCTCTTTACAGAGAAACCAGAGACCAGCCCCCCTCCCCCACCTCTTTCCACTGTGGCTGAATAGAAAGAATTGAACACACTCTCAGAATATTTACATTGATACCCACATTTAAAAATAGAAGGCAGAGCAGGCAGTGGTGGTGCACACCTTTAATTCCAGCACTTGGGAGGTAGAGACAGGTGAATCTCAGTGAGTTCGAGGCCATCCTGGTCTGCAAAGAAAGTTCCAGGACAGCCAGGACTGTTTCACAGAGAAACTCTGTCTTGAAAAACAAAAAACAAAAACCCCAAAACAACAACAAAAAACAGGCATAAGAATGGGAGTAGCCATATGCAGTTTAGTGGAGCATAATAACTTGGCAGTTTAGTAATTTTAACCTTTTCTAGCTTGTGTCGGAACATGTGTAAACCTGTATTTCCCTGGGATATTTTGAGCAGCATTCTGTTCCATGCAGCTTGGACTGGGAGAGAATATAAAACGGAACACTAATGTGTTCTCTGTCGAGATCTGATCAAGAAGACTTGAGACATGTTTGTGCTCTGTGTGCCTGGCCATACTCGGCACTGCATGCTTGCCAGGTGTCTTGGGAACTCAGTTCCTCCTGAATCAGGGCGCGGTCATGGTTTGACCTCGCCTACTGAGGGTCTTCCCCTCCCTGGATTGTCCTAAAAGTATGCTCGAAGCCATGGTAGTCTGCAAGCATTTGAATCTAGCTGAAAAGGTGGGGCATCCAACGCCGGACAGTTTCCAGACATTCTGTTTCCAGTCTATTGCTAGGGCCCACAAGAATCTCCTCTATGGGCTCCAATTTTCTTTTCTTTAAAATCAAGTGAGTGGATAAGAACACTTAAACCTTGTCTTGGAAGACATAAAGCCAAACTGTCTCTTATGTATACTTCACTAGCTGATTTAAGAGGTTTGTGCTATATGTGAAAAGTGAATGTATGTATGTATGTATGTATGTATGTATGTACATATGTATGACTCCTCAATATAGCTAAAACACACATGAAAACCACGGTTTCTGGAAGGTTCTGAGGCCTACAATCACCCCGATCCCTTTCAACACAGGGGATTTTGTTCTGTTCTGTTTATGTGATAATTATGCCGATGTCTGAGCCGGATTGCTCTGGTTTTTAGTTCACCGGATTTAACTTGTACAGCATCAGCTGACTATATGGGAAATTTGAAGTTACAGTCCTATCTACCTGTGATCTCCAGGACCTGATACGGGATCTTGGGAACTTACGTTAGTATTTATGTTTGTTACAGAAAGCACATGCTTTTCAAGTTGCCACCAGCCTCAGTTTCTACCAGATTGAATTTGTGTTGGTAGCTGGTGAGCATTTGAGATAGCACCACACAGATTTTTCAGGGAACATGTCCTCTCATTAGCAGGGACCATTACTGAAGGTTAGAGATATACCTCGTAGCCACTCTTGATCTGATGGGTGGTTTCAGGGTTATTTTCTGCAATATCCCCGCACTGATGAAAGTTTATATTGGGAGCAGAGGGTCACAGAAGAAGTAAATCCAATAGTAGGAAGTCCAGCGAATCAGTCAACTGCAAATGATGAAGTGGCTGGAATCCTATCTCTAAGCTACCCTCAGTGACTGAAACCGGTTTTGAAAAGGCGGACATCTGATAATAATGTTGACTATGATTGTCTGTAGAGAAATACACCAAGATTGTGGTTGCAGATGTGTGGAACATGGTCAGGTGGCTCCTAGGAAGGAATCCCCTTGCTGGGCCTGGTAAACTTAATAGGCATTGATTCTGATGGTTCTGTGAAAAATAGTTGAGAGCCCATTACCTGCAGGGCACCAGGATTTCACACAGCATTATCACCGTCGGTTTCCAGTATTCCTGAGCTTTCTTCCATGAGTCATCAGGAGCAGGTGGGCATTTTTGAGATGTGAGAACCCTCATTGGGGAGAGAGTACCTGAAACAAGTCATTTGTGAGCCGCAGTAGAACAAGAGGAAGGGAAAGCAGAAGGGAGGGATTAGTGATCCAGTACAGGGGCGGATAATTAGCAAGGCCTTAGGATTCGGGGTGGGGGTACATTGCTAGCTGATGCAGCGATACTGAGATACGGTGTGGGGACTTTGAACTTCCTCTGTTCCTGGTGTAGGAATGGGAGGGCTGGTGCCACTTTGTACCCCTTCTCTTCCTTTGGCAAGTGATAGACTCCTGAGCCAGCAGTTCCTCTGGGAGCAGGGAGTACTTCTGACTTCTGTTTGTTGTCTTAGTGTCTGGCACAGAGTAGAGAATTAATGTTTGTTGAATTCAGTACATGTCTCTGGAGGCCAGTGTGTTTAAATTGCAGATACCTAGGGAGATAGAGGGACTGCCATTCTATTCTGAGGGTGTAGGGCTGGAAGGGAAAGGGGGACTGCTGTTCAGAAGCTGACAGTTTTTTTTTTGGACCAGACTTCCTAGAAGGAGAATGATTCATCTGAAGTTCCGTGCTTCGACCTCAGTACCCCCTGGCCGACTCTCAGCTTTGTTGGTTAGGAAATGACAGTCCAAGAGAGGCTTTGCCTTCCATGAGCATGTCTTGTGCTTTCTGTGAATAGAACCGTCACATGCAGAGGAGATTATTTATGTTAAATTAGATTTCCAAGGGAGCACTTCTAGCTTTAACTGCTGTTAAAGCCGGACCTTTTGTTCTCTGGAGGATTGTCAGACCTGCTTTAGACAGGTCACGTTTGCACATGAGGGAAGAGACGGCTGACTCTGTGGCTGTTTCACCTCAGACCCCTTGTGTCTCAGTTAGGGTTTCTGTTGCTGTGAAGAGACACCGTGACCACAGAAACCTTATAAAGGGAAATATTTAACTGGGGCTAGCTTACAATTTTAGAGGTTTTTAGTCCATTGTCATCAAGGTGGGAAGCATGGTAGCATGCAGGCAGACATGGTGCTGGAGAAGGAGCTGAGTGTTCTCCATCTTGATCTGCAGGAAACAGGAAGTGAACTGCTCTACTGGGTGTAGCTTGAGCATATATGAGACGACAAAGCCTGCCTCCACAGTGACACATTTCCTCCAACAGGGCCACACCTACTCTAACAAGGCCACACCTCCACATAGTGCCCCTTCCTATGGGCCAACCATGAGACTAGAGGCCATACCTATTCAAACCTCCACACCTTGTTTGTGCAAAAAGGAAATAGCAAATTTTTTAAAAAGTAACTATAATTTTAATGTGCAGGAAACCCTTTTTCTGTGGTGTAAGCTTGGCTGAAGAGAGAAGTGTGTGGCAAAGTGAGGAAGTTTTATAGAGAAACTGTATAGAGAATAATTTTACAAGCAATTAGTTCACTTCTTTTTAAGTTAGTAACAAAACGTAGCCTGAGAATTACAGATTTGTATAAGCCCAGACTTTGAAAAGAGAGGTGGGGGTGGGGGGAGAGCGCATGTTGGATGATATAGTTTATTTTCATAAAAGTTTATAAACTAGGACTGTAGAGATAGCTCAGTGGTGAAGAGCATTTGGCTCTTCTTCCAGAGGATCCAGGTTTGATATCCAGTACCCACATGGAGGCTCACAGTCCAATTCCTTCTCCTGGCCCCCCTCAGCACCAGGCACACATGTGGTATACTGATGTACATGCAAATGAGACACCCATATATATGAATAAATAAATATTAAGAAAAGTTTATAAATTGCACTTTTATTTCTCTTAATACAGAGAAAAGAAAGAATAATGCTGTAGTCTTTGTTATTTTACATTTCATCCCCGTGAATTGTGGATATAAACTATTTAGCTTGTCCATGGAACATATTGCAGAAGTAGAAGAAATATTAAGTGCTTTTCTTTACCTTATTGTTAATTCCTAATATTCTTATTTTTCCTATTACTCAATTTTTTTGCTCCCCCCAATTAAAATTAGGGCTTCAAATAAGACTTTATAATTTATAGTAAGGTGAAATTAGATGGGCTAGAAATGCAGTGTCTTCCCTAGACAGTGCACCTGCTTATCATTTGCATGTTCGTGGAGGTGGCCCCTGAGCAGCAAGGACAAGGTCACCATTGTCGCCCAGGTGTGCACAGCTTTGTACTTTGTTTCAGCTCCGACCTAAGCCAATTTGATTCTGGTCCAACATATTCCTTCTGGTCTGTGTTCACCCTTCTACCCTGTATTGTTTTTTTTTGAATCTGCATTCCTCAAAGCGCAAGCTGATGTGTACAATAAAGAAGCTTATGAAACTTTTTTGCCACCATGATAAATGCTTGTGAAAAGCTCCGAGGGATCCCCAGGAAGGTATCATCTCTGAAATTCCATCACCTTTTGAAAGCAACATTTAGCAGTTGGAGTCTCAATTTAAGAAACACCGACAGTTGCAGCAGGGTTGGAGTTCAATTAGGTGTGAATCTTTAAATCCTTCACTTAATTCTTCTTGTATTGTGGAAGGATGCTCTTTCATTCTTTCATAAATATGAAATCAGGGATGACGCCTTTTTTTTTTTTCCAGCCAACTTTCATTGCTTTTATTTCATGGTGGGCAGGTATGATCCTGCTGCTCACATCAGGGGCCTTGACTGCCGCCCCCCCCCCCCCCGCTGCTTTTTTACAATGCTGGGCCGCCCCCAGCCTGTAAGTGGGAAGCTTGCAGGGTCAGGTTGCTGCCAGTCAAGAGCCGGCCTCCCGCACTTCCCCTGGCCTTGCTTTTCTGATGACAGGTGACAGACTGGTGATGGAGTTCATCAGAAGGAGCCAGTTCATCCTCTCAGGCGCCCAGAGAAGAGGATCATGTTGTGTGTGTTCTTTAGTAGGGAGGTCATTCTAGGTTTCTGCATTTTATTATAAGATTTCTTGTGTTAATTAAGTCGGGCTATGCTATGAAGAAATACATGCAGATAAAACACCCATAAATAAATACATAAGTAAATAAATACTAAGAAAAGTTTATAAATTGTACTTTTATGTCTCCTAATCGGAAAGAAAGGAAGAATAACATTGTAGTCTTCGTTATTTTAAATTTCATCCCCGTGATTTGTAGACATCAATCCAGGGGACATATTGCAGAAGTAGTGGAAATAGTAAATGCCTTTCCTTACCATATTATAATTCCCAATATTCTTATTTTCTGTATTACTCAATTTTTGCTCCTTCCCCCACTAATTAAAATCAGGGTTTCAAACAAGATTTTATGATTTATAAGATAAAACCAGAAGGTAAAACCACAGTTACTTGAAAACTTTTGGTGTCTCTAATTGCAGTGTTATTAAAAGTAAACTTTGAAGCCTGGCAGTGCCCACTTATGTTATTAATTTCATCCCAAGTTTGCATGAGTCTAGTCACACAATGGGATTGTGAACTTGTTTAGGGCGGAGCTAAAAGCTTTGTGGTGAATCCAGTATCCTGAGTTCAGGTTGACTGTATACCTTCTTGATAGTATTAGTGTGGCTCTCCTGCTTTGAGAAGGCTATTATTCCTCCACCATGGGAATTAAGCAGGAAAACACTTCATAAACACTTTATAGTTGTTGCCTCCCCCATCCCTAGTTAGATGATAGCGGGAAGGTGTTTATCACCTCTTCGGAAATGAGTACATGAATGAACGTCTGCCTGCTCACACGTACAGCCTCTCCTCAGCCCGTACAACGTGTTTTCGCTTGTGTCAACATGCATTCATTTACCTGGAGCCCTTTGGGAGTCATGGATTCTCCCCATAAAGCTCAAGGAGAAAATAAAAAAGATTGTATGCTTCCTGAAAATACTGTATTCATCCATTAATTTTTAAGCATGTATTCATTCACCTGTGATGTATGCACGAAGGCATGCATTTACCATATATGCTTAAAATTGTGTGTGTGTGTGTGTGTGTGTGTGTGTGTGCGCGCACATGTGTGTGTTTGTGTGTGGATGTATAATAATATAATTTTGAAGCATTTACAGATTTGACAGAGTGGATAGTTACGTTGCTTGGTTTATAGCTTGCAATGTCTTTCTTTGTACTTTTTACACTATTCTACTTCTAAACCAATACTGATTCTCAGGAAGACAGAATGAGATTTTCTGGGGTGAAAATAAAATTGTTAGGTAAATGGCCATCTCTTTAGAAAGGTACTCTATCAAAACACTAAAAAAAATTTTAAATGCAAATTGTATTCCTTTTACCAAAAGTTTCTCATTTCTTTTCATAGTGACAGATTTATTTTACATAATAAACATCTTATAAAGGTGTTTTAGGACTGTAGATATTCACCCTGGTATTTTTAGTCATTCATATTTTTTATATCAAATTGTTTTTTTCTTTGTCTTTCAGTATTTTTAAAAATTACTCTAGAAACCTCTATTTCTTTTGACATTTTCAGTATTCATTTTCTATGGCCTCTGTCTTTATCAGATATGAAACAGAAAACCTACTTTGTTTCTGACAAGGCAGAATGACTCACTTGTGAAATAAGGTTCTAATTGCCCTATCATTTTCTCCATGATTGAAATACGAGATAAGGGAACGATAAAGAAAATTACTCTTTTAGAATATTGCCAACAAATAAACAAAGGTGTCATGAAGGGTCAGATATGCACAGTATGCTACAGGACTGAGCCTGTGTGGTATGTACGTGTGCCTTGCTGCTGTACAGACTACCTTTGAAGGAAGAGCATGCCATGAAGACCAAAAGGCTAACGTCAATATTAACAACACTCAGATTTTTAAATAGATGTCATTAGCATCTCTTAAAAACAAGGTATGTGTCTATATCTAACATGTAACATGTTTCCTGGCAAGAAATGCCAGTGCTATGCTAGGTAATTATGAAACTGAACCCTGTGCTTTGTATTTGCTCTTAGTGCATTCGAGAAGAGTTCCTTGTTTTTACTTCTTTTGAGATGTGGGGCTCCATTTATACTTAACAACAATGGTTAACATTTTGTGTGACGCCAGCACAGCACGGGGAATCATAAGGTGGAAACAGTGAACAACGTGTATCAGATATCCTGAATTTACAGACCTTGCCAGCACTCTGCCTCAGTGTTCCCTCCTGCTTGTGATTTATTCAGTTGAATGAATTAACTACATGTCAAAGTCAACTTCGAATTCTCACTTCTGTGTATCTTGATACAGCAATAAAGCTTTCTGCGAAGCAGTATCAGTCATGTGCACTGAGAAATGAAATCAGGTGGTCTCTATCTTTTAAACAAATTTCTATTTATGTGTATGTGTGAGTGTCTGTGTGCATGTATGCTGTGTGTGTGCATGCCTGTGGAGGCCAGTCCAGTAAAAGGTGTCAGGAATTGGAGTTACAGGAGAGTGTCAGCTGCTGGATGTGGGGGCTGGGGACAGATCTGGGGTCCCCAGAGATTCTTCTTCCATTGAGCCCTCTCTCCAGCCCGTGTTGTACTGGTTACCACTCTCGGTGGGTGGCGGTGTGAACCTGGGGGAGCGGGGCCTAAGAATGAGCAAGACTGAAGGAAAGTCTCATGCCGTAGCCAGCCTTATTCAGAGTGGCAGACAGTTTATACCCTGAAGGTTAAGAAAGGTCACCTGAGTAAAATTCTCGTGAGTTCAAGCTGTCTGCAGTCAATTGCAAGGACAGACTGCACGTGGAAAAAGCAGGCTTTTCTGCATGGATACCAACGGCCGAAGTAAACTCACTCCTAGTCACACACCTGGGAGACGCACAAAAACACATTCCAAGAACAGTTGTCTTTTCTGAAGAAACTGAGCTCACAAGAGTTGTGTCTTGTTTTCTGGGGGTTTTCTCATAAGCACTTAGAAATCTTCTTGCATGACTCCATTCTTGGACTGTGTTCTGACATTGTGTCTTAGTGAGGGTGTCTATTGCTGTGAAGAGACACCACGACCACAGCATCTTATAAAGAAAACAGTTAATTGGATAGCTCACTTACAGTTCAGAGGTTCAGTCCATTATCATCTTGGTGGGACATGGTGGCATGCATGGTGGCATGCAGGCAGATGTTGTAATGGAGAAGGAGCTGAGAGTCGTACATCTTGCAGGCAATAGGAAGTGGTCTCACTGTCACATTGGGGGAAGCTTGAGCAAAAGAGACCTCAAAGCCTACCCTCACAGTGACACACTTCCTCCAACAAGGTCACACCTCCTAATAGTGCCACTCCCTTTGGGGGCCATTTTCTTTCAAACCACCACACACTTGTATGGCTTTTTTTTCCCCCTGCTGGAAATCATCAGTTACTTTTTGGTCAGATATTTGAGTACTATTTTTGTTTTTAATATATTGCCAGTCTTGAGAAGTATCTGAATATTACTTTTCCCACCTCTCTGCAATCCCCATGTCTCTAAGAACAAAATATCTCATTCAATTTAGGGATTATGTGAAATTACCAGCAGAAATGGTTTGAAACAAATTTAAAAACCTTTTGAGTCTCAACCTCTGACCCAACAAAATCACTGGGTATTTTTTTTTTTTTTAAGGATTATTTGAGGTGAAGGTCCAGCGATATTCCTATTCTTAGCTCCTAATAGAGAAATGGTGGAAGGATTCTGAGGTCTTTGCTAGCGAACTTGATACAGAGTGGCATTCTAGATGAACAGTGAAGTAGAATACTTGGATTTGAAAAGAAGGTCATGGAAAACTATCTGGTCACCCAAGTCATCCGTAATACAATGGGACTGAGAAATAGGACTTCACGAATACTTTCAAAAGCTGAGATGAATTCTCTCACCTCTGCTCCCAGCCCAGACCAAAAGCACCTCTATGTGATTACATGGATACGTGTGTGGCACCTGTTCATATCATCATTACGGTTTTTATTAAATGCCAAACACTGAGTGCTGTTTAGTCTCATTTAGGCTATACAGTAAGAGGAAGGGATATGCAGCAATACCCACTGTACTCCTAGTTTTCTATAGTTGTGAGGAAACAGCACAGCCAAGGCAGCTTAGAGATGAGGAGTTTGTTTGGGCTGTGCTTCCGGAACATTAGGTGGATCCTAGTGGAGAAGTGTGGCACTGAGCAGCAGGCATGGAGGCTGGAACAGGATGCTGAGGGCTCACATTTTGAACTGTGGACACTGTGAGCAGAGAGAGCAAACACAAAATGGCACAAGTCTCTACACTCTCAAAGTCTGCCTCCAGTAACATACCTGTAACAAGGCCACACCTCCTACACCTCACAAACAATACTGTCAGTTGGGAACCGAGTATTCATATGCCTGATAGTTACATTCCATTTAAACTAACACACCATGTTTTGCACATAATAAGAAAGTTATGTTTTCATGAACTCACACACACTAGAAGTTTTAGAAAGAAAAACTATTCCAAGGCAAAGGACCATCCACACTCTGAAAAAAGAGATATAAAACATTTGAAAGGTCTAAGAAGTTAGTCAACTAATTTTGACAATTCCTTTTTTTTTTGTTTTTTTGTTTTTTTTTGTTTTTCGAGACAGGGTTTCTCTGTGTAGCTTTGGAGCCTTTTCTGGAACTCACTCTGTAGCCCAGGCTGGCCTCGAACTAACAGAGATCCTCCTGCCTCTGCCTCCTGAGTGCTGGGATTAAAGGTGTGCGACACCACCGCCCGGCTATAATTTTGACAATTCTTTGATGCATTTTCCATTGAGCTAAGGTGCCATGTGAACCCCTGCATTTTAGTTTACTGGCTAGCCTAGGTGACCTTCTAGTGCCTGAGGATTTACTCTTAGGTTGTTAAGACTTTGCAGTCAAGTTTCTCAAAGTACATTGGGCAAAACATACTACAAAATGAAAACAAACCCCAAGATGTAATAAAATTAAGCACAAATATATATTTATTTATTTACATGTACCCATGGTTCTGCAACTAGTAAGAGATGTTTCTATTATAGTGATGACAAAATTATGGCAGAATCTTTTAGCAGTATGTAGTATAACAAAAAGAGAGTTCTGATGAGCCTGAATTTATATCCATAAAGTAACTACCATAAAAACATGATACTTTCCTAGCCATAAATTTAGTTTTACACACCACAGGCTTACTTACAGGATGTCCACAACTTACCACTCCCTTTCTGTTCCCTTTATCTCAGTTGGCCAAGTCTTGCCCACTCTTTATCGTCCAGAAAGTGCTCTGTGCTGTGGGATGTCTTTCTATATGCTGTGACTATATGCTGTTCCCGTTGGTTGGTGAATAAAGCTGTTTTGGCCTATGGCAAGAAAGCTTACAGCCAGGCAGGAAATCCAAGTAGAGAGACAGAGAGAAGAAGGGCAGAATGAGGGAGGTGCCCAGGGAACAGCAAGATGCCAGCAGTCTGGTAACACCACAGCTATGTGGCAAAATATAGATTAATAGAAATGGGTTAATTTAAGATGGAAGGGCTAGCTGGCAAGAAGCCTGCCATAGACCATACAGTTTGTAAGTAGTATTTAGCCTCTGAGGTGTAGCTAGAGTTTTCCTGCCTTGCCCACAGTCAGGACAAATCTTTGTCACCCTCCAGTCCCACAGCCGCTCAGACCCAACCAAGTAAACACAGAGACTTATATTGCATACAAACTGTATGGCCGTGGCAGGCTTCTTGCTAACTGTTCTTATATCTTAAATTAATCCATTTCCATAAATCTATACCTTGCCACGTGGCTGGTGGCTTGCCGGTGTCTTCACATACTGCTGGTCATGGCAGCAGCTGGCAGTGTCTCTGCCTCAGCCTTCTGCTTCCCAGTATTCTCCTCTCTCCTTGTCCCACCTACTTCCTGCCTGGCCACTGGCCAATCAGTGTTTTATTTATTGACCAATCAGAGCAACAGATTTGACATACAGACCATCCCACAGCACTGAGGGATTATTTTATAAGTCGCTGGACCACAGGGCTTGGTGGGACCAGAGAAACTTTTCACTGCAGGTTTGCCCGGCAGATTTCTCTGGCACTTAATGTATATAGCACAGTGCTACAGGTTTTTTTTTTTTAAAGACAGGATTTCTCTGTATAGCTTTAGAGCCTGTCCTGGAACTCACTTTGTAGACCAGGCTGGCTTTGAACACACAGAGATCCATCTGCCTCTGCCTCCCAAGTGCTGGGATTAAAGGCGTGCGCCACCACTGCCTGGCTTTTTTTTTTTTTTTTTTTTTTTTATAGCAGTTACAGACATGTGTTACATAGAAAGGTTTTGAAAATTTTTCCTGAAATGAAAGGGTAGATAAGTAAACTATATACATAATTAATTTTATAAGATTTTAACCACTTTTAACTACTTGGATCAATATTTCTAAATACTTGCAATATTCAAGTAAGGAGTAGCCACTGTTATGATAAAAAGTCTTAGGTTACTTTAGTGGGCGACTTCAAAGTTAAGGAGTTTTTTATAACTCCTTTTGGGAAATGTTTTTGAAAAATTGAAAATATAATTTATTATCAAAGATAGTAAGAGCAGAATTGAAAGAATTTCACCATAAATATCAGTTATACTTGACCAAACACTTTTCAATTTTATGTGTGACCACTCCATCAGAGCCTGTTATTTCCTTATATTATATGATAAAGTAGGCATGGGGCGCTTCACCCTGGATGCCTGAATTGTGTATGTTATTAATGCGAGTCCAGTAACGGCTCACAGGTGTTTTCTAGACAACATTTTTATACCGTGGTATGTGGAAATCTTAATGTAGCATTCTCCAGATTTGGTAGATGTACCTGCACACTCTGTACCTCTGTCTTCTCATGGAACAGTCCTATTACCTCAGGAGTATTGTCCCATCCCTTCCTGATTGGCCTCTGCCTCCACGGCCCGTGTGAAATCACTTTTTTTGATTTTTCTTTTCTGGCTGTGCTTTGCCATGTCATTTTAAAGGAATCAGTGTGGAAATGTTTAGGTGAAAACCGAAAGGCAGAGGATTAGTGTGGTTGTTTTCGTGGTGGTGGGGTTTGAACCAAGGGCATCACGCATGGGAGGCAGTTCTCTGCCACCGTGTCATCGCCTGTCCAGAGTTAGTGCATCAGATAAACAGCCCGAAGTGACAGTCGGGAGACCCGAGAGTGCAAGTGCTGAACCAAAGTCAAAGGGACTTCATGAAATAACCCCTGACATGGATTTGGAGGGTTGTCACATGTCGCCAGTGTTCCATTAGGCCTGGTAATTGCCTGTAATGGCATTAGAATATATAAACCTGGAAGACACTTGATAAAAAAATTTTGCCTAGTTGTTAGCAAAAGTCACTAAATTCTGTCATCCAAATAAATACAAGATGTTCAGAGGTCATAAACTCAAAATAGGGTGATTGTTTCTGATGTTTTGCTTTATTGCTAGAATTGTCAAATGTTTATTTTTAAATGACTTTGTATGAAATACTGAAAGTATGTAAGTAATTCTAACCAATGCAAATGAAGTAAAATGTTTTGGAATGTATGAAATTATCATGTATTCAGAGATTTTTAATGCTGTGGGTAAATGTCATGGGTACATGGTTATTGGACACAGGTGTAGATATGGTGAATCCCACATGGCACTCAGGCCTTGTGATGCATCATGTAAGATTTACATTTTATATTTTACTTGATAGAGAAATAGATCCTCCTCATCTGAAATCTTGCCCGGGGTATAGTAGACACTGTCTCTGGCCTGTTTTCTCTGTACACTGCAGCGGAGTGCTGGGAGATGGGTGTAATAGTCTCTATCAACCCCCCAGCCATTGTCCTCCGTGTGCTAGTCTCTCCTTGTACCTCTCTTCCCTGCCAGGTAGAACAGGTGTATCTTCTTTGTAACACGTGCTAAAGACTAGGAATCCTGTGATGCATGGCAATTCAGCTTCTGCCGATGCTGTGTGGTGTCTGAACATTAGCTTCTTCTGAGTCAGTACTTGCTTTTACATGTGAGCATCTTAGAGTTGGCAGGATGGCTCAGCAGGCAGAGGTGCTTGGTGCCCAGTATGATGACCTGAGTTCCATCCCTGCAACCCACATTGTGCAAGGCAAAGATCCTACATGTTGTCTCTGACCTCTACAGCATGCTGTGGCATGGACATCATGTGTTTGAACACACACACACACACACACACACACACACACACACACACACAGTGAATCTATGTAGTAGACAAAATTTAATTATGCACCATAGAATATGAAAAGGAGTTGTGTAAAGCAGGACACACTGGTGTACCTCATATGACAGATTACTCAATGTTAACTAAATGTTAATCTATTGATTAATATCTAAACTGAAGTGCCTGGACTAATTGTTGTCCACTGCCCTAATCTATCAGAGATCATTCCTTGTGTAGTTATGAGTATAGTTAACTATCCTTTACTCTGAAAAATCTTTCACTTGTTCTGGATGTAGATGCCCATATTCCCAAAACTCAGGAAGGTGAGGTAGGAGGATTGCTATAATTTCAAGACTAGCCCGTATTACATGGTAAGTTCATGGCCAGCCAAGCCTACAGAGTGAGACCCCTCTGTATGGGAGTTTGAATGTAATTGGCCCTTATAAGGTCATAGGGAGTGGATTTGTTGGAGTAGGTATGGCCTTAGTGGAGGAAGGGTGTCACTGTGGAGGTGGGCTTTGAGGTCTTATATATGCTCAGGCCATGCCCAGTGTCTCAGACCGTTTCCTGTTTCCTGCTGGTGAAAATGTACAACTCTCAGCTTCTTCTCCAACATGATTTCTGCTCATGTCGCACCAAAATGATAATGGACTAAACCTCTGAAAATGTGAGCTACCCCAACTAAATGTTTTTCTTTTGTAAGAGTTTCTATGGTCATGATGTCTCTTCATAGCAAGTGAAACCCTAAGTAAGACACCCTGTCCTGTGCGCCGCCACCCCCCCCAAAAAATTCACTTGTCCTTCAAATCCTGTAGGCCATTTTAAATTTGTCCTATAATAGCTGTTCCTGGCCCATGAGTTTTGGGAATTTTTATGTTTTCTCTCCATTTGCAAAGTAGTAGAGAAAAGTATACATGAGCCGTGTATCTGGAAAGATTGTTTTTTCTCTGCATTTCATTAGCTGTGATTTTTGAAGGGCTTTAAGTATTAGGTTTCTATTATTTATGAAGGCAGCCAAATCCCAGAAAGAATAAATGTAAATATGGTTACAAATGTGTTTATTCTAGGAGAGCTTGCCTGGTGTCGATGGCGTCTGAGTTCAGTCATCAGTACCACCACCACCAAAACAATCCACCCCAGCCACAAACCATGGCACCATTCAGACCATCTCTCACTGTGCAGTTAGTTACATTATGTACATTTTTGTTGTGCAACCATAATCACTTTTCATAAAACCTTTCGTTTTCCTAGATGGAAATTTAGTGCCTGTTGAACAGTGACCATCAGCTGCCACTACTGCATTTTCTTTCCCCGTGAATTCTACAGTGCTTTTTGATGAAGGTGGTAAGATAGCTTAGCTCCCATAGAGTACTGAAGAACTATTTTTCCTTTCGTCTTTGTCTTTAGTAACTGCATTAGGACATAATCAAAGAAATGGAATATGCATATCTTGGTCTAAAATTTGGTTCTTTAATTCATTTAGCATAATTTAATTTTGCATTAGTTGACTTTTTCCTTGACTGCCAGTGTATTGCTCATATATTGGGATAACGTTCTTCTACGGTTGCAGGAGGCAGCATTTCAGAAGTGTGCCTAGGCAATTAAATAAGTGTAATCCATTTGAAGTTTCAGCCATTTATGTAAAATTAGGCACTTCATTTGATTTCTACCTATGGCTTTCATAAATTTGATTTACAATTTATTTGACGTAATTTCAGGCTGAGAATATTCCTGCAATACAATAATGAGAAATTACGTTATTGAAGTGTGGTTTAATGAAGTGTAAAGGGTATGAAATGAAATATAAATAACAGGTTACTCAGAGAATATTTATATAAGTGACATTTAGCTACTGTATTTTTTTTTTTTACATTTATGTTGTCTGTGAATTTTTATAACCCAGAAAGGTGGTTTTACAAAGGTTGATATCATTTAGAACATTCTCTACAATGTAACTAGATGACAGAATTTTTGGTTTATTTTCTCAAATAAATTGGTACTGTCAAGCCAGCACTTTGCTCGGTATTTTTACTGAAGGGAAGGAAAGCCTTCATGTCTGAATAACCATCACTGTAACTCTATTAAGAGCTTCACTGGCGTCAGTAGTACAGAGCAGAAAAGGCTCTTGGTGTAATCCAGTTACCAGGACGACGTTTGTGTTACTGTTGGTGGGACAGGGCTGCAGGTGCTGAAAGCTGCAGAGATCCCAGATTCGCCTGGAGGAAGCAGAAGGCCCGTGTCTCACATCAGTCCTTTTGATGCTCCAACATTCAGTGCACAGATAGTGCAAAGAAATGAAAATGCAAAGGTGACTAATTAATGCAGGTATATTTTAACCAAAGCACAATTTGCCAACCTGAGAAAAAAGATCACAGACTTGGAGCCTTGAAACTTAGACCATTTTAGGAGGAGTCTTGTTTAAGAAGACATTGCCAGGTCAAATGTAAGCATTAATGTGTATTTAGAGTGAAAAGTGGACTCACAACTGCGTTTAACCTTCAGTGTGTGATTACAAGATCATCACAATATTTAGAAATTGTATATTAAAGCTGCTGATGACAGTTTTAAGCTACTGTCTCCATCTATGGGATGTCTAGTGCTTGATTACTTCTACACGGATCAGTGCTTTTGTAGGCAAATTTTCTACACAGAGACTTACTTGAATGGTAGTCTTTCTTGTAGGTAAGTTGATAAAATTTTGTTTTAATTATTGGTGACTGAAGGATGTGAAAGACACACCTTCACACAGGCATCCTCAGCACTGGTGAAACTGATTCAGTTTTATGATCTATAAACACTGGGTTCTGAGAAGTTCTACATCAAAAAAAAAAAAAAAAAAGAAAAAAAGAAAGAAAAAGAAAAGAAAAGAAAAAAACTGAAACAATATTATGGTGCACCTGTAATTGAATATATATTTTCAACTGTGGTCCTAATAAGCAAGGACTTGTGATTTGGCCAGGCGTTGATTCAAAAGGCACCATCTGCTTATACTAGTTCACGTTCCTTGGCTGGATTCCAAGATTAGCTTTCAGCAGTGGATAGTTCAAACTTTGTTTCTCAGAACTCAGGACACTCAGGAAAAAAATCTCTTTCCTGTAAGAAGGAAAAATAACTAGCCGAGAGTAATTTCAGTTATAACAAACTCAAAGTCAGGAACCTTAGAACCCTCATTAGGCCTTTAAAATCCTTTCACCCTTGTCAAATGCTGTAACTTGATACTGTGAGTGAAGTCTACTTTATCACCCCATCCATGTACTTTAAACCCTCCCAGAGTACGTGCAATAGCTAATATCATGTAAGGACTTGCTATGCTCTGTTATTTATGTGATAATTACAAGGGAAATAGTCCAAATGTATTCAGTTGAAATATTTAAAAACATTTTCAGTTTGTGGGGTTTGAATTTATGGATTTGGGACCTATAGGTATGAGGAACCAACTGTAATTGAATATATTTAATATCCGTTACTGGGTATACTTCTTTTTTTTGGTATGTTGTTCCAAGGTTTGCAATATATAACAATAACCCATCATAATATGCTTCTAATGATGTTGGGACATTTCACATATCATAATTTTCTTGTAATAATATATTTCCATTGTGCCACAACCATCCTTTGTACTCTATGGCCAAACATTTTTTTGTTTCTGAGTTTATGTGGTTCTTGAAGTTCCTTCCTTCCTTCCTTCCTTCCTTCCTTCCTTCCTTCCTTCCTTCCTTCCTTCCTTCCTTCCTTCCTTCCTTCCTTCCTCCCTCCCTTCCTTCCTTCCTTCCTTCCTTCCTTCCTTCCTTCCTTTTCATATCCTTTTCCTTATAAAAACTCAGAATGTAATACAGGCAGTCATGAGGATCGATCGATTTGTTACCTTCTCCTAACCACTAGGCTTCCATGCCTTTTGTCTTGGATTTGAAAAGCCTGTGTATATTTTCCCTGTTTTTGTATTATGGTACAGGATGGAAATGGCAAACCGTCAAGTTCAACTTATTTATTTTTTTCTGATTAAATTCATTGTAGTGAATGTAATCACTCTAATTCTGAATGTTGAATTTTCATAAATGCCTTGAAGCAGGTATACTGTATGTTTTTATTTTCAGAGATTTCAAAAATTCTTTATATAGAGGCAGTAAGAGTATTTATCGTTATACAAACTCTTAAAAAATACAAGTAAAAGCACCTGAAGTTTTCTGAAGAGTTAAGATACCATTTAGGTAATTTAATCTTTTGTCTGTATGTTGGTACAACACTCACAGTGTTGGAGAATGCACACACACCATACATGCTGAAGCATGAGGATTATTTATAATTATATGCTACCTAGGGGGACCTATTTAGTGTGCTTAGTGTATAGATCAGCAGTTTTAGCTATAGGCTGATGTTCGTATTGAGCCATAAGTTTCAATGCATTGCTCTCTAGGTGGGTCTGCCATTCTCTAAGAGAGCTGAGAGCAGGGATCCAGTTTGTAATAAGGAATGGTTCTTCCACTCTGCATGAATGTCTTAAATATACACATTATTAACTCATTTAACCAACACACAAAGATGTTGTTTAATTATAATGTGGAACAAAAACAAATTACGGACTTTCCTGAGTGCTAGGGGAAATACTTAGGGAAAATGTTCCATACAAAAGCAATTTAACTGGCAGAAGCTCGTCAGCACTTAGAAACATTTATTCTCAGTTATAAATGGCATATTCTCTGCACCATTTTTATTCTAGCTTTGCATCGATATATCATTTAGACAGAAGGTGCTGATGCAGGATTTTCAGCCCTGGGCTGCAAAGGTATTGAAGGTGAATGTGATTTCAGTTACACATCCTCTTTCTTTACTGTCTGTGCCTTGTGTTTTATCAGATGTGTTAAAATACACTGTTGTGAAAGAGCACAGACTTGCCAATCACTTATACCTTTCAAAAATATCAGCTACATTGTAGCTGGTTCATTTATCGGTTCCATTCTCTTGTCTAGACTTACCTCTAATTTGAGTGTTTTACTGGGAGATCCACAGAAGTTAGTGTCACCAAATTCCCTATTCATATCGGTTTATTGCCACGTGAAATTTATTACTGAAATATCACATGGAAAAGATGAAATATACTGTCACCGCACCCCGATCCATCTTGCTCTTCAGTTACTGGAAGATGCAGGAACAATGATGTGCCTGCAGTTTTGTGACATGATGCTCTGGAAAAACCTTCCTTATAGACAGCTTGTGGCTCAGTGCTTGTGTGTTATATGTTGATGCCTGCCTCTTGCAGAACACATAAAGTTGCAGATGCTGGACTGATTGTCTCGTGTCTCCAGGAACATGATCATTGGGTAGATTAGATCGTGACCATTCTCTGCCTCTTTAAAGTAATCATCACAGGGGAGTTCCTGAATAGGACTTTTGTAACAAACATTGTATTTATTGCTACTTCAGTGGCCGATAGGTAAGCTCAGTGGAGTTGCAGGTTGGTGACTCATTGGCCGATGTTTATGTGCAGCTTAGAGTGAACTTACTGTACTTGTACCTAATTAACATAACCTCCTAATTTCTGGTAATGAAGGATAGATGGTGTCTCTACCCATCTGGCAGTGGTATGGATTACTTTGAGTAGAAGGTAAATGTACATGGTATGTTTAGCTGTGTGACTTGTGGGCATGCTATCTAACTTCCTGTGCTTCAGTTCTTCTAGATTTGACACAGGCGTAAAATAGCTTTTGTTCCATCAGATTAGGGTGAAGATTAAATATGAATCCATATAAACACAATGATTCTTGACCCTCAGTGAACCCTTCATGGCTGCTGGCTATCATCACATCACATCACATCACATCACATCACATCACATCACATCACATCACATCACATCACATCACATCACATCACAATGATTAATATGTGATAGTGAAGAGACACTTAGCTGATTACTTTTTCTTATTTGTGCATTTTGTTTGTTTGTTTTTTGAGACAGTGTCTCTGTATGTAGCTCAAGCTGTCTTGGAACTTGCTCTGTAGACCAGGATGGCCTAGAACTCAGAGATATGCCTGCCTCTGCCACTCAAATGCCAGGATTAAAGGCATCTGCCCCCAACCCCCATGCTTTCCATTTTCATTAATGTATAATGTACATTATAAAACACTCCAGCTGCCCCCTTAATCCAGTCTTAGAGTACTTCCATCATCTCCATGGCTACCTAGACTTTCCTCTTGATTGACCTCAGTCCCAGGCAACTACTAACCTACTGCTTCAATACATTTCTTTTCTAGATATTTTATTTAGAGCATTGTTCTCAACCTGTGGGTTGTGACCCTTTGAGGGGGGTCACATATCGGGGTCCCACATATCAGATAAAATACTAAGATTTATAACAGTAGCAAAATTACAGTTATAAAGTAGCAGTCCAAATAATTTTATTTTGGGGGGTCACCACAACACTAGGAACTGTATTAAAGGGTGGCAGCATTAGGAAGGTTGAGAACCAGTGACTTAGAGAAACGGTAAATAGATCTATAAGCATATAGTAAATGGTTTTTGTGTTAGAATCATTTATTGAGACTGTTTTTTGAGGTTTACCCAGTTTGTGTCTATGATTTGTTCCTTTTTATGGCTAGATAGTATTCCATCTTTTAAAAGTATCTGCTTTTTATTAATGCACATATTATTTGATACTTTTGTGTTTCAATTTCTATGTATTATGAACAGTAGTGATACCAATACTCTTTTACAAATTTTCCCTCAAGCATATATTTTTACTTCTCTTGGGTAGATGTGCAAATGCTGAGTTTTGTGATAAATTTATGTTTCACTTATGAGAAAACTGCCAAACTGTTTTCCAAGGGAATTTTACATTCCTCCCTCAGTGTCTGATGGTTCTATTTTCCTGCACAAGGCGTTTTTGTTTTCATTCTAACTCTTCTCCTGTGTGTAGGAGGTGGGCGGGTGTGTGTGCTCCGTCCCCCCTCCACTTTTCCCCCAAGCACACATTCTTACCCAAAGACTTACTCTTCTCTGGTGATATGCTGAGTCTAGGATTTATTCACACTTGGGCTCAGCGTCTTGGCCCTCTTTCCTCAGTGGAACATTTTTGAATGTTATTCCCCTCTGCAGTTTCTTGTGTCCAATTCTCTTTCGTGTGCACTTGCTCCGGCTTCTGCTTCTCTTGGTCCCCTTCCCTCCTCCCTTTGGATATTCTGAGAGCTCACCTCACAATGAATGCCACTCCAAATCTCAGAGTCTGTTTCCCTGGATCCTACAGTAGCAGGATGTAGATTGGACATGAGTCGTCAATGTGGAAAGAGTGAGGAAGACTTCTGATTTGGAGTGACGTTTGAACTGATGCTTGGATAACATGAGCAAATGGACCAACTAGATACCTGAGGGAAGAGTCTTTCAGACATGAAGGTGAATGAAGAGGTCGGTTTATGCAGGACTGTTTTAGACAACAGGGAGGCACATGTGGAGACAGCAGAGTTGGTAACCTGGAGACAGGAGCAGGGTGATATGGCAGAGAGCCAGCCCTGCCAATCTCCGTCCTCATGCTAGTCAGGCTGCCCTAAAGACAGCATGGACACGGAGCAGACAGAGGGGCCACAGGAAGCTTCCACAGTGGTGGGAGTGAGAAGTGGTGGAGCCTGAGTTTGGGAGCAGCGACCAGGCAGTGGCTGGGTCTCAATATAGATTTTGAACATAGTGATTTTTTAATTGATGTAGAAACTGTGAATAAGGGATAAGTTGAGGAATATTCTCAAGTTTTTGGCCAGTGCAAATGAACAAAGGGAACTGTGTGTATTGAAACTCCAGAGGCATAATGGTGGGAGGGTGGGAGAAAATTGGATTTTTGTCCCTATTAGATCTTCAAGATTGGCTGTGGCTTGACAGGCTGGAACACAGTTAAGGGAGGGACTCAAGGAAAAATTTGGGCATTGTTAGGCTATGACTTGTCCTTGAAGCCCTTGTTCTGAGAGAGCTCACCTAGGAATTGGCATGCCCTCTCTATGAAGGATCTGAAACACAATAGCCTTAAAATTGAGACTATGGTTTTGACCACCTGTTATGAATGGAGCTCTAGACAATAATTAAGGGAACTGTATTCCAGTAGAAGATTGTTTACAAAAGTGTCTAGATCATGGGCAGGATTCGACCTGCAAGACCTGTGACTTTGGCAGTGCCTACAGAGAGAGGAGACTCAAATCCTAGTGAGGTCATAAGGTACATTCATACCTGGAGGTCAGGAATAGTGGGAGAATCCAGCCAGGACTCTGAGAAGAAGCTGTCAAGGTTTAATGTTTCTTTTCTGATATCACTGTGACTAACAGATGCACAGTTGGGAGCTCACGGGTGTGGACTTCTCCTCATTTGTGTTCTTCCTCATGTCGCCTGTGGTTTTTAGGGGCCTAATACTTTGTGTAAAGCTCCAGATGGGTGATATTCTAATCTTTTCCACACACAGAAATTCTCTGAAAATGTGGTAACCACTCTCTGTACGGAGTGACACTGTGCAAATTGCTCCCAACTCATTGGACATTTAAATGTGAAGTTCTGGTCACAGTCTTTAGGTGGTGTTTCGAATGTGCTTCGCTGAGGAGTGGTCTGATTTGTGTCCTTCTGTGTCTGAATATTTACATCTTCTTTCTGTTGCTGGTGTCTACATTCTTGGCACAATGTAAAGGCAAGAGTTCAGAGAAAGCTTGATAGTGTCCATCTGTTGAGGCCTTTGAGATCCCTGTGAAGGAATACCATTGCACATTTTCTGAGTTATCGGTGCAGGCACCACACACGAAACCAACTCAGCCACTGTTGGTGAGAGGAATTGTACAGATTTCTACTGTCTTAGTGCAAACATGTCTGGTTAGATATTCCCACGGATCTTGATTATGTATATTTCATTTGTGGAGTTGTTCTGGCAACCTATGGCTAGTTTAATGTTTATTTCCTTATATCATCAAGATGTGAGGTGAAGTAGGAATTAAGAAACTCATACACACATATGTATGTATATGTGTATATATGTATATGTGTATGTGGTTGCTCTTTGGAGTTCAGATATCAGATTTGGTTTTGAAATTTTTGCATTGCCTACTGACAGACATAATGTATCAAGAACTCACATTATCATAGGTCACTGAATTAATTTAAGAAATACCAATTGACATCATTCCTTTAGGGAATTGTGGGCTGCTGTTTGAAATACCATCTTTGTAAAATGTGAAAATTTAGAATACGTTTTATTTTTAGAGTATGGGGCTCTTCTGAATGAAGTGTTGTTCTTTTCCCAATTCCAGAGTTTTCAAATGGACCAAGGGTAGGCTCTTTCCTCTCCTCAAAACAGCTAAGTGCTGTGTCTCCATTTACTATTGAGTGTGATTTCTAAATGGGAAGGAAGAGTTCAAAAAAGCATTTACAACTTTTCAGAGGTGTGTTCAAAAGTCATTTGTTATTTGTGAAAGAAGGCAGCCATAATTAGTATTCCTTATGTGCTATTGTATTTGAATGCATTTATAGTCTGTCAAATCTAATGTGTTTTAAATGAGATCATTAGGCAATAAAATTTTTCATTGTCACTACAGTAGTGGCTGTGCAAATCCTTTCTGCTACCAGGCTCTCAGTAATTCAGCTGAACAGCCTTGACATCCCACTTCTCAATGGTGGCCAGTCAGTGTACTGCACTGAACTTGGCTCCTTGGTATCTTAGTTATCTTCGCACAACATGATATCCTTTGTTCTCTAAAGT
Source organism: Peromyscus leucopus (assembly GCF_004664715.2). Taxonomy (NCBI): domain Eukaryota; kingdom Metazoa; phylum Chordata; class Mammalia; order Rodentia; family Cricetidae; genus Peromyscus; species Peromyscus leucopus. The sequence continues at coordinate 10,481,459 of NC_051075.1, forward strand.
ACTACAGCAAACACACTGAATCCAGAAGGCCATTGATCTTTCTCACCAAGCAGATAAAGTGCTGTGAGCTAGGGCAGTGTAAGCATGTGGGTATAGGTCTTTAAGATCAACTCCTTATGTTAGGCTCTTGGGAAACTAATTAGCAGATGTATTTGGTGTTCTTTCAAGTTTGCATTATAATAGTATATAGGGTGAAAGCTGCAAGCCCTTCAAAAAATTTCAAACTGCCCTAGCTGATTTTACACAAATACTTTACATTTAAATGTAATGGCAATTCTCAATGCGAAATTCAAGCTAAGTCTTTTCCTAAATATTCTAATTATTATAGGATCTCCAAAATAAACAGGCAAACCATCTGGCTTTAAAATTTGTAATCTGGTATGAAAACAGCTTATATGCCTTAAATAGTGGTGGATATGTTAGAAGTATATTATTATATACATGTATGGATTTCACAAAGGAGAGAAGAAGGTTGACAGTCAAATGATGGCTCAGTTAGGAAGGTAGTAGTGTGGATTTGGATGACCTGGAAGGACCTCTCAGAGGTCATGGTGCTTGGGTTACGATGGGCAGTTTTGGATAGGAGCAGGAGGATTTGCTATTGGAGAACGGACATGAAAAGCACAGGTATGCTTGTGGAACTGTGTGGTCATTGAGACTGAACTGGCTGTTCCTTCTGGGTGTGTAGATGCAGTGTGTTGTAACGGAAGCCATTGTGCACTTTTAATTTGACTCTAAGTGGGAACTTAAGGTTTCTAAGGGAAGGGGTGCTTCCATGTAGTCATGTGGACAAGCCTGAAGAGAGGAATAAGGGAACTTGGCATTAGGGGCCACGTTGGTGTCTAAAGAGTTTCAGCACACTTTTCTTAGTCTCATTTCAAACATGTGTGGCATGGAAAGGTGAATGAATACATTGCTTTCTGAACCTACTATTCTTGTTAAACCCTGAATGTGTGATTTGGAAAAGCTCCCAGAGAACTGTTTTTCACTAAGCTATTATTTGACATAATGGAATGATAGGGCCTCTTATGTTGCTTCAGCTGTGACCTGTTGTTTTCCTAATTCTGCTGCTTGACATTGATTTGACCTTGTGATGAGCATCTAGTCCATGGTGTACTATGTGAGCAGCTTAACATGATGACTTTTTCTCAATTGTCTTGACCAGTACTTGCTGAATTTGGTGAAGAACGAGCATTGACCCACCAACATGCACATATAGCCTGTGTTTCCAGGAGCACGATGTGGGTCATGTCTAATATATCATTGGGACAGGATTCGGTCATTTTTCACTAATTAGTATAAGAAGTATAGTGAAATTTAGAAGATTATTTGATATAGCTTTAACCATTCTACTTATTTATATTTGTGTATAATAGTTTAATTCCTTTGTATAACAATAGAATTTGTTTTTTAAAAAACATTTTATTCAGCTTTGTATTTTTAGTTGAGCACAGATCTCTCTCTTACTAAGGTGTATGCTCATTAGAGGTAGAAAAGAAAATTAGTTTTAATTGCTTTTGCTTCCCCTAGAACACTTATTATAGGTTGACAGTCAGAAAATATTTGTTGAATAAAAATACCATCCTTAGCATTCATGCATAAACATTCACCAGCAAATAAGAATTGTATTTTATTTTACAGACTTAATTTTCACTCATAACAAGAGATTATATTTAGAATAGGCTAAATCTTTTAAGATTTCTCAACAAGATAATCTTTCTATGACATTAAATCCTGAGAAGATAAAGGAAATGTTCACTCCAGAAGATTTTTAAAAATCATGTAAATATTTTGGGCTCAAGATGTAGCTTAGTTTGTGATGTATGCATGAAGCCCTATGTTCAAAATAATCCTGAACCCCATAAATCTGGTGTGGTGTGAATTCATGAACTCCTAGCACTGAGGAGGTAGAGGCAGGAAGATCAGAAGTTCAAGGTCATTGGATGCATATAATGATAGGCCAGTCTCAGGAAAAAAGAGAAAGAAAGAAAAAAAATTTATGCAAGCATTAAAAAAATAAGCTAAGCCGGGCAGTGGTGGCGCACATCTTTAATCCCAGCACTGGGGAGGCAGAGCCAGGCGGATCTCTGTGAGTTCGAGGCCAGCCTGGGCTACCAAGTGAGCTCCAGGAAAGGTGCAAAGCTACACAGAGAAACCCTGTCTCGAAAAACCAAAAAAAAAAAAAAAAAAAAAAAAAAGCTAAAAGAAAATGGGCAAAATAAATAAAAATGAACCATTCTCTCCAGAATATATGTGGGGAGGTTTTAATCTATGTAACCTCACGTCCCTTCTCTCTTTCAAATGTGATAGAGAAACTACATTATTTTTGTTGTTAATTATGGAAACTATAGAAGTAAAATTTAAAAATGACGCTAAGAAACGTTATTAAAGAGACCTTGCATTGTAGAGAAGAACTGCCGTCGTATCTAACGGTGTGTGTCGGGGAGCGGGGCAGGCTGGCAGGTCCTCCTCAGCCTTGTCTCCACACCCCGCTCTACCCACATCACTGCGGTCTTCCTGCTGACCCTGCAGGCTGTCTCAATGCAGGTTTGCCACTGGCTGAAGGATTTTGTCGTTCAGACCAAAAAGACAGATGATTGGACATCTAGAAGGGCCCTAAGGAGAACAGCCAAGGACATTTTTAAGGGACAGTGGGTTATGTTAGAAGTTCCAAGGATGTGAGAGAGCCACAGTGGTAGGTTTGAGGATTCTCATCAGGTAGAGGTACAGTGGCAAGGCTTGCTAGCTTGGTTTAGGGACAAAGGTTCTATCATATTAGAAGTCTGAGGCTAAATGCTTTTAGTAACTCATTCCCCCAAGAATCTACCCATTCTTAATTGGACATTGGGCCTAAAAAGATAAAGTAGCTTGTTCACTATTGAAATCATTACTGATTGTCAGACTCAAAAGAGATTAGAAGTCTTTAGTTATAGTTTTGGGTGCATGCATGCAGGTGGAAGTTATTTACAAATTCTCTGTCAGCTAAGTGATGGGGACAAAATGGCATTTCCCATAGAGAGTTTACTCTTGAGACTTGTGATTCAGCAGGAAGGTGTAGCCTGTGTTTTTGTTGGCAACTGGAAACAAGTTTGGGCAGTGGTTCTCAACTTTCCTAGTGCTGCGACTCTTAATGCAGTTCCTCATGTTGTGGTGACCCCCAACCATACAATTATTTTTGGTGCTACTTCATAACTGTAATTTTGCTATTGTTATGAATTGTAATGTAAATCTCTGTGTTTTCCAGTGGTCTCAGGCAAGCCCTATGGAAGGGTCATTCAACCCCCAAAGGGGTCATGACCAACAGGTTGGGAACCACTGAACTAGAGTCATCTGGGAAGAGGAATATCAATTGAGAAAATGCTTAAATTAGATTGCCTGTAGACATATCTTGGGGGCATTTTCTTGATTATTATAAATGATGTGGGGGTAGGGGGGACTCCGCCCACTGGGGCTGTGCCACCCCGGGCTGTTGGTCCTGGTTGTTATAAGAAAGCAGGATGAACAAGCCATAGGGAGCAAGTCAGCAAACAACACTCCTACATGGTCTCAGCTTCAGTTTCTGCCTCAAGGTTCCTGCCTTGGCACCCTTCATGATGGACTGTAACCTTTAAGCCAAGTAAACCCCATCTCCCCGTATTGCTTTTGGTCATGGTGTTTATCACAGCCATAGAAATGAATCCCAGATAAGGGGACTTACTGTCAAGTCAGAAAGTGAAATGTAAGATGATAAGGGTAGTTACCACATAAGATGGCTTGGAAAGTATATGGGTGTCTGTTCAGCTAACTGGGAGCCAGAGCCTTAGAAAGACTCCTGGGGTGAACTGACTTTAATGCTCAGCCTATGCTGCATTGGCAAACAGAACACAGCACAGATATTTTAATGATAGTTTAAAATAGAACTTAGGCAACTTCACCTTATGCTTTTAATTTGGAATACCTTTCAAAAGGTAGAGGAATCGAGTCTCTTCTTAGGCCAAACTTTATGATGTAGGATATTCTATTGTTTCTGTTTTCTTTAACATTTTAAAATTTGTATGTGTATTAGAGTTTGCCTGTATGCATGTATGTATACAACATGTGTGGCCAGTACCCACAGAAGCCAAAAAAAGTGTTGGGTGCCTTGGAACTGGAGTTGCTGATGGCTGTGAGCTACCATGTGGGTGTTGGGCCTTGAATCTAGGTCCTTTCCAAGAGTACATAGTGCTCTTAACTGTTGGGCCATGTCTCTAGTTCCTACTATTTTATAGTGCAAGAATGGAGGAGAATACTGATTCCATATTCTGAAAGGCAGGCTAAAGCAACTGATGTGAGATGCTCATGTGCTAATACTTGATAATACTCGAGATTTAAAAATATAAACATGCAAAAATCATTAATAATATATTTAATCTGAATGTTTTTATTGTTTGAATTTGATGGATTAGAATATTCTATTTGAAAAACATGAGCTTTCTATGTTTACTCCCATATATTTATGATATCCATCTTGGATTTATATGCTATCCACCTTGGATTTAGTAAACATTAAATACAAAACATGGAATCCATAAATATGTAGAAGAAAAATATAGATTTAAGTTGGTAGAAAAAGTACTTAGTGTCCATCTCTGCTGAGCTAACCAGATAAATGATGGTATAGGAAAATTATGAAATACTAGAGCCAGGTGTGGTGGTGCATGTCTTTAATCTCAGCATTCCAGAGGTAGGGTTGGGCAGATCTCTGAGTTCAAGGCCAGCCTGGTCTACAGAGTGAGTTCCAAGACTGCCAGGGATACACAGACAAATACTGTCTCAAAACAAAGCAAAACAAACAAACCAAAAAAAGAGAATACTTATATAGTTATTCAAAAACCCATTTCTGATGCCAACTTAAGGATATTAACAATTCTGTTATTAAAAAAGCAATAATATCAGTAACTGAGATAGAAAAAAACAGTTAGAGGCATTCAGAGCAAAAGCAGAATAAGACCCTACCTTGAGTTACATTTATTTTTGAAAATTTGTTAGAAACATAATGATGGCAGTATTGATAAGGGCACCAATGAAAAAGCATTGCGTAGTCGCCGTGTGACACATTGGGCGCTAAATGTCAGCAGGAACAGCATTTTATCTGAGCACAGACTAATTTCTGATGGCTTTCTGTAGGAAGTCACACAGTTATGCTCTTGGCAATGGGAATGGTGAAACTGAGGACGTTAAAACTACAAGTAAGGCAAATATGAGTAAATCTCAGCAGGTGCCCAGAGGAGGGGAACCAGAGAGAGGCGAATCTGTGTTCCTCAGGGATGTGCTTCCCTGAGTTGTTGAAACTACGTTTCTCTTTCTAGCCTCATTTTGCAGATGAAGCACAGCAGAAGGAGGAAATACAACTGAAAATTGATAAGGATTTAAATCCTGCCTGTTGCCTCAGATAAACTAGAGGAGGGAGAAGTAAAGGGAAGGAGGAATGGGAGACGTCGTCGGTCACGAGAAGCAGTAGGAGGAGAGCCATTTCAGAGGCCTGATCTCCAGTAACCAGTGATTACAGACAGATAAAGAAGCCATGGGAAAGGCAGAAAATAGGACAGAGATGGTAAAGCATTGGGTGTCAAAGAAAGCCATTTAAGTCTTTGTGTTCAGAAAGTTCTTTGTATTCCTGGTGCAGAACTCATAAGGCTCTTGGAATTTTCAGATAATGGACCTAGTATTTTTTGTCCTGAGGCCACTCCCAGTGGGTGTTCAGGGAAGCTTCTGGATAGGGCTGATTGCCAGAACACCTCCTCTTGACTGACAGTTTGGAACTTTGAGCTCCATCCTTCAACCCCTGGGGAAGGGTGAGGCATTGGAGACTTGCCAGTGATTTAATTAATTGTGTCTGTGTAAATGAAACAGCCACAAAACAGCCATAGGGTTTGTGGAGTGTCACAGTTGGGGACACACACGTGCTATTGTTACTGGAATCTGGGGGAGATCCTCTCCTGGGTTCTTAATCTCATTAATAAAATAATTTAAGAATGGACGCAAATGAATGATCAAGGACAATTTTATAACAGTTTAAAGAAAAAAAAAAAAAAAAAAAAAACCTCTAGGGCAGGCAATCCCCAAATCTCACAGGTGCCCAGAGGAGGAGAATGGGAGGAGAAGGGAAAAAGCCATGCCATTTGAGTTTCCCACATGGCCTTTAGATGGGACCCTTTGACAAAGAGCATGAAAGACCAGAGTGCCAGAAAAGCCGATTTAGGTTTTGGCCATCCTAGGGATGGTCTCATTTTCTTTAGGGTTGATCCCTTAGCCTTGTCATTGACCCTGTCCAACTGGAATGTTAGGACTCCACTCAGGCTAGAGATTCTATTCTCTTTACTGGAAAGAGTTTCCCTTAATGGCCATTTACTGAAAGCATCAGTTTCAGGATGGTGTGGTTAAAGCATACAGTTACAGTAATGGGAACATGGTCCTCTCTGTGGGCACAAAACACTGTAGGTGACCATGGAGCTTAGGGAGGTAGGGAAAAGAGCATGTGTAGTGGAGACTGGCCTTTACAGGGTGATGCCCAGGGACAGAGTGGTACCCAGTGAGAGACCTTCCAGTGTCTTCAAAACCTTCAGTTCTTCCATTACTATGCTTCTAGAGAGTCTTTACACCATTAAAATCTTTAATTTTTTGATGATTATATTGCTAACAAGAAAACAATGGGATAAATTGATAATTAAAAAAGATTCTATAGTAGATAATAGGTTCCAAATAAAAAGTGCAGGATTGGCAAGTTTATGAGGTTGGCTTGTTATGTTGGTTGAATACACTTTGGTAGCAAGAGTATGACAAGCTGGGTATTCTCTTTCTTTTAATTTGAGGCCAAAGTTAGTTTTGCTCTTCATAGTTTTCTTCTGTGTGTCTGCATTTGTTTTGTCCCTCATTTTAAAATGTTGTGCCCAAACTGTATACACGGAAATAGAAACCTAGCCCTGGCGTAGTCCTGCAGTCTCCCCTTGTTCTGTTGCTGAAGTCAGAAATGCACATTTACCAGATTATTATCTATTGCCATGGAGATTGTTTGGTTATATTTCAATTTCACTACAGGGACAAGCAGCAGGAACTAATGGACCATAAGAGGGGAATTCGTTGTTTAAATAATGATTATTCTTTATACTTGGCTACCATGCAAAGGGAAGAGTACAATTCCTCTGTCACACAGCATGAGAAGGTAAATGGATCAGAGTTAGAGGTAGACTTCACCTGAAAAAAACATGTGAGCATCCCGTGAGTCAGAAATGAAGTTGCCACTCAGGAGGGAAAACTGTGAACTGTGTTTGTATTGGGCTCTAGTTGCTGTGTGCCAGGTTGAGTTCCCAAGAAGCAGATCCTGAATTGTAAATTTGGGCCTCACGTCACATGATCATGGGGAAAGGAAGGTCAGCGACAAGAGGCTGAGCAGAGGAGACACCTAAACTCCAATGTGCGTCTGACAGAAGCCTAGCCAAGCGTGAGGGGTGGCTCTGGGGACAATATGGCCTCCAGCATTGTCTCAGATTAGCCTGCTCTGTCACAGGAGGCAGGATGTACCATGCCTGGCAAGTGTGGCAGACATTGAGGACTCCTGATTCCATGAGACTGGCCACCATCACACTCTGCATGTGGGCAGTGAGACGCCATTCCTTTCATGGGGATCTGGGTGACCGCGTTGCTTCGTTTATATAGTGTCCTGGTTTGCTTTCCATTGATATGATAAAACGCTGACCAAAAACAATTTGGGGAAGAAAAGGTTTCTTTCCTCTTAAAGTCACTACTTATCATCAGGGGACGCCAGCACAGGAGTTTAAGGCAGGAACCAGGGTGAGGAATTGAAGTAGAGACCATGGAGGGATGCTGCTCAGTGCCTTGCTGCCATGGCCTGCCTGCTCAGCCATCTTTCTTACCCATCCCAGCCTGGGATGGGTTGGGCCCTCCTACATCCATCAGCAATCAAGAAAATGCTCCATAGATAGGTCCACAGGCTAATCTGATGATATAATTTCTTAATTGATTTTTCCTCTTCCCAGATGTGTCAAGTTGACTACCAGATGTTTTCAGCAGCATCATTATTATGTATTTTTTGTTCCCACTATATCTCACCATTAATTAGCCAACTATTTTAAGTATTAATAGTTTAAATTTTAAGACATACTGATACCCTTCAATATCCTTATTTTATTGGAGTGTTTTTGGAATTAAATAGCTGTATTTTGCTTTGAGCCACAAATGTGTTTCAGTTTTTTTTTCCCCAAAAATCATATCAGACTATGGTTTTTCACAGGAAGTTAAGGTTTCCCAGCTATGGTGGATCATGCCTATAATCTTAGCACATGTGAGGCTGAGGCAGGATTTCTTTTTTTTCTTTTTTTTTTATGTGCATTGGTGTTTTGCCTGCATGTATGTCTGTGTGAGGACATTGGATCCCCTGAAACAGGAGTTATAGACAGCTGTGATCTGCCATGTGGATGCTGGGAACTGAACCCGGGTCCTCTGGAAAAGCAGCCAGTGCTCTTAACCACTGAGCCATCTCTTCATCCTGAGGCAGGATTTCTGTAAGCTTAAATACTTCATGGACTGTACAGTGAATCTCAAGCTAACCTGGGCTGTAAAGTGAGAGACTTTGTCTTGAAGTCCAAAAAGAGAAAAGAGAAAAGATGCTGTGGGGTGTTCTGTATGTTAAATGTGTTGCTCTGATTGGTTAATAAATAAAACACTGATTGGCCACTAGCCAGGTAGGAAGTAGGTGGGACAAGGAGAGAGGAGAATTCTGGGAAGTGGAAGGCTGAGTCAGAAAGACGCTGCCAGCCGCCACCATGAGAAGATGTTAAGATACCGGTAAGCCATGAGCCACGTGGCAACTTATAGATTAATAGAAATGGATTAATTTAAGATATAAGAACAGTTAGTAAGAAGCCTGCCACAGCCATACAGTTTGTAAGCAATATAAGTCTCTGTGTTTACTTGGTTGGGTCTGAGTGGCTGTGGGACTGGTGGGTGAGAGAGATTTGTCCTGATTGTGGGCCAGGCAGGAAAACTCTAGCTACAAAAAGAGAAAAAGAAAAAGAAATTAATGTTCTACTTAATAGTATATGACCACTTATGGCCAAACATTTCCTTCCTTGTAGAACTTTACAATTATTTTAATTTGTTAAATACATTGCGTGAATAAGAAAAAAGGGTCACTTCTTCAACTCAGCTTTCTATTATTATTTTATTATAGTTGCCTTATCATAGTCTCTCTTCTTCCCCCCTTCTTGTTCTCTTTCCACAGTTTGCTTACTTCTGAAAGGATTACTTTAAAGACTTTTTTCTCCAGAGTAAATAGCACACACAATGCCCTTAGATTTTCACTGACTGTTTCCTAAAAAACAAGGACCTTGTCTCATATCACTTCAATGTAACGACAGAACAGGAAGCTAACATGGATGCAATGCCCTCAGCTCCTCCTTAGATCCAATTCTTCATCCCACCGCTTTCACAGTGCTGTTCTTGGAAGGTCTGGAATCCAGACATTGGATTCAGTTGCCCAGGCACTTCAGTCTGCTTCAGTCCAGAGCAGTCTGGGCTTACCTTTAATGACTTAACTGGTATGAAGAATACACCCCAGTTATTTCTCTAGTTTAGTTGATATGCTTTCCTCAAAAACCATACGTTTTTGGCAGGATGGACAAGGCAGTGGTGTCATGTCAGCTTGCCAGGGAAGAGGGTATCTAGACCTATCTTTTTCTTGCCCTGGTCTTGGAACCACCAACCTACGTGGTCCTTTCTATGGAGAATGAATGATGCTTGGAAACTGTATCTGGGCCCTAGGGATGCTCTGTTCTTCTCCTTGTCTTTACTTATAGATGTTTTTGGTCAACAAACCTGGGCAATACAAAAATGCACATTCTCATTTACCTATTGAAAATGTGTTTCCACTGATATATCTAATTCTATTCAGAAACAACAGGGCTACACACACACACACACACACACACACACACACACACACACACACACCCACCACCACCACCACCACCACTTTCTGACACAGTGTCCCACTATCACTGGCTGGCATGGAACTCTCTACGTTATGTAGTATAGAGCGGATTGGCCTTGAACTCATGGAGATCAGCTTGCCTCTGCTAGGATTAAAGGTGTGTGCCACCCTGTCCTGGCTCTTGTCTTTTTACTTCTCCAACATGGAAATCTCTGGCTCCGTCACTCTCAGTTTGTTTGTTGTTTTTGTTGTTGCTGTTGCTGTGTAGCTATGGGTGACCTGGAACTTTTGATCCTCCTGCCTCTACCTCCTGACTGGGAATATAGAGGCAGTTATGCAGTGCTGGGAAATGAATCCAAGACTTTGTACACCCTGCAAGTACTCTACCAACTGAGTTGCATTCCTAACCCTTTCCTTAAAAAAAAAAAAAAAAAAAAAGAATTGAAACTATATTTTTTTTCTCATACCATACATTCTGATTATGGTTTTCCCTCCCCCAACTTTTCCTAGATCCTCTCCACTTCCCCACCCACACAAATCTACACCCTTCCTTCCTTCCTTCCTTCCTTCCTTCCTTCCTTCCTTCCTTCCTTCCTTCCTTCCTTCCTTCCTTCCTTCCTTCCTTCCTTCCTCTCTCTCTCTCTCTCTCTCTTTCTCTCTCTCTCATTAGAAAACAAACAGGCATCTAAAACTACTACTACTACTAAAGTAAAATAAAGCAAATCAGGAAAGGTCAAAGCAAACAAAAGGGGGAAAAAACCAAACAAACAAGAAAGAGAAGAGACAGAGAAAAAGCACAAGAAACACATTCAGACCCTGAGACATGCACACTTGCACACACAGAAATCCTATAAAAACGAAATCAGAAAGTGTAACATACAAGCAAAATATCTGTAAGGAAAAAAATCCCAGACAAAGCATTTTGAGACAAAAAACATACAAACAAACCAAAAACTAAAACAGCAACAAAAACCAAAAACAAAACACAAAGCCCTCCAAAAATACCATCACCTCCTGGGCAAGAAACATCATGCACAATATGGGCTGACTTAAGAAAAAAATCTTAGCGGGGCGGTGGTGGTGCACGCCTTTAATCCCAGCACTCAGGAGGCAGAGGCAGGCAGATCTCTAAGTTCGAGGCCAACCTGGTCTACAGAGCAAGTTACGGGACAGCCAGAGCTACTCAGAGGAACCCTGTCTTAAAAAATCAGAAAACAAACAAAAAGAAAAAAAAGTGGAAAAAAAAAAACTTCCTGTGTGTCTATATGTATATTTATGCTGCTGTGTATGTGTGTGTGGGGGTGCACACTTGCCACAGTGAGCTTGTGATAGTCTTGCTGTTGGTCTTTGCTTCCTGCCTTGAGACAGGGTCTCTGGTTTATTGGCGAGCTGGCCATAGTAGAACCTTGGTGGCAGAAGTGAGCTGCTGAGCCCAACTATTATGCTGGGTCTAGGAATACAGGTCTTCACGTAAGTGTTTTATCCTCGGTGCCATCATCTCCCACCACCTGCTCTGCTAACCCCAGTCAACAGGCTGAATATTTGTCTTGCTCTTCCTAGAAACTCCAAATAACCCGTTAGTGCCAACCAATGAGAAGGACTGCAGATACGCAATTAGTAAGGTTTCACCTCCTTCATTATTTTCCTTTCAATGTTAAGTATGCATGAACCACTGAAGTGACTTGGCTTATCAGCTGTCTGGTATGGGATTTTTCAATAAAGAAAATTTCAAGTTAAAATTGGGATTGTTTGATTGTTAGGTTTTTTTTTTTTGTTTTTGTTTTTGTTTTTGTTTTTCGAGACAGGGTTTCTCTGCGTAGCTTTGCGCCTTTCCTGGAGCTCACTTGGTAGCCCAGGCTGGCCTCGAACTCACAGAGATCCGCCTGGCTCTGCCTCTCGAGTGCTGGGATTAAAGGCGTGCGCCACCACCGCCCGGCTTGATTGTTAGTTTTTTAAAAATATTCCATATGCAAAAAGCAGAATTTTATTGTTTAGCATAAGATTCCTTTTGAAATATGATTACATCATAAAAAACAGTATGTCCTAGCAATTTCTACCCTTAGCGATAGTATCTGAATAATCATGTATATCATTAAAGTAATTTTTTTTCCTTGCTTTCTTTTGTGTTTATTTCTTTGCAGCTTGCTAAGCAAGAGCTATTAGGATAAAACAATTTCTTTGCGGAGCCCTTCTTTATTGGTTTGCAATAATGAGAACAGTTATTGTGTCCAATGGTTCTGTGCTTTGATTTTTGAGTAACAAAGTGTTCCTATTTTGTGATGATACCATGGGAAGCAGGTTTAAAAGCTGGCTTTAAAGGCTCTGTGGCTCTGAGAGGTTATAATTTAGAATGGAGGCATGGTGGCCAGAGGAAATGAGCCGGAGTTAAAAGCCTTTCGATGCCCTTGCATCTGTAACCACCCTCAAAGCACTCTGCACTTTATGTCACAGGGAAGCCTCAAATCCCACGAGTAAATGCCGTCTGCAGGAGCCTCATCATTTCTGAAAACAGTTCTTTTATTCTCTGAGTGTTTGAACAAGAAATATAAATACTAGTATTTTCTCTCTTTGCAGGACGACCTATAGGTATAGGGATTCTTTGGCTATATTAGAATAAACTATAACATTAAAGCCAAATCAAATTTACAGTTAATGGGGTTGAGACAGAAACTTCTTGTGTTATTACGGTTAAACATTTCTCTTTTTGTCTTTTTTTGTGAAAATGCTTGGTTGTCAATACTTCTCTTTCTTTGTTGGGGACACGTTTTATCCCTAAATTTCTTCCCCAGGGTAAAATATACTTGTCAGCTACAAGTCTGTGGTGTACAGTGTTTGTCAAGGGCTTTAAGGCAGAGGTTGGTTATACACAACCTCCAAAGGACTCGAGGAGCTCACAGCATGTGGACAGAGTGCGGCTGGGCTGGGCTGGGGTTAGTCAAGGGCAGGAAACACCGTTCATGGTGTTCTTTTTATTCAAGTGTTTACATTTCTCCTGAATCTTTTTTGATTCTTTTTCATCTAATGCAATTTCATTTTCCCCTCCTGCCATCCTTGCCTTTTTGTTTGCCTTTTCCTTCCTTCCTTCCTTCCTTCCTTCCTTCCTTCCTTCCTTCCTTCCTTCCTTCCTCCCTCCCTCCCTCCCTCCCTCCCTCCCTCCCTCCCTTCCTTCCTTTCTTTCTTTTAATTAAAGTTTTCATTTGTTTTATATCCCAACTGCCATTCCCCCTCCCTCCTCTCCTCCTGCCCCACCCCCAACCATCTGCTCCTCTTTTTCTGTTCAGAAAGAGGCAGGCCTCCCATGGATGTCAACAAAGGGTACCATATCAAGCTGAGGTAGGACTAAGCTCCTTCCTTTGTATTAAGGCTGAGCCCAAGGCAACCCAGTACGGGGAATAGGTTCCCAAAAGCCAGCTCAAGTGTTAGGGACAGGCCCTGGTCCCACCGCTAGGAGTCCCACACAGATGAAGCTCCAGCTTTTTCTTATATACACATTCACTTGGAACACAAATACAAGAAATAAAATATTCAACAAACTTAGACCTAGTCCCCAAAGAGGATTACAACGTATATAACTGATATATTTACATGTGTATATATGTATGTATACATATGGAGTGATTGGTCAGTCATCTGTTTTTTTTTTTTTGTTTTTTTTCATGTGACCCTTCTGAACCTAGTCTTGCCTCTCACTGGTTTGGTAATTAATTGAAACGTGCAGATATTTCACTAGAAAAATCATGTTTTAGATGAAAGTGATTTTGTTATGGAATCAGGAATTTCAGTTTTCCCTCCTCTTAATAAGCTCTCACTACAGATCATTTTCTTCCTTGCGATAGCATAGGCTCAGTGGAGTGAAATGCATTTGATATGATAGAGACCATAATGAGTCACTAGGACATTTTCCTTTAAAAACAGGAATGAAGACTCTGGGGAGCTGGCTTAGTTCATAGTGTATTTGGTTGCAAAGGGGGGGGGGGAAGCACTGGGCTCCTTCCTCAGCACCAGGGATGTGGCCACAGGATGGTCCTTGGGGATTGCTGGTCTGCCAGCCTGGCTTAATCAGCATGCCGTAGGTTCCAGTGACCTTGTCTAAAAAGACAAAGCGGATGTTTGTCTAAAGCTACAATGCCTGAGTTTGACCTCTGGGTTTAATAACTCCATTTGACATTTGACATTTTACTTACTTTATTATTTATCTTACCTGAAAAAAAAAAGAATGAAAGCTCCAGGAGTGATAGAAAGCCCCCTGCACTGCTGGTGAGTTTCACACAGTAGGCATTTGTTCAGTGCTTAATGCATAAATGAAGGCTTTCAGAATTCACCGAACTTTCTGTGACTGTATTTCTTCCAGTGTGCAGTGGCAATATTCACAAGTGCATTTTATCCTGTAAAGTACTTTACATTTGTCATCATTCATGTAGTTATGTATTCATTAGCTATAATTTATATATTTTGTTTTCAAAGATTTATTTTTATTTTTTATTTTAAAAATTATAGGTAAATGTATGTGTCTGTGTGGGTATGTACACCTACATGCCAGTACCTACAGAGGTCAGAGGTGACTAATCCGCCTGGGACTGGATTTCTAGGCACTCGTGATCCATCTGATATGGGTGTTGGGAATTAAACTTGGTTTATTTATAGGAACAGTGTGTGCTCTTAGCTGCTGAACCATCCTTCTAGCCCCACTGTATGTATTTTTAAAGTTTATCCAGTTTTAAACTACATGTGAAGTCATCTCTTTAGTATGAAGGGTACCCTCACCTGTTCAGCTCTGTCTCTAGCCTCAGTACCACATGTGCTTGATGGCTGCTTCTTACCTGCCCAGGATCTTCTCTGTCATATGCTTAGAAGAGATGCCCAGTTTCCGGCCACTTGCTACATTCAGGAAGTTGTTTCCTGGGTTCTGGTGTGGATAGTCAAGTCAGTTCCAATTGTTTATCCATTACACAAAGGCCACTTGTCCTCCTTTCTTCTGAAAAAGGAGCCGTTCCGGTGAGTGTGCCTTGGCTCCCTTGCTGTCCCAGAGAGAATCATGGGAGTTTTGGAGAAGTAAAATTGTGACAAGGAGCAGGGAGCAACTTTGGCAGGACCCTGAAGCCTGGAAATGCAACCTTATCTGATTTGCTAGAGGAGTCACAATTAGACAAATAATTATAATGGAGTAGTGAACAGAGATATAAATACTTCATGAAAGCATAGATGAGGCAGTGACATGGAAGTGTAATTGTCAGGAAGACTTCTGGGAGAAGGTGACAGAAACCCAGTCTTCACAGCCTGGAGCATATGAAAGTGGATGGAGGGAGGACTTCAGGAGCATTAGATGGAGAAAAGTAATGAAGAAAGACTGAACACAAGGCATGTTGCTGTATGCTTGTAGTCTTAGCACTCAGGAGACAGAAGGAGGAGTGTGGGTTCTAGGATAGCCTAGGCTATACAGCCTGACCCCCACCCCCAACACGGAGGGAGAAGGCTGATCTCCAAAACCTGTTAATTTCAGATTGTTGTTATAGTTCTTTTTTTTTTTTTTTTTTCTTCTTCTTTGGTTTTTCAAGACAGGGTTTCTCTGTATAGTTTTGTTGCCTTTCCTGGATCTCGCTCTGTAGACCATGCTGGCCTCGAACTCACAGAGATCCGCCTGCCTCTGCGGTGAAGGCACATCCTACCTCTACTTCCCAAGTGCCAGGATTACAGGTGTGCAGCACCACACACAGCTGGGATATCTTAAAATAGGGTTTGGTGTTTGAGTTTCCCACTTATTCTTCCTACCTCATAGGGATATGGTTCTGGACTGCGGCTACTTATGAAAAGGTGGGAACACCAGCACGGCAGTGTGTTGGCCCTTCATGGCAGGGCAGGTGCTCTATGACTCTCCGCACCTGCCGTTTACCGTGGGGGACATTGCTGGGGGACATTGCACCAGCTGGTTGAGTTTAGTGACTTCACTGGGCTTCCCAGTCATCAACAAGGCTCAGTGCCGCTCACTCCTGTAGGTTGCAGGGAGACAGACAGTAGGACGAGAGGGAACAGAGGAGGAGCTGATGGCCACACTCTTCTGTGTGCTTGTTTTACCGTTAGTGGTGCTATTGGGTCTTCCTCACACATGCTGGCGAGAACCTTGGTGTGACTATAAATCTAGACTCTCGTTGCCTCAAGTCAAAGATAAGGAACCCCACCCCTCACCCCCACCCCCTGCCCAGAGGTCCAGGTCTTGCCTATGAGTGCTAACCTCTTTAGTAGCAGAAGTAGGAACTTCTTGGCTCCATGACAGCGGGGGCTCTTGCCAAGGCATGGGCCAATGTAGTGGTTGTGGAGCAAGCAAGTGACTCTCATGTGCCCTCTACTCCACTGTGCATAGGCAGACACCGTAGAGGATACAGGTGATCCCTTTACCTCATTGAATCTATGGTCTTAGCTTTTAGAACCTTTGGTATAAGAATCAATGAGATCATTGGAACTGGGTATCCACAGTGATCTGGGTCTTCACCCCCTTCAGATCGTAAATGATCAGCCCCAGTCTTGACACTGTAGTTACAAATGTGAACCTAAGCTAATTCCTAGAATTAGGGAGAACAACATCCCTGTGCACACTGATCCTGGGTTGGAAGATGTCTGTCCTTTACTGGGCAAAGCTCTTATAGCCCCAGCCTGAATGCCATCCCCAGAGACTTCTTTGACTTACTCAGCACATTTTCTCTGCTCCTGACTGCAAGTGAGGGCACAGTTGAGACCACTGGACTGGACCGCTCCCCCAGACTCAGCTGCTCCACTGAACTGGACCGCTCCCCCAGACTCAGCTACTCCACTGGACTGGACTGCTCCCCCAGACTCAGCTGCTCCACTGGACTGAACCGCTCCCTTGGATTATACAGCTTCATGGCTGTTGAACAAATAGTTCTGTGTTTCTTTAGTAGATTTTAGTGTTCTATCTTATATATTAAATTTACATTAAAATGCTGACATGAGCTTTGCTGATTCTGTGGATTACACAATTAGCCAACTGCAGCTGGAGAAACACAGATGTGGACTAGCAGCAATCTAATACATAAGTCTATTATTGCACTTGTAAGGGTGCTCTAATTCTTTTTCTGTACATACACGTTCAGTGCACAACGCAGCATAACTGATCAGCATAATGTCTGTTGAATAACTGAAGTCCAGAATAGCTAAGAGTTGAGCTTAGTGTTTTAATCCTCCCAGTTAACCAACTACAACAGTTTGTGCAGTGTTACTACAGTGTTTACTGCCTAAATACGAGCTCCTCGATAAAAACATGGCTTTCTTTCATCTCAGATCCATTTACATCCAAACAAGGAGTTCAGATTTATTCTTTCATTCTGACAACATGGCAGACAAACAGCAATATAAAATATCTGTTATTTTCCACATAAAATCTAGTAGTTGGAGAAATAGATTCTGTTACTTTGGTGAAGGGAGCTGAAATTAAGTTTATACTGTGAGGTTAGCAGTTTATGGTGATATGTTTGTTATTTTTTTCATAACATGGTGGATTCACAGTGTATGTCAGAGATAAGCCAGATGGCTCATTTCTAGTCTACTTTATTGCTAATTAAAGAACTGATTTTTCTCTCTCTCGAACTCGAGTGTTTATATATTTATTGTCAAAATATTCAATAGCTGGACAAGCTAAGTTGGTTGAAGAAAGCCTAATTGGGCATTTTCCATCTTGCATAACTCTGATGTTTCTATTTAATCGAGCCTGGGGAATAACCATTAGTAAAGGTATTGATTAGCAGTCTGCTGCTTTTTAATAGCTGTGTATTAACTCACAAAGTTAAATTTCAAGACAGTACAAATGTAAAAGACTAACTCGGAGCTGTGACTCCAGCCTGTCCTTGGCACAGGGGTGTAGAGCTTTGCATGGCTGTCCTCTGAGTGCCGCCGTCAGCCTGGCTGAGGACGACTTCATAACTACATTGCTCCTATGTGGACAGTTTGTTGTTATTTGGCTGGCTGGAGCATGCTGTAGGAGTCAACAGACATATATCTATTGTTGCAGTTTAAAGATATTTAATATAATTTCATTCTCAGTATAGAAAGTGCTGCATACTGAATGTTTAAATCTCTTGTGGCAGGGAATTAATACAACAAATAATAAATATACTTTTGTGTCAGTGTTAACAAAAGACAGTACTTTACCTTAAAATTAGTTGGATGCTATAGTAAGTTAGTAATTTAATAACTATTAATTTATACTGAAAAATACAATTTTTTCTTATTTTTATAACATATTAAGTTTAAGAATTTCATTTGAGTATGCAATACATTTATTCTACTCTCAGTCCCTTACCTCCTCTTGTCTCCCTCCCTGACACTGATGACTTTGGAGACTCACTTAGTTTAGCTATGGCCTTCCTTGTGACCTTGGGTTTGAAACTATCCTGTGGAGCCTGGTGGGCTCCCCAATAGGTAGATGACTGAAGAATGTGATTGTCTCTCTCTCAGAATCTAGCAGCAGCCGATAGTTCAGTGGGAGAGGTAGGGCCCTGTAAACCTTTCCCTGATTCATAACTGGCTTTTGACAGGCCCAATGCAGGTAGCAGCAGCTCTTAAAAGATCACAGTCACAATGGCTGCGTCATACTCTATAGATAGCATTTTGCAGCCTTACAAAGAAGAATATTTGATGGTTCTGTTTTTATCTTCTTGATTTTATTTAAATAATTTACAATGTTAAATGGCTGTAGAGGAGTGTTCCTTTTGCATTACATGCATTTTATCATCCTTAAAATTTTTTAATTTATGATTATGATTAGTGTGTGAGGTGTGTGTGTGTGTAATCTGTATGTGTGGGCATGCATGCAACACACAGCGTGAATGCGCGCGCAGGCATGCACGTGTGTATGCCTATAAACTGACACTGAGTATTCTAGTGGATTGCTCTCTTTCTGTATTAAGGTAGGGTTCTTCTTGAAGCCCAGGCTCTCCAGTTCAGGCTGGTCTGGCCATGCAGCTTGAGTTGGGAATCCCTTATCTCCGGTTTTGAGTGCTGGCATTACCGGCATGCCACTATGCATGCCTGGCTTTCAAGTCTTTACACTTGGGCATCAAGAGCTTTCCACACTGAGCCGTCATTTCCCCTGCCTCACGGTGTGTACATTTCCTAAATTTTCATTTGTACCTAAATTTATGCTAATGTCATTCATATTAGGAAACATCTAAGTGAAGTCTCTGATTGAGAAAGTTGCTTACAAAAGCTATTTCATTTAAAAACTCTATACTTGAACTGACTGGCTAGTTTTGTTAATCTAAAAACAAGTTCCTGTGTATTTGCTAAGCAAATGATTGGCATATATATTGAACTTTTTTTAAATATAGAATTTGGTATTGTGTACCATTTGGTGTATCTGTAATTTTCTGATCTTGAGGTTGGCAATGTTGCAATTTTGAATATTGTCATCGTGAGTTGTGAAAATGACTGACATTTCCTCTTTCCTTTCCACATGAGTCCTTACTCTTTTATTCATGTGATAAGGGATTTTTTGTTTTGTCTCAGTGAAATACCACAAATGGTTTTCTGAGGTGTAGCAATCAAATATAAGATATAATGTTACAAAATGTTATTTTATGATGTAAACAGCCTGACCTAGTTTGCAATTTAAAACTGGCTTGCATTTAAATACATACCACATAACTATAATGTTTTATAATGGATATATAATCTATGCACTCAAGGAGATTTCTTGAGTAGAATGTACATTCCCACTGTTATTTGAAGCTCATATTCTACATAGAGGTGGAGGGTGTGCTGTGTGTGGCTGCTGGTCTTTCTCGTCGCCAACAGGAACTTTCACTGTAGGAGAGGATTCGGAGGAGCTTGTGGTGATATTTTCTAGGCACTGATGGTCTTCTCTTACTGTGTACAGATGTTGCATATCTTGTTCAGCTAATAAACAGATTGCATTCTACTGTCTCATTAGCATTTCAGTAAATGGATTTCAAAATGGTCTCATTAGCTTTCTGATAAATATCATTTTAATTAAATATCCATAAGTCTGGAAAGATCTATTGTAACAATGTAGTAATTATGACATAATTTATATTATTGTGGAATTGTGTACCTGTGTCTCACGCTGAATAACTACAAATGAGTGTGTTCACTAACTTGCATTTATAGAGATCACAGTCCATTGCTGCCTTGAATAAATTTGCATTCACTTTTATCACTGGCTGAAACTGTTGATATTATACCATTTCATGTGGAAAAAACTTAAACACTGGCTTGATAGTTTTTTGTGCTAATGAACAAAAATTTGATTTGTTACTTACAGGACTTTTATAGATATCAATTTGTTAATGTGTTTGAATATTACTCAGTTTAGCTCTTCAATAAGGCATTAAAATAGGTATGAAATATAGAAACACTATTGAGGAGAGATACTTTAGAAATAGAAAGGGCTGACTTAAGAGGTCAGATTTACTGGTTATACCCACAACAGTGTGTTAGGTGACCATAATAAAAATACCTCATATAATGGTTTTGAAGGTAAGTGTACTAATTAAGACTAAGTATTATTACTAATAAAATTTATTTTCTAAATAATACACACTTTTGGTTGAAGTCTTGTTATTAACTTAATATTGTGACCATCATAAAATGTTTACTGAGTAGACTGAAAATCTACCAAGTTGTAAACTTTTTCATTGGCATGCCTTGAATGACAGTATATAATTAGCAAACTGAAAAACATTAGAACTGATATTTAATAAAATTAAATCTGCATGGATTCAAATGGTATGCTTGCCATGTATTTCTGCTTAGCTCTTGACAGAAAATTATTTTATAATTGTTATCTGTTTTCTGATAAACTATATTATAAAGAAAAATTGATCACAGATATTTTCAGTTTCTTTACATCTGAAGCCATGTTAAGAAAAACTCATCTACCAATTCTCTTCATTAATTGTCCATGTTATTTTAATGTTTTGTTGCTGCTTTTGAGACAGTGTCTTGATAGGTGGCCTAGACGGTCTCACAGCATCATTTCTTCCGTTTTAGTCTGCCGAGTGCTAGAATTACAGGTTTCTGCCAACATGCCCATATTTAACCTGGTACATTTTTAGTGTATGCTCCCGACTCCTCTCCTTCACATTTCAAAGAAAAATGGGTAAATGAAGCTTGGTTAAGTATTGGAGTTAGTAAGGGAAGATGGTAAGGTAAGTTATGGCATTAGTATTGTGGATAGACTTATAAAACACATGTGTAAGAGCATGACTTCATGTGTTAGAACCAACTGCTGGCTTTGCAGCTTCTGGAGAAAGGGTCAGAACACCTTTCTAGAATGAATAGCAAATAGAGACTAAACAGACATCGGGGAGTGCAGATTATTTGATTATGTCACAGAGGCAGAGACAGAGCTGAGAAAGTGGAATTCAGAAATACGAAAATACAAACATTCATCAGAACAACTTTAGAAGTTTTTAATGTCCCGAAATGGAACAACAGGTTCTTGAGCAGTGGCAACCAAACTATTATCACTCCTTGTTCCTAGCAACCTTTAATCTGCCTTCTAGACCTTTCCTCATAGGGCATTTCACACGAAGGGAGTTATATCACATTCACTCCTGTGCCTGGCTTAATGGTCTAGCATAATGTTTTCAAGAGTCATCATGTTGTGCTATGTATCAGTGCTTTGTTCTTTTTTATGCCTTAATAATCTATTGTATAAATATTCCATATTTTATAGACATTTAGTTTGTTTCTATCTTTTGAATAAAATGGGTAAATGTTGCTAAACAATCATATACAAGTTTTGTTTGCGTGCCTGTTTCTGAGATGGGGAGGTGGCTCATTGGGCAGGAACACTTACTGCATACGCATGAGCACCCAAGTTCACATCTCCACACATGGAACCTGTTGGGCATAGCTGCATGTGCCCATGGCATTGTGAGGTAGAAACAGGTGCATCCTAAGAGCTCACTGGCCATCCAGCCAACTGTAAACAGTGAACTTCCAGCTCAGGGAGCAACCTTGACTTAAAGGCCTAAGTCAGAGAGCAATACAGGAAGGCACCCAACCTTGCACCTTTGGCCTCTACATGCATGTGTCTGTGTGTATGTACTACACATACATGCACGCACCAATACATTTATGCACACACTCATTTAGAGAGCTGCCAATTTGATTTTCAAAGTGGCTGACCACTCCCAATGCTTGACAAATAGTGGGTGGAGTTTCCGTTTCTCCACATTCTCATCAACACTATGTTATCTAATTGTAGGCATCCTGATAGATGTGAAGTGGTGTCTCATATGTCATTTAAGATTAGCAGGCTGTTTTACCTTCATAATCAGTCAAAAAAAGTCATACCAAATTTGTCCACACATTCTTGCTGTTACTCTTCATTTTTGAGTGTGTGTTCTCTAACACCAAGTTAGTCATTACTCATAGTTTCTCTGGGAGCTTATTATACTTACTGGAAAATTGAGACTTAGAGATGAGTGATTTGCTGATGGTCATTGAGTTTGTAAATGGTTTGGGATTTGCATCCAAGTCCATTTGAGTCTACCCCTGTGGCTGTGTGCATGCCAGGCAAGTGCTCTATTACTGAGTTCTGCCCCCAGTTCTCTTTGAAGTTTTTGAGTCAGGGTCTCAATAAGCTGCCTAGGCTGGTCTTGAACCCACTCTGTGGTTCTGAATGTCTGATTCTCTGCTTCCGGCTCCTGAGCAGGCAGGATACTGATGAGCCACACTGTAATGCATCCCAAGTCATACACAGTCATATTAGCCTTATTGCCTCTGTGGCTCTTTTCTTTTTGCCTGGTAGTATAAGCTCATAGAAACAGGATGCTCACATTTCAAAGGGCCCTCATAATTCATTTATATATCAGTGCACATTCATTTATATATTACCGAGTGCAGGAAATCTGTTTACAAAGCTGTGGTTATGTTGCTGGGATTGTGTGTCATTTTCTAACTATAGGAGAGTTGACTGGACTGTTTGAGTGAATGTATACTTTTAGGGTTCATTCTAGATTTCCTGAGGAAACTTGCTGAGTACCTACCAGGCCTAGGAATCACAAGTTCCTGGGTGCAGACATCTCCCCATCTCAAAGGACTGCTATTACTATTTTTGGGTGTATTTCTTTAATCTGTTCCTCACATCGTTGTCAAAATCACAGCTCTCATCCTAAATGGAATAAGAGATATTTTACTCTTGGAACCATTTTGAGTTACATGGCCCAGGAACACAGATTTAGGTTGCCCCAAATTCTATGTTCCAGTGTGCTTCAGAAAATTCTAATAGTTTTGCAGAACAAAGAAAGTCATAAATCAATCCAAATTTAAAAGACTTTGATGAGTCATCAGAGAGGTACAGCAAGATAAGGGGAGCTTTTCTATAGGCCTGAGATGCTATCTGATGACGTTCTTAGCTTTGGATTGGTGGAAGCTAGTAGTTGCTAAATTAATAGATTCCAAACGTTTTAATATATACTTACAAGATGTCAGCACCATGAAACTAGGAGAATGGGGCCTAAAAACAAGGCCGACTAAAGTCTCATTAAATAGCCAACTTTATTTAAAGTATCAGGCAGTTTATACTCAGAGGGTTAAGAAGAGTCACCTGAGTAAAGTATACAATCGCAAGGACAAGCCATATGTGGCAAAACATGTTTTTCTATAGAGGCCTATGAATAACAACGGCTGAAGTAAACTCTCTCCTATCCACTTAAAACTGGGAGGAGCATGAAAACACATTCCAATAACGATTCTGTATTTTGAAGACACTGAGGTCACAAGATTCATGTCTTGTTTTCTTAGAGATTTCTCATAAGTCCTCAGAATTCTCAACACAACTCGGTTCTTGGCCTCTGTTCCAACACTGACACAGAGGTGGGCAAAGAATGGCTGTTCCAGAGCACTAGAATTAACCCAAGCTCAGGTAATTAGCTTCTAGGCCTGCAACATCAGTCTCTCCACAGTACTGAAACTCTAATCAGTTTCTGCAGACACAGCTTCTTTTCAGGAGTTTTTGTTCACACTCAGTACCCCGTATTGTTTGATGTGACTCGTTGATCTGTACAACGCTCAACAAGTCTATTTATTATGCTTGGCAAATACGGAACCAGTGCATAAATGGCGAAGACCTCAGTCACCGTTTCTGTCTTGGGGGTTCTTTTGAGTTAGTTGTCCAGTAGGGTTCTCTTTCTGAGAAGCTCCTAAATAGATGGGAGCCAGTGCTCTCAAAGTGCCTGATCTCTGCTTAGCAGTAGGCTGTATGCTGCTAGAAATTTTAAACATTTATTACAAAGTGCTCAAGTCTTCTCATAGGTCACTATATCTGATGTGAAAGTGTCACCTATTCTTAGTGGTAGTAGTTTTATCTGATTTCATTTAGGAAGCTTGTGGAGGTTTGTGATGGCTGTGACTCATACTGGCTGAACAGTGAGTGTCTCTATACAAGCAGCCACCACAACACTTACGTTTCTCACCTGGGTACCAAGCGGGCAGGGAAGAGTACTGTTCTGGTGAGCTTCATGCATTCAGGGCCTATTACCCTTGATACATGACCAAAGCTACTGTCCTTATGTCTCTACTTGTTTTACTTCCAAGATCTGACTGTCTTTTGGCCCTAACTTGATAAGATTCATGTAGATGGTTTTCTTGCTTGAAAACTTGTGAAATATGCAGAGCATGGTGGTAATGTTTCGCCAATGTGCTTGTCATAGGTAAGGATCATAGCAGACAAGACTGGAAAAACTCACTGGAGAACCCTTGAGTTCTGCCATTTCTTCTGATTTTGGATGTTTATGGCCCATAGTTTTTGGTCTTTCTAGAGTTATTTTTTTCTCTTCATTTTGTCAGTCTCCAGAGATACCATTTTCTCCTTTCAAAGTGTTTTCTGTCATCGGCTTAGCCCCTGACCTTAACAGCTACAGAATGATCAATACTAGGAAAGGTAAATGGGTCAGATGTGAATTTATTACTGGAGTATTCACTTCATTTATGTAAATGCATTGTCAACAGGTTGCCTCTTTGCATTGCTCAGTATTCATTCCTAGACACTTAGTACACTAAGTTGAGCATGTGAGCATTTTTAAGGCAGGCTCTGCCTTGTGCTTCCATAGGTCAGAGCAGCTTCTCGTAAATAATTTGAAGTCTCTATGATGAAGATTTGGCCTTTTTCATGACCCAATGGAGTCCTTACTGAAAACGAACATTGGAAGGGCCAGAGTAAGTCTAGTAATGACAGAATTTAGCATTTCCTTATCTGGCCCCAACCCATTCTTACCATTTTTTTTTTCATGAAGCAGAATTTGCTTATATTGACCAACTCCTAGAAGAGATCAACAATGTTAATAACCACTGCAAAGCTCACAGCTAGTCTGTGTCTTAATTTCTAATGAATAGTCCCCATTTTTAGAGCAGTTTTAGAGAAATTGGTGTTGAAAACACTGTACAGTCCCATAAATGTCTCTCCTAGTTTTTATTGAAAATTAGGGGAAAGTGCTTTGTAATTCTGATTGGATCCAAAAGACTCTCTTCTAAAGCACAGCTATTCTTGTCATAAGTGAACTTCTTAACTTAAAAATGCATTTATTTAAATCCCTGCTCCACTTCCGAGTATTTGCCATTCATGCTGGGGCGGGGGGGGGGGGCAGAGCAACTGGAATTTATGAGCTGCTCCACTCAACAGAGGAAGAATTAATTTGGCATAAACTCCCCGTGGGAGCAAATCTTCATGCTTGCATGTGTAATATTAGAATTCCTCTACCTCTAGCACTGTGCCCTTGAAGGCATTTTTCTATAGGTTTTGATCCCCCAAAACAAGTGTGTGTATCTGATTGGAATTTATAACCATTAGCAAAGCTTATAGCCACAACTGCTAAGATAAAGAGGCAGATTAAAATCTCACCTCTGGCAGCCTTATGAGCGGTAGCTCCTAGGGCTTGGAGTCACCAAGATGCAGGTGCCCTTTGTGTGGCCTCTGCCCCACTTCCCTTAGTGGCAGTGATAGTTTGCTCTCTCTTACTACTTGGATTCCCCATCTCACTGTTTGACATTTGCTGAGTGTGTTTACGAACATTGCACCCAGTTCTCAAGACAACCAGAAATGACACCCACTCTCATTCCAGTGTGCCAGTCCAGCTGTCCATGCCTTAGCCTTCCCGACAGTCTCCAAGTCCTTTTTTGTTCAATGGTCTTCTAAGAACGCTTCTATGATCGGCACATGATCTTTCTCTTGCTCTTCTGTTCTCTGCACTTCTGCCACTTTTAAGTGTTTGGGGGAAATTGCTTAACAGAAAGAAACCACAACAAAATCAATCAGTGCTTCTCACCTTCATCCAGGCACACTGTTCATCTTAGGTATGTAGATTTATGGATACCTGAAAATCTATGATCCATGATCTATAGCATCTGAAATAGGAAAATGAAGTTGATTAGGGATTTATTGCTCACATTTTTTCCATCTTGTTTTGGTTGTGATAAATCTAATGTTTGTAACCATCCTTTCAAAACTGTGATATTCACATCCTGAGCAGACCAGGAGGGGATCGGATAGCTTTTACAGTTGTAATTTCCTTCTGTGACCTCAGCCTGACTCTTAACCACTTCGTTTTCTACATAGTAGAATTTGGTTAGTCTTTCATTCTTCGCTCATTTGGTGAGTTCTGACAAATGCATGCTGACGTGTCCCGCTGTAGTATCATGAAGTGCAGAGCCTCCTGGTAGTGATTGCTCATTTTCGCTGTCTCTGCAGCCTTGCTCTTTCAAGAACATCACGTCACTGAGATCATGCAGAATATAGTCTTTTACTTAACGTTTAAGATTCTTCCATGTCGTCTGTGGTTTGGATGATATTTATTTTTATTACTGGACAATATTCCATTATATAGATGTACCACAGTTTATTTACTTACTGAAGAATATCTTAATTTCCAAGTTTTGGCAGTTATCAATAAATTGTTATAAACTTTACTATGCATTATTATCATTTTTTGGATACAGGTTCTCATGTAGCCCATGCTGGCTTCAAGCTTGCTTATGTAGCCAAGGATGACCTGGACTGCCCTGGTCCTCCTGTCCCTGTCTCCTGAGAGCCAGGACTGCTGGGAAACATCACCATGCCTGACTTTGTGTTCATGCTGCTGTATGGAAACAGTCTTT
Organism: Peromyscus leucopus; assembly: GCF_004664715.2. Lineage (NCBI taxonomy): Eukaryota > Metazoa > Chordata > Mammalia > Rodentia > Cricetidae > Peromyscus > Peromyscus leucopus. The sequence continues at coordinate 10,508,556 of NC_051075.1, forward strand.
CAACTCCCGTTATTAGAAGGGGAATTTACATGTTTTTAACACTTCAGGAAATTAGAATGCATGAATGTTTTGGAGCTTAAAGATAGTCTATATTATAGAGAGAAAACATATGCTCATTAAGATGAGTGTGGGGTGTGTGTGATTCTAAAAAATGCATTGTGAACCATTAAAAGCATTTTGTTAGTAATTAGTAGGCAATTATATTTAGAGATTATTGACTTGAGAATGCATGTTTATATTTTATATGAAAAGTTTTTGTCATGTGTGCAGAGGCCAAAATTGCTGTATTTAGAGCATGGTTCCAGAATTGATACACATATTTTTTGGTGATATCTGTATTTTTGAATAATTAATTTCACATGAGTCCAACGTGGGGTTACTGCCTCATCACAAGAGATGAGCGCAAATCAGCCAATCAAGTACAGGAAAATTGTCTGCTCCCCTTCCTGCCCACCCCACCAACCAGACCTTGGATATGTTTCCATTGAAGAAATACATCCTGGGTGCCCTTCCTGTACAGGAGCACTTAAACAAGTTCAATCACATTTAAACAAGACAGGAGTCTCTGCCCTTCAGAAGCATACATTTTAATGGAGGAAACAAATAAGTAGAATTATAGTATATTAGATATTCTAAGCAGTCATGGATAGAATACAGTTTTCAAGGTTTAGGATTCCTGGTATGTATGCCACTCGATCTGGGTTCCTAGGTCTCTCTGAGGCTGATGAAAAGGGCATAGTGTTATATGATAATATCATTGTGTCAGTCTGATGGTCTCACAGAAGGCAGACACAGTAAGAGTGTGAGTGTTGCTGTGTGTGTTGGGGTAGGCTGTGTGTGTGTGTGTGTGTGTGTGTGTGTGTGTGTGTGTGTGTGTGTTGGGGGTAAGCTTTCAGTGATGTGTATGTGGGGGTAGGCTCTCAATGGTGTGCATGTTTGTGTGTGTGTGTGTGTGTGTGTGTGTGTGTGTGTAGGCTGTCAGTGATGTGTGTGTGTTGGTAGGCTCTCAGTGCTGTGTATGTGGGGGTAGGTTCTCAGTGGTGTTTGTGTATGTGTGTATGTAGGCTCTCAATGATGTATATGTGGGGGTAGGCTCTCAGTGATATGTGGGTGTGTGTAATTAGGCTCTCAGTGCTGTGTATGTGGGGGTAGGTTCTCAGTGATGTGCGGGTGTGTGTGGGGAGGCTCTCAGTACTATGTATGTAGGGGATGGATAGGTTCTCAGTGGTGTGTATGTGGGCGTGGGTGGGTAGACTCTCAGTGATGTGTGTGTGTGGGTGGGTGTGTGGTGGGATTAAGCTCTCAGTGGTCAGTGGTCGCTCTTGTCACTGGTTATGTAGATCCTGGAAAGATTCGGTTCTCTCTGGAGCTCACCCCTTGATTTGTTCTGATAAAGGCCCAGAAGTTACAGGACGTGCTGTCTCACTGATGTGTGGAAAAGACCAGAACCAGGCCGGGGGGAGTGGCAGGTTGCAGTGCCTCCACCACATCACCAGGTCACTACTCTCCTATCTCTCCTTATGCCCTCCCTGATTGTCTTCCTCCTATGGGCACTTGCTTTGTGGTTATGCAAGGACAGTGAGCGGCATCCGCAGAGTAGAGGGACGTGTGCTCAGTACCCGCAGGATGACAGGAAACAGAAGCCCCTTCAGGGATTCCAGTGTTTTTGCTTTACAGCTAGACCTGCTTAACACAAAACGGTTATTTCAAGGGTTGTTGTTGTGTCTTCTTTCGTGCTTAGTGGGTTGCCTGTAGTTTTCACTGTGTAGCTTGGACAGAAAACTGCAGTACTGACTGTGTTTCCGTAGCAATTCCAAACTGGAATGCTGGAACTTGGGAACCACTGGCCAGGGTGATTACTCTCTTGCCCTAAATTGTGGCCCTTTGCGCCTGTATTGTGTTTCACAGCTTGTAGTGTACCAATCGTGGCCGACCAGGGAAACTTGAGGATGCTGCTTGCTGTTTGTACTTGCCAGTCTAAAACTAACGTTTGTGGCGGAGGGGAAACGGCTCAGCATGTAAGGGCCTTTACCCCGCAATCCGGGTGATCGAGTTTGGTCCTTGGAACCCACGTAAAAATGCAAAGAGAGTACCGACGCCACAAGGTTGTCTTCTGGCCTCCACGCATGTCATGTGTCCTCAAACACTGATGCACATGCACAGTAAATACATTCAAAAGGAAAGGTGTTTGCGCAGTGTGGTTTGTACCATTTCTAAGCTGAAGTTGCATATTCTACGACAGGAAACACCTTCTCCACACCCTTCAGAATGGTAAATTTCTGGTATATGCCATATGAACTCACCAGTTATCTCTTGGCTTCTCTGTCTTTGAAGACATGACTTAACTTTTGAATTCAGTCTTTGCTTGTGTTATTTCTATGGTGGTTCATGTCATAACATTCTTTCCACTTCATTGAATGTGCCTGCAGTTACCTAGGGCTTTTTTTTTTCTTCATACCTTCATGATACGTATCATGTTTACTACTCTTTTGAATGATGCATTATGCAGATGTTCCCAAGGTTTTGTTTATGTTTTGAACATTGCACTTAAAAAGTAGCCGCGAATAGTTTGAAAGAGCTGATGTTTCATAATGCCAATTGAACAGAAAAACCCACAGAGATCATAAATCTTAAATAGAGGCTAATGTAAAATAGTCTGGCAAGGTTGAAAATGACCAGATATGGAAGTAGGCTATCTGAAAAAATATGTGAGATTATAGGTTTTTATGTTAATATTTTATGATCAGGGGTTTTATTCATCATTAAATAAAACTTACCTGGTTATGTCTAAGTTCTCAAGAAAGTTTGGGATTTTAAATTAGGAGGAAAAGATGACTATCTTCTAATTGGTTTTGAGGGAACCTCATTAATGTGCTGCCTTTTTATTAAGCTGCCAAAGCTCACTGATGGGTGTGGAGTTAGGGATCGGGATATTGAAGGGGCATTACCAGTTCTGAGTCATTGTCTAGATCTCTCCCCCATGTCAGTAATCGCTTGGAAACTTACTATTGTTGCCCTAAAAGGAAAATGGTGTTTAAGCAAGTAGGCAATAGAATATGGGAAAGTTTTTAACGTAATATTCCCTTTGTACTCTTCACACCGACAAGCCCTTTTTTTCTTTTTAAAATCTATTTTGTTCACTGATGTACACCACATGCCTAGAGCAGCTCCTGAGCCTTGGCCTTTGCTTTATAAATACTGGCTAAACTAAATGTAAACAGCCAACAAATGCATGGACATTTATAATTGGGTGCCAAATAGAGACACACATGAGAACCAGAGGGGGAATTAAGGAGCATTCAGCATAACTCCAAAACTCCCTTCAAAGACCGGGAGGCTAAGAGCCAGAAAGTTCGACTGTTGCTTAAGGTTATGACGAGTAGTGCCGGAAGTAAGACTAGATTCTAGGCGTCCCAGCAACCTACCCAATTCCATGTGGCCAGCAGGGCATTTGCCTGGAACTCGCATCTGGCTAACTATGAAGTCTATTACCTATATGAACATTAGTCTCCATATTTAGATGCCATTATAAAGGTTTAATGTATCATCTTTTCTCTGTAGCATCTTCTCTGCTTCTAAATAAAACCAATTGCTTCCTTACCAGCTGGAATTTTACACAATTCGTTTGCAGCATATATCACATTATATTGAGTCAGTTTCCATGGCTGTGAGTGCTTAAGACCAGGGACCGATTCATATTATTCTTTGCTGTCTAAGAATTTCGCATAATGACTTTTGTGATAGATGGAGTTGACTGTGAATTTGAATTGGTTTGAGGTGGTAGTAACAAATAGTATATTCAAGCTTGGGTTTAGGAGATAAAACTTTCATAAAAGGAGCAAGATCCCAGAGCTTTTCAGTTAGTGCTTGATAAATGCTAATATTAAATAATCACCATTCTTGGAGATGTATTTAATGATGTTAGTCTTTCTGCTTTAAGTCACTTTTTGAGAATGGCTCTACTTTTTAATTTTTGAGGAGGTAATAGTAACACTTTTCTATAGATGTCTTAGTTTCCATACTGAAGTTCCTTTTGACCTTATGCAGTGACCTCCTACTGCTTTTTTACTCTTACCAGTCCATGGCTAGTGCTAATTTAATATCCTCTGGCAGACTTCGATACTAGTAATTTTAGATCATGTAGGAAAGCTGAAACTCCAGTACTGTTATGAATGCATTTCTTAGTAAGTATACTAATCAATTTTATGCACATATAGCAAAACATGTCTATCAAATCACCAATAAATTTTTAGAAGGGATATTTTTACTCTTTTTAACTTGAAACTTTTACATAAAGCTAGCATTTTATGCATTTGGAAACGAGGGAAAACACATTTTGAAAGAATTTTGGGGTATTATAAAACATTAAAGCCTTTAGCAGGTGCATTGCTTTTTCTGTGGATCTTCTAAATGAAATGATACTTACTGAGAAATAATATTTCAAACCAGTTTATCTCTTATGGCTAAATCTTGTGAGATGTACAGTGTCTGCTTTAGGGAAACAGAGGCTTTATTTCTTTTAACTTGTTCATATTAGACTCTGTATTTGTATGTAAACCAGTGTGCTTAAAAATAGAGAACAGTGCTATATCAACAGCCAGACATGTAATGAAGACTTGGGAAAAGGTCTATATTATTGGTATTGTTAATTACCGATCAATAGTGTCTCCTATAAAGCATAACACTGAATAAATAAAAAAAAAACACTTTGCCTTTCAAATCATTTCATCTTTTATTATGGAGAGAGATGGGGAGGGAGAGAGGAGAAGGAAAGGAAAGACGGAGGGAGAGAGGGAGAGAGAGAGACAGAGAGATGGAGAGACACCAGAGTAAATCCATGCTTTAGATTTTGAAGTCAGATGATGGGAAGGCTGGACAGGGCAAGATTCTAGGTCTTCACAATACTTCAGTTCATATCTTTTCTAATATACCAAACCAAGTATAAAGAGTAGAAGGCACTGCAATGGTATAATCTTACTATCGTGCATCATTTTGTTTCTTTGAAAGACAGGTTTCTCTGTTCAGCCCTGACTGACCTGGAACTCGCTATGTAGAGCAGGCTGGCTTTGAATCCACAGAGATCCACTTGCCTCTGCCGTCTTGAGTGCCGGGGTTCAAGGTGCACCCAAACCTCACCCAGCCCATATCTTTATCTTTTACTCTGCACACTTATTGTTGTTCCTGCTGTTTTCAGCAAAGCAAAGACCAATTTAGAAGCAGGAAAGGGATTTCTTGCATATATGTGGGATGAGAATTGTTCATAGGTTTGGAGAGAAACTACAGAGCTGTGCAGAGTACAGGTGAGAACCAGCTAGCAGGGAGCTTTGGGTGTGCTGAACAAGAATGCACACACACACACACACACACACACACACACACACACACACACGCACGCACACACAGTCCCAGACTGATCATGTCTCTGCCTTGTGCAGTCCCTCCCCGATACCATGTCCTAAGGAAATGTGTCTGCTGTGCTGAGCTTAGGTCACATGCTCACTTTTTCACAACTATCCGAGTCAGCTCAGGGCTTTTCTGCAGTTCTGGAGGCAGCCTTCAAACATCCTTGGTCCCCATAGTTAGAAACACATGGTAGGTTCATATGTCCACCTAGATGATGTCGTGAGAAAAAAAGGAGAGTGGAACGCTTGTGCAGGATGAGCTGGCCAGTAAGGTACTATGGTTACTGGTCACTTAGTCCAGCCAGCCAGGGTCTTATCCTGGAGAAGTCCATTTTTATGTGGAAATGATCTTGTCTTCTACAGAGTTGTCCTGGTTAGTTTTTATTGTTAGATGACACAACCCAGGATCACCTGGGCAGAGGAAACCTCAGCTGAGGATTTGCCTAGATCAGACTGGCCAGTGAACACGACTGTGGGGCATTGTCTTGATTATTGACACAAGAAGGGTGAGTCCACTGCGGACACATTCATTCCTCAGCCAGCGGTCCTGGGCTGTGTAAAAAAACGAAACGAAACAACAGCTGTGTATGAGCTGAGCAGCAAGCCAGAGAGCGATCCAGTGAACAGTGCTCATCCATGGTTGATGGACTGTGGCCCGGAAGTGTTCCCTGAAATAAACCCTTTCCTTCCTGAGGCTGCCTTTGCTCAGAATGGTTCATCACAGCAGCAGGCTGGAACTAGGCAACAGTAAACCTGAGTTTTTAAAGTGTGCATTATTTTGTATGTATATCAGATAGAAGACATTTTAACCTTTTCTCTCTATTCCCTTGTCTCTGGTAGCATTTTAATAACTCGACAATATTCCATTCTTCACGAATGGCCAAAGGAAAAAGGAACAGAGGAGCAGGTGACGCCCCTTTTTGGATGGCTCTTTCCCCTTGCGTTTTCGCAGTGCACGGGAACCATGGCTGTTCTTCTTCCTCATCTAGTGCTCTAGAGGACTGGGTTTCAAGCAGTGCCTGGGTTTCAAGCTCGGTTTCCCCGAAAGCAGCCTTTTGGGCCAGATCTCCGGTGTAGAGAGGTATGGAAGCACGGCAGAATATGGTGTTGACGAGCAGAGTTGAGTAAGGTCTGGGTGGTGTGGGTCCAGGACAAGTTCTTTAACCTGTGGGTGGTTTTTCCCATCTGAGAACAGGGTAACAGTAGGATCAAGGTCGTAAGAGAGACTCTGAAGATTAAGTCTGTTCGAATGATGCCTGAACTCTCACTGCATGCTTTTGTATTTCAAATAGAAGACTCTTCCGTTGAGAAAAATTACTATCAAATTGAGGAAAAAAGATGACAGCTAAATGCTGAACAACCTGCTCTGAAAACAATATTGTGCATTTAGCTAGCAGAATCGAAGTACACTGACAATTATCACTCCAAAAATTCTTACCGGGCTACGTTCTGTTGTGCTTGCATTGTGAGAGCTTTTAAAATTGTTATAGTTTTGACACAGTTATGATAGCAATTTACAGAGCATTGCTTTGTTATTCTCTTTCCTAATGTAGTGTTTTTATACACTTTCCATAGTATGCCCAATATATATGTCGTCACAGTGAGAACTGAAAGAGGAATGGCCATGAGGCAGAGAACCGTGTCAACAACTCACATCGTCTGGGTGTGCTTCCCTATCTAGTCCTCTGCTTCCCTCACAGGAGAGAGATTCTGTGCTTATCATCCTTCTGTTTTTTTCCTCTTAAATTTTCTACTTGGAAATAGTTTCAAATTGAGAGTTGTAAGGAATAGTACACAGAATACCCATAAACCCTGAAAACCAGGATTTGGTGCTAATAATTTGTTCCATTTGTCATGTGAGTCTTTAACCTTTCTCCTTTCTTCCCCCTCTCCATATATATATAATGTATATATGTGTGTGTGTGTGTGTATGTAAACTGAGCGAATGGATATCTGATGAATAGACAGAATGGAGATAAGTAGGGAAACTATGCATACACACTTATGCTTTTCTCAGAATCTTTTGAGAGTCAGTTATAGATAATATTGCTTTCATGTCACTCTAAATATTCCAATGTAACTTCTTAAAAATGAGGAATATTTTTTACATAACCAAAGTACAGTTTCCAACATCTGTAAATTCAGTGGTAATAAAATGCTGTTATCTAACTTAGCATTCTTGCTTGAATATTTTCAGTGCACTACTCAATATGTACTTCAGAACGTTTGTTTTCTTTGTAGTGTGAGATCCTGTATAGTATTATGTGTTGTGTTTGGCCATGCTATCTCCTTAGTCTCTCGTAGTCTTTAACCTTTAACAATTCTTAATCCTTCTTTTTCATCTTCTGCAATGTCAGTATATCTGAAAAATACAGTTTTTGCACACGCTTTCTCTCCCTCCCTTTAAATTAGCCCCCTGCCATTACTGATCAATCTTGAGGAGACCTTTGGAGATCACATGTTGCTCTAAGGAGAAGTTTCTCTGTTTTGTATTTAGTTATTAGTGACTCTGACCTGATGAGGCCTTTTTGTGAAGATGGTTGCACACAGATGAAGAGCTGCCAATGGCCCCTCCACACTCACCAGCTTGCCCTCAGTGTTCTACTCCCTTGGATATTTTCTTCGTATTTCTGTCTTTGAAATTGTTTGTTGACCCCCCTTCCCAGTGGTTTATAATTTTGAATGCTTCAGACAAGTATTAGTCTTTGAAAATTTCCTTATTTTCTGGAATAATAAACTATGTTGGTACAGGCTGCTTGTGCACTTTATCTGCCCAGGGATAGAAGAATCAACCACTTTTTCACAAGTCGTGGTTCTTTTTCAGAAAGGAATGGCTTTGAGAGCTGTATTGTGTCCCTTGAAGTTGGTGATATTTTTTCTTCTTTAAGCGAGTTTTTTAAGCATACATTACACACAATGATGGTTTCATTTTAACATATAAATGTGTTTCAGTCATCTCATTCCTCCACATCCTCTCCTGTCCCCTTTTCCTGTTACCCTCCTTCTCCACAAGTAGTCCATAGTCCACTTTCATCTCTTCTTTTGTTTGTGACCCTCTGAGTTTCCTTAGGGTTGTTTACAGGAACACGTGGAGTTTGTTTACTGGACCGACCACGTGTCTGTTACCAATGGCTATACCACTGAAGAGAATGTCTCTCACCCCCCCCCCATATCAACCTTTGTCTGCTTATGTATCCTCAGGGAGGGGTGGGGCCACATGAGCCCTCCTACTGCTGTGACAGGCTATTGACAGGCCCAATCTTGTGGACATCTTAGGAAGGTAAATCACAGCTGCTGTGAGTTCAAGACTAAGTAGCCATATCATGACTAAGAGTCAGCATTCTATACCATTAATGGTCACCCCCCACCCTCATCTCTCCTATTCCCTAGCCCTTCAATTCTTTCTGCCTCTTTTTCTATATTGTTCCTGAGCCCTGGAGTAGGTGATAGAGATAACTATCCCTTCTTTTCTTAGTGAGGATGCTGCCTTCATAACCTGTGATGCCACAGTTCTATTTGCTTTGCTTATAGCCTTTTGTACAACAATCACAGGATTCCTTGTATGAATGGCAGGCTGGGAAATGTGTGGTAGAAAGGGCCGCAACTGCCCTAGTGCAGCATGAAATGAGCAGCTGTAAAGGATGGGTAGCAATGTCTGTCACAGGAAGATGAAGTCACATTACAACATGGCATTGTTGAGACATGCAAGAGTAAAAATATTTTTCTAAAGATGAAATATTCAAGTTGGCAGATTGTGTGGCCGACCCTGAGCAGGTTCAGGTTATCACTTATGTATTCTGCATCCTTCATGCTGTCCTTGGAAGTAAGAAAACAAAGGCTGTGCAAAGGCCGCTCTGACATCAATTTTATACTGTATTAAGTTTCAAAGCTTAGCGGTGGAAAGGCCAAGACATTCTCACTTAAAATTTGTCTTACATCTTAAGATTGCTTACTGATGTTTTAGAGTTCTAATACAAGAAATTTTGTTATAGCAGATATGATTTTGATAAAAAAAGTAATTACAACAAATAACGGTGCGGCTATTCTTGTATGTTACTACATGCCTAATTCAGTACCACTTACCTGGCACAATCCAGTAATTATTATTATTCTATTAATAAAGAAAATATGACTGAGGCAAATTATGTAGCTTCACCAAAACTACAAAAACATGCACTACATATACATACATACATGCATACATATACTGTCTAGTTGAAAAATAAATTGAAGGAACTCTTACAAAGGAAAACATTTAATTGTGACTGGCTTTCGGTTTCAGAGGTTTAGTCCATTATTGTCATGGAAGAAAGCATGGCAGCATGCATGTAGACATGGTGTTTGGAGAAGCAGCTGAGAGTTCCACATCTTGATCCACAGGAAGAGACTGTGAGCTGCTTGGCCGACTTGATCTTCTGAGACCTCAAAGCCTGCTCCCAGCCTGCCTCCTCAAACAGGCCACACCTCCCAATAGTGCCAGTGCCTATGAGCCTACCACAGCATTTAATAACTTTTTAGTAGTTTGTGAGCAAGGAAAGGGCCATTGCTCCATGACACTTTTCCTCAAACCTAACTGTCATGTACTGCTTTGTAAAGTTGAGAAATGAAATGGAGGAAATGGAGCTGAGATTGTGCTTATTGAGCGCTTGTTAGTGATGAACGTGGACCTCTAGGCTTCGTATGCCTGATCAGCTATAACTGAGTGACCTTGCTTTTATCAAAGATGAGTGGTCTAGACTATTGTCCCAGATGGACGTGTCTCATTGAAGGCAACTCTAGCATTCCATGGCAAAGAAAGGCATTTTCGGATCAACACAGGCATTTGAACACGGAACGTTTTCTTTTTTGGGAGGTGGTGATTTCTACATAGCCGGACAGCTATGATCTGAATTAGGAAATTGTCTTAGGAATTCTGTGCTTGATTCAGCAATGTGCAGTTCCATGGCAAGCGCAGCGAGAGAATGTGGTGTTCAGACTTCGCTGTAAAATATCCTTCCTGATGATTGAATTAGCAAGTGTATATAATTACATAGAAATTACCCCACATAGTCCCAAGTAATTAAGTGGTGGGGAATGCTTGCAAAATACAACAGTTTCAGTTTGGATATGCTTGCTGTTGAGCTTGTCCCATTGGTAGTAGGGAGGATAATAGGGACCAGATGCCCACACAGTTAATAAGTTGTGAAAGTAGTATTTAAATCCATTTATTCAATACATTGTTCTTTCTACTACAGCAATTAGAAAGGCTGCCTAGTATTTTATGTGTATAGAAAACTGGTTCTGTTTAACTATAATTTATTATTTATTAAAGGAATTCTGACACTGTTATAAGAATTTGCTACTATTTATGTTTTAAAATTTTTAGTGTATGTGTGTATATGTGTGTGTGTGTGTGTGTGTGTGTGTGTGCGCGCGCGCGCGCATGTATACATGCATACACATCTGTGCCCATCTGTAAGTATGCATACAATAGTATGGAAATGGGGGTCAGAGGACAATGTGCTGAATTCATACAAATCAAAGACCTGGAAGAGCTTTTAGTGACTTTGCTTACCAATATTTACCAGGAGAAACGTAAACTTAGTACATTTAAAATACTTCTATCATTTCAAATAACACTAATAGGTCATCTTATGTTAAGGTTTTTTTTTTTTAATGAAAAATGTGTTAGTAGGAAGGGGGGCACAGTTTTCCGTCTTTCTAAACTTCTTTAAAGTCTGAAGTAATAGGAACACCTAGATTCCCAGGTCTGCTTGGCACTGTCTGTTGTTGTGTGGTGTTCTGCTCGGAGGATGTGAAGACATCTGCTCCTAAGGAGATGTGTGTGTGGTCCCTGGAGACATACCTGGAGAGCACCGTGGTCTTCCCACTGCACCGTGAAGCCGATGCTCTGAAAGACTCACTGTCATTTTACCCATTTTTCGTTGGCTGAGGACACCAGGAGATGGGAGCGGAGCCTGTGGATGTGTTTGCTTGACTGTTTTGTACAGTTGGTATTAGAATCATGTACTCTACAAGATACTTCCTGACTTTTGGATATGTCATTACATTTCTTGAGAAGTTATAATTTGATTCCAAAAATATTAAAAGATGCTAATGGAGTATGTCAAAAGTTTCAACAGGAATATAAAGAAATACATTATTTATATTTAAAATGAGTAGAACAGAAATTAAAATATTTTATTAATCTAGTAGGTTTACAGCACCAAATAATGCTAGGCCTCAAGGAAAGAACAGTTATTTCCTAAGTCCTTAAAACCATCAACATCTCTACCTTTTTTTCTCCCCATCTCTACTCCCTTCAGTTTATGTTTTATTTGCTTGCTCTTTTTTTTAACAGTTACCCCAAAAGTATCTGTTGGGCTCTTTAAAGACTTACTTTTTAAAAATTTTTGTTGAAGTGTGTAGATGTCTGCCAGTGCTCATGGAGGTCAGAAGAGGGTTTTGGATCTTCAGGAGCCGGGCTTACAGGTGCTGAATGCTACCCAGAGTGGGTGCTGAGTCCAGAACTCCAGTAATCCTCCATAAGGACAGAAAATGCTCTTTACCTCTGAGCCATGGCTGCAGCCCCTGGACCTGTATCAGCTAAGGCAAGCACTAGCTTATGAAATGTAGCACGAATCTTAACAGGTCTTATTAATAAAAACAAACCTGGAGCCAGGTATTGGGGTGAATTCTGGAAGATTAAAGAAGCAGAACAGACCACAGCCACCTCACCTTGCCAAATCCTCATGTGATCCTGTTTCCTGAGACTGGTTGCCTTTCAGCTGAACTGTGCTGCTCAAAAGCCTAAAAGCTTAACCAGCCTCTAGTTCCTCGTCCTCATACCTTAAATACCTTTCTGCTTACTGCTATCACTTCCTGGGATTAAAGACGTGAGTCACCATGCCTGGCTGTTTCCAGTGTGGCCTTAAACTCACACAGATCCAGATGGATCTCTGCCTCCCAAGTGATAGGATTAAAGGTGTGTGTGCCACCATTTTCTGGCCTCTATATCTAGTGGCAGTTCTGTTCTCTGACCCCAGATAAGTTTATTAGGGTGCACAATATTTTGGGGAACACAATACCACCACAATGAAACAAAGAGAGTCCAAAATGTACAAGTATTCAAGTGTAATACTTGTTTATTTTTTTTTTACTGTATCCAATGGACACATTTCTGTTGGGGGAGGAGGCCAGCATATTGCAGAGGATGCTAGCCAAGAAATCTGCAACATTTAAGGAAGGCAGAAACTCCTTTCCTAGCTATTGGATCTAGGACCACCAGTCTACCATGGGTTACAATGATCTTATGGATCCTGTGGTCCTAGCTGTTGACACCCATGGGTGTAGGAATTGGCTATTGGGACCTGTGCAACAAAAAATCAAAATCCTCTTTGTTTGAAAGTTAGATCAGTCAGGGAAACTGCAGCTGACCTCTGCTCCATTGTGTTAACTCTGCTCCCAAAGTTCTGTTGGTGTATCTGCCCAGTAAGAGCAAGTTCTTATGCTAAACCTTGCTGTCAAGGAGGCCAGAAAATGAACTGCCCAGCGTAGATGTTTCTAGCTATCTATGTGAGTATTCATTGAGAAATGCAGCTGACATGGACTTGAGGAAGCCAGTCTACACACAGGATAAAAGGACCAAAATGAAATCTAATAAATTGCTGACAGCCATTATCTTTTGGTAATTATATCATAGCACTGTCTTCTTTTACTCTCTTGATTTTTGATTTTGCCCTTATCAATCTTTCTCATTATAGAAATCACTTTATCTTTTCATCAATTCTATATACCTCTGTTGGTTTTTGTAAGAACATAAACTTGATAGAACTGGTCATATTTCTGCAGCCACTAGAAGACTCTTATTTTTAGTGTACACAATATAGAAGTTTAATCTCTGTAGAGTTTTCTTGGGGATAAAGGTATCTAGTGACTTAGGTAAACTTTTCAATGTTAATACTGTGGGTATGTTGGTATGTTGAAGTATGTTCTCATTTCTGCTTTGCTGACAAGTGTGAGTGATTTTGAGTTTCCAGCTTGTGATGAAGCTTGGTAGTTATAGAAACTAAAAGGTGCTTGTGTTATGAAGGAGACCAAAATAATTGGATGCTTCATGAGTGTTTCCCTGGGCAGATCAGAACTGGTTTCTTCTGTTCTATATATTGCTACCTTTTGAAGATTGTGTGTAGTATGGGATGCAGAAAGATCTTTTCATTAGCTCTTGGGGATTGACTTAGTAACTAGTGAAGTAAATAATTTATCTGCATCTGGTGGTTTCTGGGTTTTCAGGAGCAGGGATACAGGGCAATAGGATACACAGCTGAAGCTGGTATAGGTCATGAAACATGAGAGTTCAGGAAGGAAGCTGTATGCAAACACACGGAAGTCCACAAGTGACAGTCTGCAGAGAGCGAGGACCCCAGGAGTATAGCAGCAGTAAGCTGTGTTTATGCACTCTGAAGCTGGAAGAGGAATAGTTGACAGCTAGTAAACACTGTATTCCACATCTGATGTAGCATGTTAAGAAATTTTAGGAGAGCCTATTGTGAAAAGTGTGGGGTATTGTGGATTGCAGAAATCAGTACATATGGAGTTGTTGGGAAGTGAGCATAGGGTAACAAGTGGTTACAGCAGTAATTCCAGAAGCTAGCTATTGCCTTTTGTTTTCTGTAGATGCTCTGTTTTGGGGAAGACAAGTGTGCTCCACAGGGCAAAATGTACCAGGAAGGGATGGATAATAGCATTTATATGTATGTATATCCATATGTATTAAATACATGTATTTACATTCATCTTGATGACTTGTGTTGCTTAAGGCTAAATATTTAGGCATTGCTTCTTATCTCATGAAATTGGTTTGATGGATTTAATTACATTGTTTAATAAAAATATTTAGGCATAATTCCTAGAGCTTTTGAATGCTCCAGGAAATGAATGAAGGAAATCTAAGAGCAACATTTAGGAAGAACAAGTTAATTCAGTTGACACTATTTTGCTTGTAAAAGGACAGACTAGCCATGAAAAGGAATGCATTTAGGACTTTTAATGTGGCAATTAAACATGGTTAGGGGACTGTGTAAATTAGCATGTTTTTAACTGCATTTATGGTCATCTTAATCTGATATGGCTGACTTAATTTCATAGTCATTTGAGGATAGTTAATTCTACTTTATAGTTGCTTACCAGGAAATTATGCCTCATGCTGTGTGGTGAGGTTTTGTAAATGAATTTAAAGAAAATTGTTATTGTTGGAAAAAAATATCATTGTTTAAGCACCATCTAAAGTTGCTGCCTCTAAGGGATCATTGCTGTGTGGTATTTAAAAAAAGGTTTTAAAATGTCTTTTATATCTTGACAGTGTGACTAAGGAGACACAGTTGTGTATATTTAACCAACCAACAAACAAACAAAAATCCAAACCATTCCTTGAAGTGTTTAGTGATTAATCCCTTGTCCAGAAGGCTTCATAGTTATGAAGTTAAGTTCTGTACCAGTTGATAATATTCTTCTTGTACCTAAATAAATACTTTTAAAATCCTATACATAAAATATCTACAGAAATGTCTATTTTCCTCCTTTTCATGTTTTCACAATGTTTTATTCCAGTAAATCTAGAAAGTTTATTTTTTCTAATAAATAGCAGTGCTTTTTATTAGATGTATGAGATAGATTTTTATCAGTTATATTTGATAACTTTTGAAAATTTCAACTCTGTTCTAAAGAGGAGACATTCAGAATTTGATATCAAATAAGGTATTATTTGAACGGGTTGCATGAATCAAGTTTACTGCACTGAAAAGAATCTGAATATTAGATACACCTTTTTTCTTTATTAAGATATTTTTGATCATGTTACATACCAACCACAGATTCCCCCTCCCTTCCTATCTCCTGCTCCCCCCAGCCTTCCCCCCAACCCACCACCTGTTCCCTCCCTCCTCCAAAAAGGGTAAGGCCTCCCATGGGGAGTCAGCAAAGCCTGGTACATTCAGTAGAGGCAGGTCCAAGCCCCTTCCCCTGCATCAAGGCTGTGCGAGGTGTCCCACCATAGGTAGTGGGCTCCAAAAAGCCAGCTCATGCACCAGGGATGGATCCTGATCTTACTGCCAGGGGACCCTTAAGCAGACCAAGCTACACAACTGTAGAGACACTTTTTTTTGTTTTATAGTTCTCTAAGTGTTGTGTATGGGTACATGTTTAATTTATTTAGCATATCTGATGAAGAACCTTATGAGCTTAACTATTTTCTTTTGGAATTTGATTTCTGGTAATCGTTATGTACTCATGAAACCAAATATTTTCATACTATTTTCTAACAGAATTAACTTTTCATTCTCATATGTATAATATATCATATATAATTATGTACATAATTTATATGTATATAATTAAAAAATACCTGGGGAGAAAGTAAATTAAAGACATCTAGTAGTAAAACTTAACTATTAATCTTTGAAATATGAAGCAAAATTAAAATAGATAATTTTTGTACATTCTTTTAAATTAAAAATTCTTTTGCGTAGGTTCAGCTTATTCCTCAGAAGGAAAATGAAAATGGATTATATTTACTATGTAGGTACAAATTCAAACAACCCTATTGTGTGACTCTTCCTCATTCAGAACCATCAGCTGCCAATAACTCCCCCCCCCCTCCATTCTGGAATTGATTTTCTTCAGATTTCATGTAGGCAACCACAGCTACTGTGAGTTCATGAATACAGTGGCCCTGTCATGTGCAGAAGACACTGCTTTATTTATGACAGTCCTTCCAAGCCTCTGACTTTTGAAATCTTTCTGACTCTTTTACAAGTGTTGGGTTGAGGCTGGAGGGGGCGTGATACAGATACCATGAGAGCACATTTAGGGCCAGGTACTCCACCAGCACGTAGTCTCTGCATTCTGACCAGTTGTGAGTCTCTGCATTTGCCACCTTCTACTGCAAAAAGAAACTTCTTTCTTGGGAAGAGGGGAGATGGAGGTGAGGGCCTGGGAGGAGAGGGAGGAAGGGGAAATGGCAGTTGGGATATACTATATGAGGGAAGACTAAATGAAAAAGAGAAAAAGTTTTTTTGTTTGTTTAAAGAAGCTTCTTTGATAAAGGCTTGGTGTTGCACTGAAGATAAGTATTTAGAAACTAGTTTGATACAATGCCCATTTAGCAAAATTAGATTCTCCACTGGGGCCTGTCACCTCTCCAGCCGCAGGTTCTTAGCCAGGTTGACAGTATAAGATGTGAGTTCCATCCTATGATGCAGGCCATGGGTCTCACCAGAAAGCAGTTTTTACCCCCAAAACACTCGTACCGCTATTACACCTATGGGTGCATCTTCCCAGAGCGATCATTTTGTGGACTACAGCATCCCTTGGTGGTGATGAGGGACTATAAAGTGTAAGATGAGATGAGCCCTTTCCCCCAAGCTTGTTTTGGCCAAGACTGTATCACAGCAACAGTAGGAAACCAGTTTTTGCTGATCGTGATTGTGAGCACATTTCCAGATGTTCTTCCTCCTTTCCAGGTCACTGTTTTCCTTCAGCAACATTTCTTTCCTTTGTAACCTTCTACTTCTATTCTTTGTCCCTCAGTGAGTACAACCTGTATTCTGTTCTATTGAATTGCATGGGAATATTATTTATCATTAAATACTCAAATAGAATTAAAGTTTTCTGATTTCAGAGTTAAGAGATATGTTGCTATTTGTTGTTGCTATTTATCTTGGTGTAAATTATTTTTTAACTATTTTAGCCTTGGATAATAAATATTATTCAAGATAGTAATAGGTTTGTTATATTTTATCAAATAAGGCAACTCTGTTATTTTGATATGTGTTTTCATATTTACCCCTTCATTCTGGAATACATTATTTTATCAGTAGGGACCGTTTTAATCATTTGGCTTAGTGTATGTAGGTTTTATTTGAGATTCTCATGTACATCTTTATAAATGATACATTAATTTGGGTATGAGTTGGTCTGCATTCTGTCTACACTAACAGCTCTCAACACTGCAAGTCAGTGACTTCACCTGCACCGTCTTAACGTCTGATACACTGCCCCAGGGACCATGCCAAGAGCAATATCTGCTATCCAGATGTTTTCAGAAGGAGGAGAAATGAGGGAGAACTATTCATATTTATAGGTGAAATCATTCTTCAAGGATAAATTCTGTAATTATATATGTTATATATCATGTATAAATTATATAATACATTTAACTTTATAGATGTGTATAGAATTGCAGGTGTTAAAATATAGCATCTTATATTTTTGGTTGTGAGCCTAGCCTTTAACAGCTGAGCCATCTCTCCAGCCCCCAAAAATATAGCATCTTTATATATTAAATTGTATCTTTTAAGGCCCCTTTTGCTTTTGCTTTTTTTTTTTTTAATGTTTGTGTGTGACTTTAATAGCTAAGCCCCCTTTTCCAGGACACAAGGTTGAAGATTATAGGCGTTATAATTTCCCTGAGGAGAAAGATAACACAATAAGGAAGAGTCATAGTCTTGTGTGGTGAGTTTCTCTCAGGCTGCTGCAGTCCTTTACTGAAGCAAGAGTGTGAGTCAAGACTGTGTGAGATAAAAAAGGATTCCAGATGTTAAAGTGAAGTTTGGAGGATAACACTGCCTGAATTTATTTATTTATTTTAAACAGTAGATTGGAAAGAAATTAGATACCAAATGAGTTTATATCTTCCTAACTGTAAGTATTACTTTGGCTGGAGGCAATTAGAAGCAAGATTCAGTAGACATGATGGCCCCTTATCCGGTCTCCTTTTCCTCTGCAGACTGAGACCTGGTGGGTGTGATGATAATCATTGTTTTAAGGTATAGATTTGAGCAGAGACATGTGCTTCACCAGTGAAAGCCGAACAGTCTTAGAACCATTGTTTTCATTTGGGGCCTGCACCTGCGTCAGAGGATGGAAGGTGCCTGGTGGAGATTGGAACGTAGTTGGCAGCTGAAGGATATTGTGTGTAGTTTTCAAATCTTATCAGTGTCGTTTTCTTCATTGATAAAATTAGGATATTGTTGAATTTGTCAGAGTAGACACAATGTGCACATGTCTCTTGTGATTGACTTTCCATATGAAGTGCTGGGTAGAGGTGGATGACGGCATAGATGAACAGGGAAGTTTTCCTTCTGTTACAGATAACACAAGGACATCTGTGGGAAATGGCATGCAGCTTGGGTTTTCCCCTCCCTGTCTGAGGAAGCTCATGCAAGAATTATAAAACTGTTAAGAAGATCATGAGTTTTCTTTGTAGAGGTTAAAAAAAAGGACTTTCTGTGTGTACTAGCTACTTTTTGTACTGTGACAAAAGACTGGAAGAAGGCAAGGTAAGGAAGGAAGTGTTCATTTGGCTCACAGTTTAACAGTACAGTCCGCCATGGGCAGTGTGGGGGCCTGAGATCCCTCACCTGCACTGGCGTGAGTGGGAGGTTGCTGTGGTCCTGCACCTTCAGGCAGGCCCAGAGAGATGGAAGCTGCCGGTTCACTAGCTTTCTTCTTTTGGTCCAGGACTCTCGCTCTTGGGATGGTGCAGCCCACATTCAGGTTGGGTCTTCCATACCAGTTAAGCATCTCTGGAAACACAGAATTTTTTTCCCATGGGTTTGTTTCTTAGGCGATTTTAAATGTAACACTTTGGCAAGATTAACTATCACTGATAGAAAACGTAATAAGTCTGCCTTTCCCCACCAGCTTTGAGCTAATCAAGTATTGTGTGTTTCCTGTGTGTCATGGCTTCCGAATTCTCTGTTTTCCGTACTTTTTTGTTAGTATGCCTGCCTACATCATTGCCATCTTTGTACTTTTCTGCATAAGATTTTTAAAATAACAATTTGCATCCCTATCCTGACAAGCATTACTGTTCTTGTTGATTTTCTGCTTCTGGTGTTTGTACCATGAGTCTAAAGTGTGACTGATGGCCTGAATTGATGCTTTTACTAATGTATCTCAGCATTAAGGATATTCTTGTGGCCTTAATGGGACATAGGTTGATATCAAATGCTATTTTTAAAAAATGGTGCAGAAAAAGGAAATATAACATTCCCTGTCAAGTGCCATTGTGTTGAAGTAAAACTGATGTTTAAGTCAACAAATATCATTTCAATGAGAAGTTGTAATCCAATCAGATCCCATTTTATATTAATAAATCAACAAAGAAGTCTTGAGGTTCTGTCTAGCAGCTATCCTGACACACACAGGCGAAACACCTAAAGCGATAGACATTCAATACATAGTACAGCACATATGAAATTGAGATGGATGACGTGTCTGCTGTGCTCATTTGGAATGCATGGCGTGAAGTTGAATGCAATAATGAGATAATTAGATCCAGTAAAAGAGGAGGTGGCTTTTCTCTTTGCAGTCTGTGCTACTCTAGCCACAGCGTGCAGTTTTTCTCCAAACGCTCATTTGAATTATGCATGGGTCAAAACGGCAAAGGTTTTTACCAAGATAAAAGTGGAACTTGGTGATTAGCGGTTCCAGTTTCCACTTCTCTTCTTTAATCTGGAGTTGTCTACAGTGCAGTAAAACGAGGGTGAGTGGCCACCTGTACTTGGCTTGGAACAGATCACAGTTAACATTTCCCTGGTGTATCGCAACTGCAGTGAATTGAGGAAACATGTATTAATTTCTTGTTTTACATCAGAATCAATGGCAGCTTGTGGCTGAAAGTTCTAGGATTATGATTTCCTCATCAATTCTGGTTATATTTTCCTCCCTTACAATGTCATAGTTGGCGGTCTAACCTAATATTAAATGTAATGATTCACAATGCACAGTCCATTTTTCACATTATCCCAACAATTACAGTGTTCATTGTCCTCATCTAAGTAAATGGAAACTGTGTGAGGATACTAGGGTAGAGTGGACTCGGGCACAATTAAAAATAGATCAAAAGGATGTCAACCAAAAGTCCTTGTGGTTCCTGTGATTTCAATATTTTGAATTATTTTGAGGAAAAAAATGTATTAGAGCCTACTTTTGTATAGTGAAAATAGTCCATCGAAAGGAAATAAAACTGTAAAATTTCAAACTGAGATCCAGCTAAAGCCTCTTTTTTAATCAATAAGACTCTTCTGATAAAATCTACTATTGTTACTGCGATTAGTTTATGGAGGGTAAGTGTATAAGATTCACACAATTAGGAGACTCCTTTCACTCACTCTGTTACCCTATTGTAATACACTGAATGCCTCCCCTACCTCTTAGTGCAGGAGGATGACCCTCGCCTTAAAGAAAGTCATAGCCTTGAAATTGTTAACATAATAAATTAATAATTAGAAAAGATGAGTTAGATTAATATGGATATACATGAACATTTAATGATCTGTAGTTCATTATAACACTATAGTAATTGTATTGGCTTGTCTATTAAGTAGATTATGGCATGGGATAAATGCTGTCTTAAGCTCATGTGGTGGAGATGGGACTTGTGGTTTTGATGGGTAAAACACGGGGATTCTGACTTTTCTGTGTTAGAAAAGAGATATTCTTTTTGATTTACATACCAAGGAGGCTGTGGGGAAAGAGGAGAGAGGAGGTTGAGGCAGAAGGCTGCCTTCAGGATAGTAGAGAGCCAGTAGGCCTGTGTTTTCCTCCATTGGTTCCAGTAGCTCTATGGAGTCGGCTCTCTTTCCTCAAGCCTATCACTCCATCCTGCTTTTCTTACGGACCACCTTTCTGCAGTTAAATCCTGTTGCAGATGATAATATCTGATGTTTCAGCATCTACATAATTAGGGCTCTTAGGGTTCCATGAAAATCAAGAAATAATTGTGTACATGACTCAAGTTTAGAGGACCCCCTCCCTCAACATTAGCAGTTGAACTTTAAAGAGAAAGTCGTCTGAGCGTATTAATTAATAGCATTTGCTGATGTCTAGCTTGACACTCTAAACTGCTGGGACATTCATGGAAAAATCCACAGAGGGGGAAAATTACATTTCATTCATTTTGATTACCCTCTCAATACCTAAAAGCAGCTGCCTAATACCAGTGCTCATTTATGTCAGGTGATTTATTGTTATTCATATTAGCGATACATTTTATTTAATTTGTTGTTTCACCATAAATTGGGAGGAAAGTGGAATTGGAATCATAATCCCGTGTTCTGATGTAGTGAATGTTCTGGAGGTGCTTCTACCCTCGTCATAGGCCGTCAGCTTACATATCCTTGTTTCCTCATGGAAAATCACTAAAATCTCCAGGAAACTGTGTGTGTATGCCTTAGTTTATATAGTATTAAGCAGTACACACAGACTCAGCCTACTAAGGAAAAAAATAAATACTTGAAAGAAATTTTGATGAAGAAAAAAATTTTTTGAAGTTCATTCTAGAAATTTCCTTAGGAGTTTATGATATGCACACAGAAAGACAATAGAATACATTCTTTGCTTTTAGTTAACAAAATCCTTGAATGTCAATGTCAAGGAGGATGTAAATAGCAAAGATTCATTTTCTCTAAGTAGAACAGGGTAAGGCCTATAAGAAGTAGTTAGGTGTGTCACCTTGCCAGTTTCAGAAGATCATCATACATGTCTAGATATATAAGTGATACCACTATTGTTACTGAGGATTATTTATCTTTCAAAACTCAAGAAAGAAAAAGATCTTAACTCATGGATAGAGTCATATTATCATTTGCTATTAGACATTTTCCCCCATTTAATATTAAAATGGAGATAGAAGAACATTAGAGTACAGTTTAGATGGATTAATAACTGGTTCATTCCTTTTAAGGAGGAAGAAGAAAGAAAAAGAATCCTAACTCTGTTTATCGAAAGGCTGAGAATTTAACATCGAGCAAAATGTGATCTAGTGGGAGAGATTAATATATACATAATTTATGAGAAACAGTTCGATGAAATCATTTAACTAAGTGTTGCCTGAGAGGTTAAAATTTTACTTAACCAAGGAAAGCAGGAAGGGGGAACATGGGTGGTGACGTGCCCGTGGGGCCTTGGATTGGTTAGAATCTCATTGTAGAAACAGCTTTGCTCTTCCCCCCACCCCACAATGGTGCCCAATCATTTGCCCTCATCTTCAGCCCTACTGCCCACTCTCATCTCTCTGCTGGCTTCTTGACTTCGGATTAACTTTGGATTGACTGGGGAGAGGATTAAGAGGAGGAGAGACTGGGGAGAGGATTAACAGGAGGAGAAACTTGGCAGAGGGTTAACAGGAGAGACTGGGGAGAGAGTTAACAGGAGGAGAGACTGGGGAGAGGGTTAACAGGAGGAGAGACTGGGGAGAGAGTTAACAGGAGGAGAGACTTGGGAGAGGATTAAGAGGAGGAGAGACTGGGGAGAGGATTAAGAGGAGGAGAGACTGGGCAGAGGGTTAACAGGAGGAGAGACTTGGGAGAGGATTAAGAGGAGGAGAGACTGGGGAGAGGATTAAGAGGAGGAGAGACTGGGGAGAGGATTAAGAGGAGGAGAGACTGGGGAGAGGATTAAGAGGAGGAGAGACTGGGGATAGGATTAAGAGGAGGAGAGACTGGGGATAGGATTAAGAGGAGGAGAGACTGGGGAGAGGATTAAGAAGAGGAGAGACTGGGGAGAGGATTAACAGGAGGAGAGACTGGGGAGAGGGTTAACAGGAGGAGAGACTGGGGAGAGGATTAACAGGAGGAGAGACTGGGGAGAGGATTAACAGGAGGAGAGACTGGGGAGAGGGTTAACAGGAGGAGAAACTGGGGAGAGGGTTAATAGGAGGAGAGACTGGGGAGAGGATTAACAGGAGGAGAGACTGGAGAGAGGGTTAACAGGAGGAGAGACTGGGGAGAGGATTATCAGGAGGAGAGACTGGGGAGAGCATCTGCTTGGTTTCCTAATGTACCCACCTCTGTGTCCACCCTCACTTCTTTCCTGCCTCTGGAGGCCTGAGTAGCTCACTTCCTTGTGTCTGCTTGCAAAATTTTCTTCCTTCTGCTGTTTGCTGTGGCCTCCGTCTCTCCCCGTTTCCCATCTGCTCCAGCTAGCTGTCTCCTACATTTATCCTGGGCAGAGGTTAGGGCAGAGACTTTGAAATCAAACATGGGTTCAATTTCTGATCCAGCAACGTGGAGATTGATTTTACCCAGGTAATACTTTAATCATTTTGACTCTTAACCCCTCACTGTTACCACATTTTCTTCTTCTCCCAGCCTTTCAAATAAGTCCATTTGGCCCCCATTCTGCCTAATTTCCTTCATCGCCATTCTTCTTTTCAAAGGCTAGACTGGCTGGATGGTAGTGGCGCACGCCTTTAATCTCACCACTTGGGAGGCAGAGGCAGTGGATCTCTGAGTTCAAGGCCAGCCGAGTCTACAAGCAAGTTCCAAGATGGCCATGGAAGAGAAGATGAGAGAGAGGGAGGGAGGGAAGATAAGAGAGAGGGAGGAAGGGAGGGAAGATGAGAGAGAGGGAAGGAAGATGAGAGAGGGAAGGAGAGAAGATGAGGGAGAGAGAGGGAGGAAGATGAGAGAAAGGGAGGGAAGATGAGAGAGAGGGAGGGAGGGAGGGAAGATGAGAGAGAGAGAGGGAGGGAGGGAAGATGAGAGAGAGGGAGGGAGGGAAGATAAGAGAGAGGGAGGAAGGGAGGGAAGATGAGAGAGAGGGAGGGAAGATGAGAGAGAGGGAGGGAAGATGAGAGAGAGGGAGGGAAGATGAGAGAGAGGGAGAGAAGGAGAGAGGGAGGGAGGAAGATGAGCATCTTAAAGCAAACTCGCCCGCACTGGAGAGGTAGCACCAGGAAGTCCTGTCAGAAAGCCACTCTGAGATAACCTGCTCCCACGGTCGGTCACAGTGTGAGTGCATTCGGACAACAGAGCCCATGTGACCTACACATTTCTTAAGGTTCCATTTCCCAAGAGCTATGTCTTAGGACTCCACTTTCCGACACAGGGACCTCCAGCTCATCACATTGGAAACCACTCGTATCTCTTCCTTTTGGGTGTGGATTATTTTCACTGCTAATATTAGTGAGTATTTTGTATTTAGACCTTCTCTAACTCTGCATCTACACTTGACTTTGTCTACCTCTCCATGGACTAGGTACTTTTGTGCCAATGTGATGGTTGGAGGAACTAAATCATGGTTTCATACGCACATATTAAACTGGTGAAGCTGGAACACAAATCCTGGAACATGACCACAGCCTCACTATGTTGTGGAGCCTGTTTTCCAGGTGTCCTGTGACTGCCACTGTTTCAAATTCCGAGTGTTTGTGATTATGAACACTCAGCAGATCCCCATGTGAAATTCCAGCTTCCGGCTTCCTCGTGTCGGACCACACCTCCTCCCAGCTGCAGGTAGTTCTTAGAGATACTAGAGTATCCCTGAAGTTGAAGGTTAGCCGAAGGCAGGTTTTTAGGAAGTGGTCACTTACGCCAAGGTGGAATGTTGGGGATGCAGTTGTTGGCTGTCATTCAGTAAGTAAACCCTTACTTACAGATGCAGGCTCCCGTGCATGAGCCAGTAAACTCGCTGACCGCCGGGCCCAGCTTGGGTGGAATCCTTAACTTTGGTCTGTTGTTTGTGCCGTATCTAGGATGAGCAGACATTTGTTCATGTCTCCTTAGGAAAAGTAACAAGCCTGCTATTGTCCTGCAGCTTACACACCTGGACTGCACCACACCTGACAGCTCTGGATTTTAAACATTCCCTCTATCTGTACCCTCTTCTGTCCCTCACCATTAACCTGAGAAGACCCATTGTTCATTTTGCTGTGGTGAGCTATATCATGTTATCAAGCTTCAGCATGGCTTTCACATCTATTTTTTTCATTTATTTATTTATTCATGTATTTATTTATTTATTTATTTATTTTTATCTTAATCAGCTTGATACAGTATAAATTCTCATCCTAATAGTGAAATGTTTCATTGAGGCTTGCCCAGTAATTGAGTAAAACCAAATCTTATTATAAGCCACAGTCATCCTAGGGTCCCCCCTGCTATATAGCCTCCCTGGTTCTGTGGGTTGCAGTCTGATTGTTCTTTGCTATATATCTAGTATCCACTTATGAGTGAGTACATACATACCATGTTTGTCCTTCTGGGTTTGGGTTACCTCACTCAGGACGTTATTTTCTGGATCCATCCATTTGCCTGCATATTTCATGCTGTCATTGTTTTTCTCTGCTGAGTAGTACTTCATTGTGTATATGTACCACATTTTCTTAATCCATTCCTCAGTTGATGGGCATCTAGGTTGTTTCCAGTTTCTGGCTATTACAAATAGTGCTGCTGTGAACATAGTTGAACATGTATCTTTGTGATATGATTGAGTATTCCTTGGGTATATGCCCAAGAGTGGTATGGCTGGGTTTTGAGGTAGATCGATTCCCAATTTTCTGAGAATATTCACATCTATTTATAGAAGGATCTTTAAAAAATTTGCCTTGGCTTAAGTATAGTTCTACTATTTGATAAAGCATTGTTCTCAAAAATCTAAGTTATACTTTCTATAGCTTTGGAAGGAAGGCTTTATTCTCAATCTTGTCTTCCTTAGTCTGCTTTTTTTAGTTAAAAATTGTAGTTTATATGTTGATTATATAGATAGAATATACAGGTTCAGTTTATGTATTAAATACAGAATTATGTAACAGCTGTTCAGTATCAATGCTGGGATTCTATTCCACTGTGGGCAGGTTTCCCCTGAAATCCTCCAGGACAGAGGTTAGATCACAGGCTTCTGAGTCAACAGGGCTTTAGTTCCTCACCTTATTAGTACCAGTACAGCCTTCTGGTGATGATGTCTTCTCTGTCATCCTCAGGTCTGATTTAGCAGGTGGTGCTAGGTATTGTTTCTCCATAGGAAGTCATGCAACTGTCTTGTGCATACATCCTTGTGTTTGGCTTTGTCCGAGTTAGTGAAGTGCAGCTATGTCTTTAGCAAAAGAAGAGCCTTAATTGAAATGACAGAAAATGCCTTATGGTACATAGTACAGGCAAATATGTTACAGGTGTTTAATCTGGGCAAGAAAACTGAGGCAGATATCTGTGAAGATCCAGAAGATGAATTTGATGTATTCTGCTGGTTTGGGAGAATGCGGTCTAATTTGGTCTAATGAGAAGAGGTAAAATTGCCCTCAATTCGGAGAATCCTTCAAATGTGCTGTTTGCTATAGGAGGCATTCTAGTGGAGACCTGCTGTGTACAGTCATGGTTTTCTGTTGGGATGATAGTGCTTTTAATAGTTAGACCTGTGAACCGCTAGCCGGAGCTACATCAGCTCATTTCCGCCGTGCCACCTCTGATGTTCTACAAGTCAACTTAATTTTTGCACGTTATTTTCTGTCACATTCCACCTGGGCCATTTACAGATCACAGTTTCTGTGGTAACTGACTCTGTGAATATGTTGCCATCCTGAAATAATCAGATAGCATGCATTATTTCTCCCTCTGTAGTGCTTGCTGTCTTTTATTTTTCCCCGAAGTGTTAAATCTGGCCTTTAGGAATCAACGTCCCATAAACCCCAGGGGACGCTGTAATGTTCTGGCAGCATGGGGCTAACCGCAAACAGCTGCTGATGCAGAGTGCTGGGGAGCAGGTTGTGCCTCTGGTGACCAACATAATAGGAGCCCAAGTGCACTGTGCTTCCTAAGGAAGCACATCTGGAACGCCTTGCCCGCAGAGTCCATCCACCGGGCCATTTCCCTGACCTTAAATTAGTAACACTGCGCACCTCGAAATCTGAACCTTAGTTAACAGGAACTGATTGGATCCTTAACCTGTAAGAACTTCCTGTGTGATTGATTGTGAACGCTCCAATTTTTATGCTTGATGTTTCCCTTCAGGAAAATACTAGGGAAAAACCTATATGGAATATGAAATAATAAGGATTAGAATTTACAGCTGCCTCCTGTACTC
Organism: Peromyscus leucopus; assembly: GCF_004664715.2. Classification (NCBI taxonomy): domain Eukaryota; kingdom Metazoa; phylum Chordata; class Mammalia; order Rodentia; family Cricetidae; genus Peromyscus; species Peromyscus leucopus. The sequence continues at coordinate 10,535,798 of NC_051075.1, forward strand.
TCCAGTTTTACTTCCGTTCCACCCCTGAGGTCATTTCCAAAGTCCCCCCCCCTTTTTTTTCTGGTGCTTTTGGATGGTGCTTTATTTTTACAACTTTGCAGATGTGTTCTCAGTTTTCAACATATTCAAGTACTTTATTTTCTCTTCCTCTATGCTCTTTTTTCTTTCCCAAGATAGTTGGCTGTTTATGAACAGTTGTATCAATTTCTGACTTAGCGTTTGATGTCTTTACCTATGAACAACTCTGTTGATGTTTCAGTTTGTTGAAGATAAACTGTAAGAAAAGGAAGACCGTATTAATGTCCAGTCAGTGTCACACCTGTCACACCTTGGTGCCCCTTCTCCGCTCTGCCTCTTTCCAGCGCTGGTGACTTTAGTCTGTTCACTGTATTGCAGCTTTGGAAAACACTGAAGAGCAAGAAGTAATGATCAGTGTGGTACAGAGTTACAGGGATGCAGACTGAGGGGTCATTTTAGGGATGGCATTCAGGGGATGCCACTTGGAAACCGAAGGAAGCTGCCCTACCAAAAGCCCAGGCAGGAACTGGCTGGGCAGCGATGAGCCAGAGGGGAAGTCTTGAGACAGGCTGGGGGACCTGGGAGCTTCACTAGGGCAAAGCGGAAGCGGGGAGCTGGCAGAGGTTGGCCAGTCAGTGCTCATTAACAGCGTGGGTCTAAATAGAAGGACAGCCGAGTGGAACCTGTTGTCTGAGTCCTCTATGGAAAAAGGAATTGGATGAAGGCAGACATAGAAATTACACACTCAAGAAGCCGAGAGGAAGTGAGTTACTGTGCACAAACAGAAAGAAAATGTAGAGAAGTAGTGGATTGAAATGTCTCTTTGGAGGGACCTGTGCAGATGTTTTACCTGTGTTGGAGGTGGCAGTTGGGGGTGGGGGTGGGGGTAAAGGCCATGCCTGATGGTTTGATTTGATCACCAAGGGTATATAGTTGTCCCACCTGATGAGGTGGTGAGGAGTCCCTCCTATATAGGGTGGGAAGATGCCCCTTAGAAAAGCTAAGTAACTTCTTCTGGGCCTGGTTCCTCTTTACTCTGCCCATTCAAGTAGCATGGCTACATCAGACTCTAGTTGGATGTAGTTTGTTCCCAAGGATTCATGCGTTGGAAGCTTGGTCCTCGATACATCAATGCACTGGAAGGTGAGACCTTCAAAGGGTAAAGCCTTGCAGGAGGTGCCGTGGGTTGTTGGGACTACAGGTTAGTTCTTGAGAGAGGAGTTGTTCTAAGATTGACTCCAAGCCCGGCAGTGGTGGTGCACACCTTTAATCCCAGCACGCAGGAGGCAGAGCCAGGCAGATCTCTCTGTGAGTTCGAGGCCAGCCTGGGCAACAGAGTGAGTTCCAGGAAAGACTCCAAAGCTACACAGAGAAACCCTGTCTCAAACAACAACAACAACAACAACAAAAACAAACAAACAAACAAACAAACAAAGAGTGACTCCAGCCACTGCATTATTGCTGCCATGTTTCCAGGCTTGTGTTGTGATGTATTTCTTGCATGCTTTCCCACCATTGCGATGACATCACTGTAATGTGCTGCAGTCAGGTGGTGCTGGTCCCATGCTGCTCAGACCGTGAGCTAAATAAGCCCCATTAGATGTAGTTATTTTGGATGCTAGAGATAGAAGTATTTCTTTATGGTGGTGAATAACTTCCATGGCAACTGACTATTGAAATACCCATGTTGCAAACACACCTTTATTCATTGTTATGTCTTAGGGGATTTAGCAGTAACTGGCTTGGATATCATTTACTCATTTATCTGACAGTATGAGGTTCACTAGATGTCACTTATTACAGAACACTGAGAATGAGCTCCATTGCTGATGTGAAGCAGAAAGGCCATTGCATAGTCCAGCCCAGCACATGGTTGTTGTAGGGAAGGCACTGAGTGTTAGGGAGGTAGCGAGTGTTCTGAGCCAAGGTCCTGTGTTACCTGAACATGTAGGCCAAGAGAACCAGGAAGGAGCAGGAATGGTGCCTCAGGAAGAGCTGTTGGTTTTCCAGTGGCTTTCTGGGGTTCGGGCAGTCTTTATTCTGGAAGAGTGATAAAATACACTAATAATAAATCATGTCGTTCTGGAAGTTTTACCATATTTTTCTGTTTGAGAAAGTGAATATTTACTTACATAAAAATTCCAACATGCTTAAAAACACTGCAAAAATTGAAATAATTTAAGTGCAGACAGAAGGCTTACTGGGGAGAAATCTAAAACTTTATCTGCTATAAACTTTATGTGTTATTGTCCTAGTACTGCAAAGCACTAGAAGATGGCATCAGAATTCAAAATTCAAATTTGTTACCAGAACAAGATTTCTATGACCTTTATCATCTTTCTGTATATGTGAAACAACAAATACTTTAAAATACATAATTTTTTAAATATATTTCAAAACCCTCACTTTCTAATCCCTATTCATAAAATAAATTTCTAGAAGGATCTTGTAAATCAAAGTTAGCCTGTTTCCACGATTATTTTCCACTTTACAGTCCAACCTCAAATCTCTCTTCTAAGACTTCAAAAATGGTTCTGGTTACCTAAAGCTCTTTCTTAAATACCAGGCTAATCCTTTTCTTCAAGGAGTCTGCCTGTTTGGTTCCAGTCTACCCTTTGTGGTTTCAGGATATGCTTCAATATTTTATATGTTATCAAGATTTACTTATGAAGATTTATGTAGAAGTGTTAATCTTGGAAATAGTTCTACTTCTGAGCATAATGAAATAGCTATTTCAAATTATTTCCCCTTCTGTATTTATGTGTGTTCAGGTGGGCATGTTCAGACTGGTTGAATGTCTCGTTTGTGGGGTGTGTGTGTGTGTGTGTGTGTGTGTGTGTGTGTATGTATGTGTGTGTGTTTGTCTGCATGCACTACACACTAACGTTACATTTTCCATTCATCCTTCCCTCCAGGATGTTTACTGTATATTATTTATCCTCCTCCATAACTACAACAGTGTTCCTTACTTAGTAGACTCACAATAAATGTTATTTGAGTAAAAATGAATTACTATCTTATTCTGGTGCTGGTCTTCAGGTGATAGCCTCCACTAGCAGGGTCTTTTAAAAGATATCCTTAGAACATCTGAGATTTTTTGGCCACTACAACTATCACTGGGACATTAGATAATATAAGAGATCACATAACTAGTTGGAAGAGTCATCATCAGAAAGCAAGATGTTCGCAACTGTGATGTAGAATCCACTGTTCCAGGAAGCAACGTTAAAAATTTTCTTAGCACAACTGTTAAGGTGTTTGGCCATCCCATCACCAGAGTAGGTCAGTCCCGGCTGTCTCTCGGCCATTGCCAGCAGTCTTTTGTGGGGATATCTTTGTGGATTTCTGTGGGCCTCTTTAGCACTTTGTTTCTTCCTTTTCTCATTTACCATGGTCTCCTATTCCTTGTTCTCCCTCTCTGTTCTTGATCCAGCTAGGATCTCCCGCTCTCTTTCCCTCGACCCTCGCCGTTCATTGCTCCCACTCATGTTCAGGCTGTTCATGTAGATCTCATCCATTTCTCCGTCATTGGGTGATCAGGTCGATCTCAGTCCTTGGGGGTGGCCTTGATCTGGAGGTGGTGGGAATGAGGGGTGGGCTGGGGGGAAGGGGAGGAGGGCATGAAGGGGGAGAACAAGGGAATCTGTGGCTGTTATATAGAACTGAATAGTATTGTAAAATAAAAGAAAAGAAATTTTCTTAGCAACACTTCATGTTTTAGGTGAAATTTTTAAATTTAAATTAACTTTGCAGTAGAAACATGTACAATCCCTGAGCTTCCATACAGCTTGATAAACTTTTCCAGAACTGTGCACTCATAGCCATCTCATTGATCAGGATGAGGAACATGGCTCCTGTGTGTTCTCTTCCTGTTACTACATCATCCAGACGCTCCATCTCTCCATAGATTAGTTTTGCCTGCTTTTAAAATGTGTATAAATTGAATTATATAGTAAGTACTCTGTTGTGTCTGGTTTCTTTCACTCTCTATTATGTACTTGAGATTTATTCCTGCTGTGTATAGCTAATGTTACTTTAATTGCTATGTATTGTTCTTCTCTATAGCTGTTGCAGAATCTTTATTTCTCCTTGTTGATAGACATTTGGATTGTTGCTAGTTTTCACCACTACAAACAACACCCGAAGTTCCCTGTGCTTGTCCGAACGTTTTCAGAGTTTTTCCTGTACAGGGTGTTATAGGATCCAGGGCCCCTGTGTGTTTCTCTGTGGGAGATTCAGCTCAAGAGGTTTTTATGTGGTTGTGTCACACTGTATACTTTGGAATATGCTTATTGTTGGGGATGTGATTTGGAGCAATTCATGTGGGCCAAAATACACATTTAAAAACTAGAACCTAAACAACATATTTTTAAAACAAACTAAAACATCTTCTATGTCTTTCTTTTCTTCCAGTTTTTTCTTTTTGATATTAAAAGTTTGATGGAGCCGGGCGGTGGTGGCGCACGCCTTTAATCCCAGCACTCGGGAGGCAGAGGCAGGCGGATCTCTGTGAGTTCGAGGCCAGCCTGGGCTACCAAGTGAGTCCCAGGAAAGGCACCAAAACTACACAGAGAAACCCTGTCTCGAAAAACCAAAAAAAAAAAAAAAAAAAAAAAAAAAAAAAAAAAAAAAAAAAAAAAAAAAAAAAAAGTTTGATGGAAATTATATGATCTTGCAGCTATTATACCATGGAGGAAAAACTCTGTAACAGAGGGAAAAAATTTCAAGTGTTCATGCAAATTTAAATTACTCTAGTCCACTCTCTGTCTTGTGTATTTTACAAAACAGTTCCTCTTTTTTCTTTTTCTTTTATTTATTTTTATTTTTTGAGACATGTTTTTATGTAACCAAGGATGACTTTAGAGTTCTGATCCTCCTGCCTCCCCACCTGAGTTTTGGGACTGCAGTCCTTTTTTATGTGCTTTGGGGATTGAGCCCAAACTTCTTTAGTGCATGCCAGGTAAGCATGCGACTAACTCAGCTATCCTCAGGTCTAAAACATGTTACTACTCTTGAGTTCAAAGAAAACTTTCAAATTTAAATTCATTTGACATCTAGTATCTTTCCTTCTCTTGTTTTCCATTTCAAGAGTCTTTTGATTATGTCTAATATGTTACAGATAGTAGACTGTATCTATGGGATTCTGTGTACAGAATGGTAATTATTAATAATCTGGTAATATATCAGTATTCTGTACAGGATTGATACATCTTTGACAATCATAGTTGCCTGATAATCTCAGTTGATCTTTTAAAGGTATATTCTGTCCTCCTCATGATGTTGTGGCTTTCTAAAAAAACAGTTTTTTTAGACAGGGTCTCACTCTGTAGCTGTGGTTGATCTTAAACTCTCTAAGTAGACAGGTTGGCCTCTGAGCCATAGAGAGGCACCTGCCACTATCTCCCCAGTGCTTGGTTTAAGGGTGAATGCTACCATGATTTTTTTTTATTTAAGAATTTTTCTCTTTCATTTTCACATACTAACCCCTATTCTGCCTCCCTCTTCTTCTCCTGCTCTCCCCTACCTCCCCCCATCCCACCCCCATCCTCTCCTCATACAGGGTAAGGCCTCCACTGGGGTAGTCAACATAGGCTAGGCTACCAAGTTGGGGCCAGACCTAGCCCCTCCACCCTGCATCAAGGCTGAGTGAGGCATCACCCCATAGGGCATGGGCTCAAAAAATCCAGTTTGTGTACCCAGGATAAGTCTTGGTCCCATTGCCAGGGGACCCACAAACACATCAAGCCACACAACTGTCACCTGTATTCACAGAACCTAGTATGGTCACATGCAGGCTCTCCAGCTGTTGGTCCAGAGTCTATGAGCTCCCACTAGCTTGGGTCAGCTATCTCTGTGGTTTTTCCCATCATGATTCTGACCTCCCTTGCTCTTATAATCCTTCCTCCTTCTCTTCAATTGAGCTCCAGGATCTTGGCCAAGTGCTTGGCTGTGGGTCTCTGCATCTGCTTCCATCAGTCACTGGATGTAAGTTCTATGATGACAATTAGGGTAGACACCAATCTGAGTGCAGGGGAAGGCTAGTTCAAGCACCCTCTCCACCTTTGCTATGAGTCTTAGCTGGGGACATCCTTGTGAGTTCCTAGGGTTTTCCCTAGCTGCAGATTTTTCCCCAAACCCTTAATGGTACACTCTGACTACCATGACTTTTTAAAAACAAGTATGCTGCTTTGATATATTTTGAATGTTTTGAATAGTTTGAAAAGTATTTAGTGTATTACAGGAGACCAATAATTCAGTACTTCCCACAAACTTCTTGACCCTGCTTGTAAAGTAAGATGTTAGCTAAAGTGTGTAAGTGAGGCTGAAGAATGACAACATTGTTTTCCATTTCCTTTTCTATGCACAGTTCCACTGAAGAGCTTCTGGCTGACTGAGAACAGGTCACAGTTGGTTCTCGTCACTGTTTCTGCAGCAGTGATTGGGAAAGCCCTTTACTTGGGTTCTTTCTTAGTTTCTTTGTCTCTTAGTTGAGGTTATGAGTCCAAGCTGCCCCCCTGCAGCTAACATCTGGGTGTATTTCTCTGTATAAATGGAGGTGCTTGAATGAAGGCAGAGGCTTCATTTGCTAATAAGGGGAGACTCAGGTGGTCCTCTTTGTTTTTTTGTTTTTCTTATTCTGTGCAAGAGGAAGGAGGTACTTCAGAAAGAGAATAACCACCCCCCTGTTATAACTGCATTATTGGAGCCAATGAACCAAGGTAGTGGGAGACTTGCTGAGTCATGGTGTTGACTTGGTGTTCTAAGCACTGTAATTCTGATGAATAGTGTCTCAGACACTTTTGTAAAATGATGCATTCTGACATCCAGTGACCCTTTAAACTAATATTTCTATTATATAATTCAGTTGCTTCTGTTTCCTGAAAGTAATCACATTAGTTTGTACTGAGGTAGATAATGATTTTGTTAGCAATTTCCTTTGTGGTAAGTGTTTTACAGTAATTTAGTTTGAAGGAAGAATCGTTTATACAAATAAAGCCCAGAGGAACTCACCTGTACTATGCTGGGATCAAAAATAAAAATGTAGCCATGACCCCTGGGATAATATTCTTGAGACTGAGAGCAAATAGCCACATTGGCTGAATTTAATTTGGGGAAAGCTTGTTGCCAACTAAAAATCTTTAAAGCCACACCCACCTACCCTCACACCTCAATGCTGGTCCTTTTTTTTTTCCATTAATAGATGCACAACAACATATCAAGCCTGAATTTCTTTGCTTATAAAGTAAGAACAGTAATCCTTCACAGAATATATAGTATTGATGAAATTATAACAAAAAAATAGATGTCGTGTTTAAGAGATGATACTAAATACAGATGAGTAGTTTTCCTCTTTTCCCATTTGGGCTGTAAGACCCTAAGATGATTTTTTAATTATTAAAGTAAATATAATTGATGAACTTTTACTATTAAGTGCTTGTATCACAGATGATTGTTTGATTCATGGTATATCCATTAATTCTTTTTACCCAAGTAATTGATGACTCATAATACCCAGCTCCAATTTATCTGTGGAACCAATTTACTGGACCCAGGAGGATGATGGTGTAGATGGATAGTTAAACTGTAGTCCTTTCTAAATTTTTATCTCAAGTGCTGACAGTCATGAAGAAAGGAGGGAGTAGATGTGAGAGAAACTGTAGCATTTCTTCGTGCCCCTTGCTTCTGGTCTTCTAGCAGACGCAATGTGCAGCCATCACCACTTCCCCCTAGCCCCAGCCGCTTAGCTCATCCCGGCCCCGAGGCATTCATCTTTGTCTCTGCCACCTGGTCACAGGACTTTCTCTTCTATGTCACAGCTTGGGACTTGCCTGCTCTATGAAGGGCTTCTGATGGCTTCTACCTTTTGTTCACCTTGGTTCACCTACTTCACACAGCACAAGCTGCCCTGTAGTCTAATGCATCTTTCACAGGTCTTGAATCTCCAACTAGATTATGTAGCCATTGTGATCTTTGCTAGCCCTGCATGTCTCCTGTGACTCCCATAGTGTCCTTCCCATGACGGGGTTGTAGTGAGGAGCGCTGCAGTTTCTGAAGAGACCCTTTACAGAAGGCCCGATTGTTACTATTTAATAAGTGGCATGACCAGCCTTGAGTGCAGGTGGTGCTGGTGATCTGCATTTGTCAACACCTTCACTTGTTTGCTTGCTTTTGCCCCAGCAAGGCTTGCTCTGTTAGTCTACTGAAACACACTGTGAGAGAATGTTTATCTGAAGTTCTGAGAAAAAAATTGAAGAACTCAGTTTCTGAGAAATCCACTAACTTGAATGATCAATAATGTGAGCATGAATTCATTTTTGGTAACATTAATTTAATGGAATGGTAAAATGATTAAAACAGGTGTGTTTGGTTTCATGGTGATGAAATAACTTTCCTTAAACAATAACAGGACAAGCAAGGTCTCTCATGTATGTGTTGGTATGAAAAAGACATATTAGGAGTGCAGAAATTTGAAAATATTGTTGAAATTGAATTGCCACTATAGATAACTTCAGAAGATTCACTGTAAAAGGAATATTTGAATTTGAAGGTAGTATTGAAGGATCCTCCTCAAATCAAAAATGAAAAATACAGATGAGTCTGATAAATGGATCTTATAAATGTCTTTCTAAAAGTACCTAAATGTCTTTCTAAAAGTACCTAAAAGATTTCAATGATGTTTTATTGTCACTTACTTTAGAAATAAGTGAAAATTATACAAATATGTATGAATCAACTTATGATTGTACAAATATATATGAATACATTTATGATGTTAAAATTCAAACAAGAATTGTACATTTATTTTAAAACAGTATTGGTCTTGGTTTCCTTTAAAACAATTACATATCTTACTTTATAATCATTTGGCATGTAACATTTTAATTATTAATTTGTATCTATCATTTATCACTTACCTATTTATTATGTATCTGTCATCTGTCTACTACCTATCAATCATCTATGTCTATATTCCATTACTGATATATGTATATATGTATGTATGGATATATCCAACTATTTCTGACAGCTATGTGTTAATAGCAATATTTAATTTCTGAGTTATTAATAGTAAAGGTCACTATATCACAGGATATATTGGAGGACTCCTCATGTTGTTTATGTAGCTCTCCATTCTTTCCATTCTCATCTAATCTCTTAAGCCATTTTCTTTGTGATGCAAATTTATATTCTTTCCAATTATTACCGATATAAGCAACATTTTAGTAAATATTCTTTTGTTTGGTTTGGTTTGGTTTTTTGTTTTGTTTTGTTTGTTTTTTTTGAGACAGGGTTTCTCTGTGTAGCTTTGCGCCTTTCCTGGAACTCTGTAGCCCAGGCTGGCCTTGAACTCACAAAGATCGGCCTGCCTCTGCCTCCCGAGTGCTGGGATTAAAGGCGTGTGCCACCACTGTCCGGCTTAGTAAATATTCTTGAATGTATTTCTTTATAATCATGTATGAATAATCTTTAGATGATATATGGGAAATTTTATTATAAAGCTACTTAAATTTTGTGGCCTGGGGATATACATCTCAGTAGTAGAGCACTTGCCTAGCATGTAAATTCATAGGTTTTGTCATCAATAACATACACACAGACACACACAGACACACAAACAAAGGCAGTGGAGAGAAGTGAATAGATTTTGAAAGTTTTTGGTAACAATATATTGATTTATTTTATCTGCATTTAAAATTTTTTTTTGTAATGTTGGACATCCCCTTCTGTCTTTGTTTTTTGTTTCATCTATGACTTGCATATTGATCATTGTAGTGTGTGTGTGTGTGTGTGTGTGTGTGTGTGCGCGCGCACTCTGTTTTCATCTTTTCAGATAGGGTCTGGTTGTGCATCTGTGGCCAAACTTGACCTTGCTTTGTGGACCAGGCTGGCCTCACACATGTAGTGATGTGCCTGCTCATCCCTCCAGAGTGCTGGGATTGTAGGCTTGTGCCACCCAGCTCAACTTTTCCTCCTCTTACTGTGAAAAGTCTGTGGATTATTAGCCTTTCACCTGGTGTTTGTGTTGTAAATATTTCTCTTGAGTTAATTATTGTAGGTTAATTTCCATGGTTCTTAGTGGAATCTTTTCTTTTGTATTCTGGTTCCTCTCTCTTTTTGAATAGTTTATTAGGTCAGGGTTACAAGTCTTGATGTCACTCCATTTAATGTGTTTCCAGTGGGAAGTCTTTTTCTTTATTTTTAAAAACATAAGTTGTACGTCTTTGCCTCTCTCTCATTTGAACCGTTCTTTTTCTGGCCCCTTTGCTTTTCCTCTATTTATTTTCTCTATTTATTCACTTGGCTGATGGCTGTTATTTTTCTAATGTTCTTTTCTATATTTTCTTTAATGTCTCTTTTTTTTCTTGGAAATCATATCCTCCAGTTTCTGTTTTTAATGTGACTTTGTACTTCTGATACTTTTTAAAATCAATTCTTGTCTTATTTATTCCTTTGCAATTTTTTTTGTCATTTGGTTTATGGATATTTAGTTTAGTTTGGAATATTACTGTTTTGTTCTAATTTCTATTTAAAATATTTATCAACTCAATTTCTGGGCTTTCATTCTTATTTTACTGTTTATATTACTTTTTAATTTTAGTCTTTTTTTTTCTAGCCAGGGAGGTTGTGACATTCCTAGTTCAAGGTGACCATATTCTTTTTGTTGTGTAAGCACAGGATGACGTTGCCTCCTTATAGGGTAGCATAGCTTTGCTCTTCCCTTACTGGATGACAAAGCTTTTGAACAGTCATGTTCTTGTCACTTTTAAAGTTCTTTTTCTCCTATATGTTCTTAATGTCTTTCTTTCTTTATGTTTCTAATGTATGGTTTCTAAAGAAATTTCTCCTCCCATCCAAGTACTAACCAGGAGTACTGCTGCCCAGCTTTGCAGGTAGGGATATGTAAAAAGGAGGGGTTGGAGGGAGGAAAAGGAAGAGGGAAAATGAGGAAATTGTATTTTAATAAAAAATTAAAAAGAATTTCTCCTCTTATTCTAACTTGTTTCCTTCCAAAGTGATGCTTTCTGTCTAGGCCTTTCCAGGTCCTTTCTCTATTTTACTGTCAGTCTTAAGATTTGACCTCTGAATGTGTACCGTCATGTATAGGGTCAAGCTACTCTTTCCAGACTCTGTTGTGGCATGCTGTTACCTTCTTTCTTCAGGGCGGTTTCTCTTCAGCTGCTCTTGGTCTCCTTGAAAGTGCTGATTGGTGTTTGTAAGGCGAGTGCTGGTTTGGATATTGGTTGGAGTTTGGACGCTCCTGTCTTGTAGTCATGTTGAGTTCTCTTCTGTTTTTATCCCCAGACATTGGAAAGGTTTTGGATCTATATGTCAGCCATGGATTTGGAAGCCACAAGTCCACTCTGTCAGTGTGTACTTGTCAAATAACATGCTGCAGGAACGTAAATGTCTCCTATTTTGCTTATTAATGAAATTCAAATTCTGATATATGTGACTGTACATGACAGCATCCCAAAGAAGTTAGATGAGAAGATACCTCTCCATAGTCTCTCTAAGACACATTCTGAGCAGCTTGGAGAAGAAGAACTTCTGAAATCTTACCAAGGCCTTAGTAATAGAAAATTCAAATGGCTTTTGTTTCTCTGTTATTAATGGGAGTGCCCTTGTGTGTGTTTTGGAGCTAAACAATAAAACAGTGATTTTCCTTTTAAGAATGGTGCATCCTTGGCCACTGTTATGTCTGGGACAGCTGTGGATGGCTAGGAAGTCAAAGGGCATGGTGAAGTTTCTTGGGGAGCAGTTACATTTGGGTGTGCTGTTTAATGTCAAGTAATTATCCACATCATTTCCCAAGATATACAGATGCAAGCTAACCTCTCTCTCTTGCCCTTCTGCATTATGAACTTCTCAGCCCTGGGCATGCACATTTACTGTGCACGGTATCCAGTGGTTACCTTAATGCCCTACACCAATCCTTTACAAAACTCAATCTGAGTCCTGCTTCCTAGGGGATTATTAATACAAAGCATCTACAATTCTTTTCAGAACTGTGGTCTCTAAAATAATTTCTGTACCAATAAGGAGTCAAGAGGGACAGGTACTGTCCTACTAGGGAAAACTACATAATCACATACTTGCATTTCTAATTATTATTCTGAGAGTCCCACTCTAGCTGTTGTGGATTTCACAATAGCATGTCATATTGCACTAATACTGTTTAAATTATGTTTCCTGAATTATATCCATTTTGAAGCCTCTTTAATATTCCTTTGTAACCTGCAGCTGAGTTGAAAAGAACTCCAGTTACACTTACAGTTTTCAAAATAACTTTTAAGAGCTTGTGGAGGGCTCCCTGAGAGATGGATTTCAATGGCACTCCTAAATGAGCTACACAGATCCTGAGAAAATTAGATTGTGGCACTTTCGTTTGTCTTTTATGACCTAGTGGCCAAGAGTGGCCTCTGGAGTTACCTTTTCTCTTTTGCAGCCTAATGACCAAAAGTCTGGAGAAATGTGGTTTATTAACCTGTGCCATATATTTGTTATTTTATCACTCTCCCAAACCAGGTAATGAGCTGTGTAGATTAACCTCTTTTGGACAATGAAACCAAAAAGTCTTTGAAGAATTATGAACAACTTTTTCAAAGTCCAAAATTTCTAATGTTCTCCATGTTTGGAATTCTCATTTGTTACCTCAAGCAAATAGTGGCTCTCTCTCTTCCTCTGCTCTCATTTGGCTAAGCTATGCTGTGAGGATCACATAGACATTCAAATTAATATGACACAGTGAGTTTACTGTCTTGATTCTAACTTTCCTCTGAAATCTGTTTAAAATATTTTTCATCTTCATTCAGAAGCTGCATGTGTGTGGGTTAGATTTTTCTGTGTTTATCTTGTTTGTCTACTCTTACGTTATGTAAGTGCTGCAGAGATGTCCTAGTTTTCTAGAGTGTGATGAAGTGGAGGGATGGATAGCCAGTCAGCCACAGTACCATTCAGGTGCAGCTGTACTGGAGATGTGCATCAAGTGTGTGAGGTATCCTAGTGAAGGCATGGAAGTGATTTCCTTACACTGACACATTCTCATGCATCTCCAACATCTGTGTTGAGTGAAGACCCTTCCAAAGCCTTCAATTGGGGTAATATTGTATTTTTCGTAAATTTTAAGAATTAATATTAGTCATATTTCTTCTTTATATTAGTTGTGTTGGATGATGACTCCTTAAAAACCACTCTCCATAAAATACTGAACATAGCAGCTCAGAATATGTTACACTGTATTTCATTGCACTGATGTCTGCTTGTGCTGCATGCAGCAGATTGACCATGTCTGTGACCCATACTACAATTGAAGTGCCCGGGGGACAGCTCTACTTTGTTAAATAATGAAGTGATACTTGGTGTGTTACTGTATAACTGTGGAGTGGTGAAAAAGAGCAAGTTTGCTGCTGATTTTCTCTTAAGACCCAGTTTTGGCATTTCTTAATTCCTATGCATCACAATGTAACTTAATATTGTTAAATACTACTTTATGGTGTTTTTCATGAGTCATATCATATTGATGTCTTCTGAATATTCATAGTATTCCCTTTTATTTTCCAATAAGGAATTAAAGGAACTTTGGTAGCTGATGCAATACTGCTTCTCTACCTCTGTTTCACTGTGTTTGATGAATAGTTGTTAGTTTACAGACATGGACCATTATTTTAAAATGTTGTGCAGCTGGTCATTGAATTCAGAGCCTATTGCATGTTAGCTAGACACTTTCACACTGAGCCACTTCCTCAGGCCCATATGTATCTGTCAGCTTGCAGTCCACCACAAGCCCACATGTACCTGTGAATAGATATGAATGTAGCCCAACACAGAATCATCCATGTACACAAAACATTTTTGTGTTTTGGGTTTCTTTGGTATCTCTGTGTAGCCATTAAGCATGAACTTTGTAGATGACAGCATTAAGTCACAATGTCAAAAAGGTTGGTCATGCCTGCCAGTAGGGAGGCACAGCATCCCCAGTATTTTCAAAATGAATAAATTATTAAGAATAATGTTTTGAATGCTTGAAACAAATTAAATTAGTATGTAATAGTTCAATACTATAGGCATTATTTGTGTTTCTCATGTAAATATGAGTTGCATTTATGGGAAAAGAATACTTTAAAACAAAGCAGAGGAATGTGTTCTAAAGAGCAAAATAAAAATAGAAAATGGTGCTTTCAGCATTCACAGATCCCGGGACCCTTTCTGAAGTCTTCCTCGGGGCTAGTCAATGGTCTGTGGACCTGTGACTCCTCTTGTGCATTGCTGCACTTACTCAGAAATGGCAACTATCCAAAAACCCAGAATGCCACGGGAGACAGTAGTTTTAGGAGACGTCATTTTTACAACATCCATAATAAGAACCCAAAAATTCCGTATGTGGGAGACACATCAGTATAAAAAGGTTGAGTTTCAAGTAACTAAAATTGTTGTGAATTCACCATCATTGATGATTGTTTCACCCATGAGAAAAGATGAAAGGAAAAGAGATATTTTATCAATTTTAGTGTGCAAGATAGCCTTTGTAAATCTTCCTAAATCATTTCATTTAGACAATGATATGTAGTTGTCTGTGTATAATTTGTATTATCAGACATTGTATCACTGTTAATCTATTACTTTAAATATTTATGCTACCCCTCCACAGTCCAGTCATTTTTCTTATTTTAGGTCTTCCAAGTATTGTCATTTTGGTGTTACGTTTTAAAGGTTAGGAAAACAGCATGAGACTAAACATTTAAAGATAAAGTAAATGTTCATAGTTACAGTAAAGTGCAGTAACATTCTCCTATATGAGTGTGACTGTGTTTTCACCATTAAGATTAACAACAATTCTGTCTTATCATCTAACTATGTAGTCTTTAGTTTTCCCCAAAAATGTCTTATCATTTTGGTTTTCCCCTCCTTTGCCAATATCAAAACTAAGGTTCACAGGGCTCTAACAATATCTTAGAGGTCTTTAAATTAAAACCCAGTGCTGTCTGTCTGTGATGGAGAAGACGAGTCTCTTCTAGTGGATGGTCTCTCTCAGGAAAGACAAAACAGTTGATTGTGGATGTTCTCACAAGCACAGGTGTCATGCTCTTGCTCTGCCTTCTTTGTCATCCTGCTGCTCTGTCCAGCCACTTTCCTGTGTCCTTTACTCCCTTGCTCCTCTTCTCTGTGGACTTTACCCCTTGGTTTATGCTACTTGTTTTAGTTAGGGTTCTATTGCTGTGCAGAAACACCATGGCCACGGCAACCCTTATACAGAAAACATCTAATAGGGGCTGGCTTACAGTTTCAGCACACCACACTCATATTTACACACCACGCACACACACAGGTCATGCGCACGCACGCACGCACGCACGCACGCACGCACGCACGCACGCACACGCACAGCTATCCTAACAGGTATGAGGTGGTGCTTCATTTTATTTTGATCACGTTTCCTGATGACTTAGTAGTTTGAGTACCTCCTCATATGCTGCTGGCCCACCTCTTTGTCTTTTCCATGAACCATGTACACAAAGTTAGAGTCTTGGACTGGTGAAATGGCTCAGTGGGTGAAGACTGTTGCCATCAGTCCTGGTGACCTGGTTCAGTCTCTGGGACCCACATGGTGGATGGACAGAACCCACTCCTCTAGGCTGTCTTCTGGCATCCTCACGCATGCGCTACATGCACACACATAGTAAACAAACACACATGTAATGCATTACAAAAAAGTACAAGTCTCAATGGAGAATATATTGTCAGCCATTGATGAGGATTGCTAAATTAGTTCTTTATGAGACAATGAGGATATAGCCACTTTAGGACTTGCAATTATAGAGAGGTGGCATGTACAAATATTGTGACATTGATATTTGATATAGATCTATCTGAAATTTGATCTTTGTCCTCATAATTTTTCTGAGGTTTTAAGAAAAACATGTCTTTTATTAAATTTATTAAGTATTTTAGTTTTTTCCAGTTTCACTATTGCATATGGATAACTTATATATATATATATATATATATATATATTTTGTTTGTTTGTTTTTTTTGTTTTTTCGAGACAGGGTTTCTCTGTGTAGCTTTGCGCCTTTCCTGGAGCTTACTTGGTAGCCCAGGCTGGCCTCGAACTCACAGAGATCCGCCTGCCTCTGCCTCCCGAGTGCTGGGATTAAAGGCGTGCGCCACCACGCCCGGCTGGATAACTTATATTTTTATTGAAATAATGAGCTAATTGCTTTCAAGATGGTTAAAGTATATAACAACTATTAAGTATACTTTTGTTATTATTTTTAAAAATTTATTTATTAATTATGTATACAGTGTACGTATGCCTGCAGGCAAGAAGAGGGCACCAGAGCTCATTATAGATGGTTGTGAGCCACCATGTGGTTGCTGGGAATTGAACTCAGAACCTTTGGATGAACAGCCACTGCTCTTAACCTCTGAGCCATCTCTCCAGCCCTAATTTTGTTATTCTTTATGGACTTTTAAATAATGACAAGTGAGGAGAGAAGAAATTGACTCTGATTTGGTTTATGTGATTTTAGGAAATGTAACTTAAAAAACAGTACTGTGAATCATGTAAGTAATTTTTTTGTTTTATTGTGTATGACTTAAGTGATGAAAAATTATAAATTTAAAAATTAAAAATTATAAGATATAAATTATATCACTCACAATCCAGTTACAGGCTAAACTATATTATAATTTAAATTAAAATTCCAGTAGATTATTGCTGTAGTAAAGTTTCATGAGGGTTGAACCTGTCGAATACAGAAATGCAGATGAGTCAACTGTGAGATGCCATTTTGATCTACTGCATGGACAGTGCTAAGAAATAACATGTAATATGATCCCAGACTCAATGAAGAGAAGTCTGACTCATGCAGGCATATAAAATGTGTCAACATTTGATGAAGCTACGTAGTTAATATTGAGGTACATATCTTTTGATTTAGTATTTCTCATGTAAGAAAATTTTAAAGGAGATATCGGACATCTATTTACATGAAATGTTTTATTAGAGAATGGCTTAAAATGATAATCATTCAGTAAAATTCTGAAATGTAAGACACAATAGAATCACTAATGTATGTTGGCAGGTACATCTGGTTATCCGGTGTACACTCAAACTTTCATGTGAAAAGCACATTTTGACATGGTAAAAAAATCTGTGGTATAACAATACAGTAAATAGATTGGGTAATTATGTTTGTTCTTTCATTTTTTTCAGATCTTTATGTAAGAAAATTGAATTAAAATATACTAAAATGTTAACAATTAATACTCATAACTGTCAGATACCAGATTTTCCAGAAGTTTCCTCAATATATGGGTTTTTTTTGCATATTTTGAGATCTTCACTGTTAACCAACATAATTTTAAAAGTAAAAATGAAAAATTGTTTAAAGACGCTATCATAGTTAGCTAACAAATACAAGTCTGTGGAAACTAATATAACCTTAGGTTAGTTCCTTTTTGTTGACTCGCCTCTTATGGCTTTTGTGCTAGTCAAACAATATGCAGTAACCACTGTATTTGCTATAGTATGGCATGTGCAAAATCCATAAGCATAGCGCAGTCATTTCAATGGACTGAAGTTAATGAAGTAACTCCCACACAGGCACGATTTCTATATTAATCTTAACTAATGTTTTTATGGATGTGACAGACTTATTCTAATCATGTAGGATTTAAACAAATAACAGACCGAAACCAACCTAATGCCAAGCAGTTGCTGCAGCCCATTCTCGGTGTGGAAAACCACACCCTGAGGAGTGACTAGTCTTTGGAGTTTTATTTCATCTTTTGTTGATAACACACACACACACACACACACACACACACACACACACACACACAAATTGAAGATAGTTGGAAAGTTTATTTTTTTTTTTTGGCTTCTGAAAACGATTGTTTCTTCTTTTTAAACAAATACATAATTACTGTTACATTTAAGGAAATCACATATAAATAAGAATACACCTAGCATCAGATGAGTTCCATTATCCTGCTCTGCAAATGGTTCTACAAGTGCTTAGAGGCTTTCTCAGATGTGTCTTCAGGTTTTACCTTTCTGTCTTTTTAGGGGACTTGTTTTATTTTAAGGGAACACTTAGGAAGAATTGCCTGTCATTGTTGAATTGGTTGTTTGTTTTTAAAGGCCTTTCCTCACTAGCTTTCTGGTTCACGCAGCTCAGTTTTGTTACATGAACTTTTATTTCATCTATATGTTGAATTTGTTTACAAACAGTTTAAGTTCTCCTTCTACCTATGTTTTGTTTTCTCTTTTCCTCTTTTTCTCACTGTTTGGTGTCTTACTATTTTCCTTTGTAACTTCTTATCTGCTTTTGAGATTCACTTCCTTACATTGACATCTGCTGGTACTTTGTTCTGAGTGTCCTGCCCCCTACTTCCTTACAGTGACATCGGTTAGTACTTTGTTTTGCTGAATGTTTTGCAGAACTGGGTTATTCATTTAGTCTATTTTTTCCATTGATTTCTATCTGTTTTTATAGCCCCTTCCCTTTTTAAAAATTAAATGTTTAATGCCTTTTATTTCATTTTTGCTGTATGGTTTTCTTTGATACCTATGTCTCTCCTGGAACATGAAGAGGTTTGTGGAACTGCCTTTTATTTATTAATATTTACACAGATGTCAAGTGTGTACACTCCTGGTGGTTAATTATGCAGGACTAAACCTATAAGAAACTATTATCTTACATTAATTTCTCTATGCTGTAAAAATTATGAAAATACAAAATTGAAGGAATGTGCTCTAATTACTATGATGACAAAGATCACATTATAGTTCAGATTAAGATGCACTGGTAATTTAGGTTATACGATTTATAACTTGGTTTATTTTAATGTACCTGACTTAGTCACAAAGGCAAGGATAAAAGTAAGCCAGCATTTCACACACCATTAAAAGGGCATGTTGAATGTTTCTGTACTAATCACTCTATAGTTCTGCACCTTTTAATTAAATTAAGAAGTAATTACATAGTTTATCCTCATTTTAAGCTCTGGAAAGTGAGTCTGTTAAGGAAGTACTTAAATTGAATCCCCATTTCAATGTCTACATTCAAGGATCTAGGGATACCGAGACTGTGGACATGTTACAGTGTAACTCCAAAGCTTTGTATTACTGAATACAATTTTAATTTTCCATTTTAAGGTCTCCTTTTTAAAAAAAATCACTCCTTGATGTATTATAGACATCCAAGAATCTCAGCTTCAATGATCACTAGTGCAGAAAGAAGGATTTTTATAATTTTTTTGAGAATATCTGCATTTTACTTAGGAAAACAAATGCAGTATCTCACACGAAATTTCCCTTAGCATGCATACACTTCTTAGAAAACCAAATGGATTGAAGATATTCCTTAGATTATTGTCCTTTGTTTAATGAGCACAGCAATGGCAACTGTTGTGTAGGATAGTAGGGTTGCATAAATCTTTTTCTGCTTCATGGAGGTGGTAATCTGCTGACACCTCACAATGGGGTGTTAGTGTAAACTCTCCTACGGTGATATTTTATTTGTGCTGAAATGTGATTTTATTTGTATGTTAATAAAGTTGCCTGGAGATCAGATAGCCATTAAGTAGAAGTCCGGGAGTGGTAGCACACGCCCTTAATCCAATTACATGGCAGGCAGAGTCTCTGTGTGGTCAAAGACATACCCAAGCAAGGTGACCTGAACTTTTAATCCCAGTATCAACCATAGAGACCTGCAGGTCTGTATAGACAGGCAGTGACGAGGAAGTCATGTGGTTTAGTTTAGAGCCAATGAGAAGGCAGAACAGAAAGGCAATAAAAAGACAGTCACACAGGACTCTCTCTCAGGGGAAGGACGGCAACGAGTGTTAAGCTAAAGGCTATTCGTTAGTGGTCTGATCTCTTGGGCTTTTATCTCTGTATTTGGCTCTGTGTTTCTTATTTACTAAGACCGTTTAGAATTCCATCTACACTCTCCCAGCTCAATCTGTGACTCTTTTGCATCAAGTCAGGTAGAAAGGTCAGTGTGATTCTGCAGTAGATGTTGCTGCCGTCCAGCAGGTCCACAGACTTTCTGTACAAGTTCGTCGTAGTTACTGCTTCCTTGGGCTGACTTGGAAGGTACTTAGTTCATAGCTCATACACATTCTGCTGGCTTTTGTTGTCATCAAGGAGCATGGGTTTCTATATCCTTACACCTACCTCTCTGTTCATCATTTGTTTATTCAGCAGACATTTGCTGGAGGTTGTATTTATTCAAACATCTGTGTTAAAAGATAAAAATATGAAAGGGATTGTTTCTAGATGTAAAGATTTTGTGGTCAGGGAGAGGGACGAAACCCCTCAAAAACATGATGTGGTATAGTATCTATTAGCACAGAATGCTTTGAAGATCAGGGATGGGCCACTGGCCGTACTGGACGTCTGACAGTGTTCCCTTGAGATGACACCTGAATTCACCTCTGTGGGAGAAACAATGATGGACCTGCTGCTGAGACTGTGGAGGGGAATAATTTCAAGTAAAAAAGGAGGGATACTAAATAAGCTTCTAAACATGTAAAAGCAAGTCAGATTGTAGAAAGCCTAATAAGCTGTTGGAGTCCCTAAAAGGTTTTAGGACAATTGCTATGTTCCAGAGCCTGACTGTATGATTCCCGGGATCATAGGAGGATGGAAATAACTTAGGGCTTAGCAAATGCTCAGGCCATTAGTTGGAGAAAAATGAAGAATCTGCTGATGTGGCAATAGTGGACTGACTGTGACTGTGAGGAAGCATGGCTGACTCCTTAGGTCCTGAGCCAGGAGACAGGGGCATGCTGATGATGCTTGGAAGGGATGGAGCAACAGGAGAAGGCGCCATCACTTAGGTTCACTTTACAGAACTAGTTTTTGTCCTGAAGGACAGCTTGGGCAGTTGTTCTTTGTCACTCATCAGAAAGAGTCCTGATGTGATTTCCTCACAAGATCTGTGGCTGGTGATCTGTGATTTGTCTTCTTCCTTTAAATAATTGGCTTTCTAGGGTAGGTGGTCTGAGGATAAAGGCATTTATTAGAATCCACTTTGCATTAAAATGTACAATGGATAGTTAACAGTGAGGGAAGGAGTTCCAATGAATTGTAGTGAAGTTAAAAATACAAGAGAAAAATAGAAATAACTTTGCATTATCAGCTCCTATAGAATATAGCCCTGAAATCTTAGCCATTAATTACCCTCTAATAAGCTTTGGGTATTGCATTAAAATACACTCTGGAGTCTATTTTAGAGAGCATCCTGGTCTTCCTTTGGTCTATTTATTTTTTTTCCTTATATGCTGTCTTAGCATTCTAAGAAAATAAAATTTTTAAATTGCCAAATTGGAAATGAAACTTTCTCTTTCCCAGAATAGCACACATCCTTGTAGAATATATTATTTCTTACTGAAATAGATTTTTCTGCTTTTTTTTTTTTTTTTGTGGGATGAACATTTAAGTCTATGGGTTGATGAGTGAAGAGAATTTCGGGGCTCCACATTTAATACCATTCTTTTCTGACTCAGCTTCTTCCACCTCCTACTCAAACCTGAGCCATCCATCGCACCAGAAGGTGTGTTGCTCGGGTCTGCTCTGCTCTGAATTTCCCACTGCTCTGGAGTGAGCATTGCATCACATTTGGAGTAAATCACAGAAGTCTGCAGTGTGCAGCACGTTAGTACCTGTCAGGGGTGAGAGTGCTTTTGAAGACCTTAGAGTCTTTAAGCTATAAAACATCAGTACTGCCCGATAGTCCTTTGGATGCTGTGAGAGTGAGAAAAGAATGCATTCAGTGCTTTCTTGAGTATGACATGAATATGAAGGAGTCTTCAGAAAGTCTCAAAGTGTAAACAACCCTTTATTTTGTCTCACCATAGACACTGTTAACCCTTGCTTAGACTATCATAGTCTAAAACAGTCTTCTATTAAGCCGGATTGTGAGTTTCTGACTATCACGATGATGGGAGATACTTACTTGCTTCTTTGGTTATCTGTGAGAACAGACTTTAAGGTAATTGCAGTGAAAAGCCAGTCTGGGAATGGATGGCTTCTGGCTACTTACCGGGCTGAGCTTCAGGTTCCTGAAGACCGCTTTCTGTATGACTGCGATCCAATTGCTAGCAGGGTGGACAACCCACCCCCAAGGCAAGTTGAACTGTCAGTGTGCTCAAGCCTTCCGGTAACCTTTGCAAATGGTCCGGGTGTCCTTTTAGTCCCCACAGCAAGAAGTCACTAGGCATTTTAGGGAAAGGATGCCCTTTGTCTTGTAGATGGAATCAGGTATTTCAGGTCCTTTGACATTTTAGCCTCCTTAAGAGGCTCTCTCCTGGTCTTTATGCAGTCCCTGTACTAGCTCTTTGGAGTTTGCCTGTTATGGAAAATATAATTGATATATGGCTTCTACTTTTTCTAATTCCCTTGGATGGGTATAGGATTGTATTATGAGTGAATGCTTTGTTCTCTTAATACTTATTTAACATAATTTGTGTTTATAAAAAAAAAAGAAAAGTGAAGATTTTAAAAATATAACTGCCCACTTAACTATTTTCCTTGAAAGTAAGAACAAATTTTGGGGATATGTAGAATTTATAATGATTCATTCAACTTTTTTGGCATTTTCCATGCTTGATTAGATTTACATTGATTTGAGGGAGGTAATAAAATATTAAATTTGCAAACTTCAAAAATATGACTACTCATGTGTAGAGTTTATGTTAAGCATTTAAAGTTTTTCTTATGCAACTGAAGAACAAAACAAACACTCTAACCTAGCAAAATCAGTGACAGACAGGCTGTCCCCAGCATCTTTTTATCTATCTCCATACATTTTGATCATAATACAGAATTTTATTTTTTGAGTGTGGATCCAGTGAGATATAGTCCTGCCTTTAGAACATCTCTCCTCAGAACTTTTCATCCTCTCATCCCTTTGTTGAGGAGTCTTTGATCAACCATCTAGGGATGCCAGTGTGTGTTGGAACACATCCAGCACTTTATCTAGGTGTGTCCTGCGTCTGTTAGTGTCACCCACCCACTTGAAATTCTGTTCCAACTTTCAGACGCTTTCCCATTCTTAAAAGATAGTGTGCGCCTCATTCTTCCACTCTTTCCTGGGTACTGCTGAGCATTGTACATTCCTGTGTTGTTAGTACCTGTGATCCTCTTCCTTTTACTGGTTGAGAAAGAGGTCTTTGTTCTAGAGCCTTGCAGGCTAATGGAGAATTCAAATAACTTTTCAGTAGCAACACTCTGCAAGTGATGGCATGAAAGTGTCAGTGAGAAGCTAAGGAACACCACCCACCCCACTGCCTGTTGAGGTCGTTGTTTTATTTCTTGTCCTGTTCTTTCAACCTCTCTCTAGTTGCCCTATATTCTCTATCTCAATGCAAGAAGTTTTTCTTTTTCCGAACAGAATACTGATTATAGTTGAGAAGGGCCTCTTTCCTGGTTGGCTATGCACTGTGGTAGTGTTACAAGTGATTGACATTATCATAACAAGGTCAGTGTGGTTCTAGGGAAGGCCACCTTAAAAGCAGTCCATTGGCCGGGCGGTGGTGGCACACGCCTTTAATCCCAGCACTTGGGAGGCAGAGGCAGGCGGATCTCTGTGAGTTCGAGGCCAGCCTGGTCTCCAAAGTGAGTTCCAGGAAAGGCGCAAAGCTACACAGAGAAACCCTGTCTTGAAAAACAAAACAAAACAAAACAAAACAAAACAAAAAAAAGCAGTCCATTGAGTCTTCATTTTGTACAGGTGGTATTTGCCTTACACCTTTAAGATATTTCTCTTAGTACATTTTAAGCAACTTCTAGCTCTTCTAGTCAGTATGTGTTAATTTGATGTATTATGTGCAGAATTGAAATGATGAAGTCAATAGAATGTTAATGAGAAAGTAGACTTTTTGTGAAAAACATATTATGATAGAATAGGCAAATAGACATAAAAGGTATTCCAGGTCATAATTAAAAGTATTTTTATTAGCTACCTTTTTCATTTATGGCTCATAGACCTCTATATTTTCTTTAGAGTCTGTAGAATAATTTTATTTCTTTAATCTTGGTAGATGTATGGCTGTTAAAGTGCACACTGAGGAATATTAGTCCCAAACTGGGCTTGCCCAACACACTGGTCAGAGTCTGAGTGCCTCACATGGGGAAGGAGAACAGAAGCCTTTCCTTAGACTGTGACTTTGGGACATGTGGAGATTGCTTAACTGACTTTGCCCGGGGGTTGGGAGAGAAGACTTAGAGGTGGGAAGCACATAAAATCTTGCAGGGGACCTTAGTTTGGTTCCCAGCTTCCATATCAGGTGGCTCACAACCACTTGTAACTCTAGCTATGGGGAATCCAACCCCTTCTTTAGACCTCTGTGGGCTACTGCACTCATGTACACACACACACACACACACACACACACACACACACACACACACACTTGAAAATAAAAAGCAAAAAAAAAAAAATCCCTTAAAAAGTTGCTGCATTCGCATTGACCTTCCATCTCCTCAGGAAGATCCACTCTTTGTAAGCCTTGCTTCCTGTCAGTTATCTTCCTAAAAGACAGAGGTGTTCCCGTAGTGCTTCTTCACAAAACACCATGCAGCATCTTATAGAAGCATTGCAGAATTGTGGTGATTACCTCCTGCCTGATTATTAACCCACTGACTGTAGTCCAGCTGTATAAACACATTGTCACTGTCAGGCACCTCACACGCTTTGCCATGTCTAATACCCCTAGAAATGCTCTTTTCTCACTGGCAGGACCTTTTCTTCCTGTACTCTGGACAGTCCTTAATATAAGTAAGAGCCACCTTTCCCTGGCATCGTCCCTGGCTCCTCAGTCACCGTGTTGTCTGTGCATGGAATGATTGTTCTTATGTTATAGTTTGTTTCTTCCCCCTGGAATTTATTTTCAACTAGAGTAAATTGATTTTGTGTATGTGACTCCAGCATATGACACAATACCTTGTGCATGGGCACAATATTCGAAGAATATTAACAATGCTATGATTAGGCAGACAATAGCATTTTTAGAGTTTCTGTGGTATTTGGTGTCCTTTACAACTCTTATTACACAATAGAGTAAGAATTGTGCTGCTTTAATAAGTGATTTACTATTCATCTTAGTGTAAGCACTCCACTCTGTGCCCACTTGTGCCACCACTCAGTACACTGCCTGTTCTTCTGTGTCCCCCATGGAGCTATAAACCATGACTCACTTAGGTCAGCTGCCAGGGCTAGTCAGTTCTGTAAGTAATAAGGAAAACATGGCAGAATGAAGGGTTAAAGGTAAAGAAGCATTAATATCCCGTTATTGGATGGCATGCATGCCCGAGTAGAAGACAGAGAAAGGTGACCATATGCAACCACATTCCAGGAGTATTTGGTGATGGTTTCATGAAAGTCAGAAGCATTACTTCCGAGTTTGGGCAGTGTTGACTCTGTGACCAACAGTGATCGACTGTGTGCCAGGGTAACATGGTCGTGCTCAGTCTTCGGTTGCTTATCCAGTTTTTGTTCTGCACCTGCAGGTATATCTCCTCCTAACTTCCTTCATAAATGTATAACCAGTTTCCTGTATTGAATTGTCAGTTAGAAATATCTAGAGTCATTTTTAGTTTCCTGAGTAGCAGTGCCCAAGTTCTGTGGAACAGAATGTCAGACCTGAGAACTTTGGATTGTTCATCTGGTTTGATTGGAATTGAATACTGTAGGATCCCACTGCCAGTGGGAAATGTCAAGGTGTGAGGGGGCAGCAGATTGACTTTAATATATCTTACTGAAAAATCAGACTATGGTGTCTTAGTTAAGGTTTCTATTGCTGTGAAGAGACACTATGACCATGGCAACTCTAATAAAGAAAACATTTAATTGGGGTGGCTCGCCTACAGTTAAAAGTTTAGTCCATTGTCATCATGGTGGGAAGCAGCAGTGTGTAGGCAGACATGGTATTGGAGTAGTAGTGTGTAGCTGGAAGTTTCTCTAGTCCTGCCCCGCATGTAGTCGAGATGAATCTCTCCCACCTGCGTCCTGCAGCTGCTTGATCCCAAGTAAACACACAGAGGCTTATATTACTTACAAAATGTATGGCCTATGGGTCAAGCTTCTTGCTAACTAGCCCTTATAGCTTAACTTAACCCATTTCTATTAATCTGTATGTTGCCATCTGGCTGTGGCATTACCAGTCTGCGGGCATCTTGTTGCAGCAGGCTGGCATCTCTCCTCACTCCTCTTTTCTCTTTTCCTTTATCTCTCTTTGGACTTCCCGGCTGCCTCTAAGCTACCTTGCTATAGGTCAAAGCAGCTTATTTATTAACCAATGGGAACAACATATATTCACAGGGTACAGAAAGACATCCCCCAATAGTAGCTGAGAGTCCTACATCTTGCAAGCAACAGGAAGTCAACTGAGTGTACACTGAGCGAAGCTTAAGCAAAAGGGACCCCAAAGCCTGCCCCCATAGTAACACACTTCCTCCAACAAGGCCATACCCACTCCAACAAAGCCACACTTCCTAATAGTGCCATTCCCTATTGGGGGTCAATTACATTCAAACTACTACATATGGAAATCAAATGGAAGTTGTAATTGACTGCTGTGGTGAGTGGTGTAGGAGTCTGGGATGTTTCGGCTGCTTTGGAGTTCATAAAGAGAAACAAGGAAGTAAAGGCTTTACTCTTGGTTCAAGGATGGTCTGAGAAACACAAAGCTTCCTGATGTCTGTGAAAGCTTAATGTGTTAGTGCTGTAGCATTGGCAATGCTGAACACAAGACCTGAAAGGAAAGTCTGAAAGTTACAGACTCAGAGTACAAGTTGAATTGACAGACCTCTGACAGTCTTGTATGAAAGTCAGTAATTGAAGACTTATGACCACAAGGATGGAAATGATTCTGACAACATTCTGTGAGCTTCCAGCCCTGCTTTTCTCATCTGCAATTCACCAAGTTCTTTATCACACAACTAGCCCTCCTTCTCTCTTCTTACCATCCTGGAGACTCTGTTATGGCTTACGATTTTTCTAAACTTACAAAGAAAAATGTCTAAAGTCTTTGTGAGCTAGGAGTTAAAAAATTCTGAGGAGCTTATTCTGATCACCCTGGGTCTGGTGTTAGGTGTCAGTGCTGCATGATACTCTGATTCCACAGGAATGATGTAATCCTGGCAGTTGAATTGGCTTCATGTCCCCATATAACTATTGCAGGCTTGCTGAGGAGTTACTGTGCAGGATAGAAGAGCTGAGAGATAATTGGAGTGTTGTGATGTAGTATTGTAATCAACCTAGTAGCTAGACAATCAATGAAACGCAGCCCATGTAAGATTCTAAAACATTCTGTGAACAGAAGCTCGGCCCCCACCCACCCCCTGACTCTAACAGAATGCTCTAGCCTTGCACTCAATTTCAAGATCTCAGACAGTTTACAAACCTAGACCTCTTAGAAGAAGTGAGCGGACTAAGAGGAGTTGGATCCGTTTGAGGATAAACCATCACTGCTTCTCCAAATACATATCAAATACTGTCCTTCAGGTTGTCTCCCTGGGAACTCTGCTTACGTGTACATTGGAGAAAGAAGTTCTCTGTGTCTGAGAGGATGAGGAGGCATGGTCCTCAGTTGATACTAACCCCTGTAAGGACCCAAAACATTATTCTTGGTCAGAGGAAAACTTATGCTAACCAAATCTCCCCCAACCCCCACCCTCCTCTTAGGCTCTGTTCTCTGCCTTCTCTTGAGCCCTGCCTTTTAACTTGTTGGTCTTAATGGAGTTGTAGGGAGTCTGTGCATCTGATTTATTGCCATTGCTTCAGCTCTTGAATGCTTTTAAAAAAAATTTTTTATTGTGACTAGACATCTGTAGTTGGCAGGATTGTGTAGGCTTTTTGAGCCACGTAATGAGAAGTATTATGATAGCAAATATCCAGTGGAAAGTTTTGGAACTGTCACAGGAGTTTAGAGATCCTTCTCTGAATCTTTGAGAAATTTGCCAGCAGATTTCTATCATTCATCTACTTGGATTATTGCAATAGATAAACAAACAAACAAACAAACAAACAAAGGACCTTGAAAGCAATTAAAAAACCAACCAGACTGTGATTGTAGGTGCGGCTCTTCATGCAGATGCAGTCTGTATTGGAGCCTGGTATCCTGGCTCTGCTGTTAACTACTCAGCCACTGATCTCATAAATCCCTTTCACCTCTGTATCCATGAGCCAAGATTGGAGGAGATGATTACATTCATTGTTCAAGAAAGCAAGATTCTCTTAGAGCTGTGAAATCTCCCTATCATATCCACTCTGCACCACTAGAATTTAATTAAAATAGTGAAAGATAAGACAGTTCTTGTTTTTTTCCACTGTCCCTAAAAGGTGTAGGCCAAAAAAAGTTTCCTAGAACTAATACCAGGTGGGCGAGGGAGGTCTTTAAAGCAATGCTTATTTGATAGGTTCATTGTATTAGTTACTTCCCCGGTTGTTATGGAAAATAACCTGGCAGAGGCAAATTGAGGGAGAAAAGGCTCAATTTGGCCCACAGTTCAAAGTATAGTCCATCATAGCAAGAAAGTCCTGGTGGTGGGGCAGGCTACATTGCGTCTGCAGAGCAGAAGCAGAGGATGAGGGACACTTAGGCTCAACCTGCTTCCTCCTTGTTATGGGATCTGGGACCCAAGCCTAGACAGTGGGCTGCCATATTCAGAGGAGACCACCCACGTAGGTTACCTCATCAAGATAATCACTAACAGGTAGGGCCAGAGGCTGACCTATCAAATAATCTCTCACTGGGATCCCTGGAGTCTTGTCTCCCAGGTGATTCCTGATCCTGTCAAGTTGATGGTCAACAAGAACCATCCCATTCATAATTTTCTTCCAAAGTTAAGAAAAGTCAAACAAACCCCAAACTGACACAAAAATTGTTTTATGTGCCAGTTTCTTATTTCCCAACTCTTTCCTTGACCTTATTTACTACTTTAAAATAGAGCTTTTCATTATTCTGTGCACTGTACCCCCTTTGCAACCCAATAAAAGCCTTTGATATAGTCTCATATTGTTTTTATTTTTTTTTCCTTATAGGTTTTTTTATTTACAATTTTTTCATTTTACATACCGTCCGCAGTTCCCCCTCCCTCTCCTTCTTGTGCCCCTCCACCTCCCCCCATTCTACCCCCATCCACTCCTTAGAAGGGGTAAGGCCTCCCTTGGTTAGTCAACAAAGACAGGCATGCCCAGTTGAGGTAGGTAGTTCTTCCCCTCTGCATCAAGGATGAGCAAGGTCTAATCTAATAATTGTTTTTAGATGCACAGAATAAATATAAATATAAAAGGTTATAAAGGTGTTTAAATAGAAATGGAGCTGAATATAGCATATACATGGAATAAGATATAGCATTTTGTGTAACAGGTTCTGTAATTATGGAGATAGTGATAAATGTGTTAGTATTCATAACATTGACTGTCTCATTGGTTATAGATCCTAATATTACTGTAATTTGCTACCTACCTTCTTATTAGAGGGAAATATAAAGTTTTATTTAATGTTAATGAAAACATACACATTGTCTTTTCCAGATCCAAATATGCAGTCCAAGTCTCTAAAAATCTTTTTGTTGAACTTTATGATATAGAAAGAATTCATGAACCCCATTATAGAACCTGTACTCTCCATGAATTTCTATAATAAAATGACTTAATAAATGAGTATTTGTTTTCTTTTGAATATATTTGCTTAGCTATATTTTAACCATAAGCTTTTATTTACTGTGTGAAAAAATGAAAACCTCTTACATAGTGAAAAAAGAGCCTGAGTCTATACAAAGAAGCATTAAGTCTTTGATCAGTGAGATACTATATTATAAATGAACTCTTCTACTCAGTAGGTGTCATGTGGATCTTTTTGAGCAAAAAATATTTTGCACATAAAATTTTCTTCCATTTCATCAATTGGCCCAACCTCAACTAGAATGCTCAACTAGACAGGATAAATAATTTGAAATTTCGATTACTTCTGAAAGACTGAGTTTTTGTAGTAATCCTCATTAGCTGGTGGGTGTAAATTCTTACCGTGGTATTTACAAATGTATTATTTGTTGTACATTTTCCAGCTGACTCAGAACTACAAACAATGCAAATAATTGTTATTTGACCGTGACAGCTGTGTAATAATTTCTGTAGGTTTTTCCTTTTTATCTACAATCTCAAACCCAAATTATGGCAGTATTCTGAGCATTTGAAAAATTACTGTGTTTATTGGATCATTTGCAGGTGGAGCTCTGTGCTTTAATCTACTAATCAGTAGTTAATTTAATGATGTTCTAGTTTATATTTAGCAAAATGAAACATAAGAAGTTCAGCTGAAAAATGATTCTTGTTCTAACCGGTATCTTCACACAGCTGTTTAAATACCATATTGTACTTGTTTTTCCCCCTTTCCCTATTTAGGATGACACATGGTACTTGTGTAATCTCTGCTTATTTTAAGCTGGCATAGAAGAATGCTTCTCAGCAAATGGGAGACAGTTTGCAGAGCTGAAGGATATTCTCATGAGTTAGGCCAAGTGAAATCATCATTAAAGAAGACATCTTTGCTCTGCAGTCAAGTTCTTCTGAGAATTTTCACATCATAATGATGCATTTCAAAGTTTCTGAAGTGGTGTTTACTCCATGTGATTTATTCTGTATGGTGACATCATTAAAGTAAGATTGCTTACGAAAGGTCTAGTATTTTATAGCCACTATCAAGGGGCTCACTTTCTGTATGTCTTAATATTTGTCTTCCTAGAGGTTTTTTTTTTTTTTTTTTTTTTTTTTTTTTTTTTTTTTTTTTTTTTTTAGTTCTATTTCTCCTCCTGATGCAGAGGCTGCTTCAAAACATGCTACCGAAAGATGAAGATTAAGTCATTTCTGGTCGCTCCTTTCTTTCTCTCCTGCCTACCACACTGACTGCTTTCGATGACTCTCAGCTTCTTCTAGCCAATATGGCTCTCTTCTTTGCTTTTGTTTGTATGAAATAGCATGCTGTCTTTATTTTAAGATTTTTTATTTGCCTTTATACATTGATTTAACTTTTATATGTTCATGAAATGTTATTATCAGAGAGTAACATTGGTCACGGTTGATCCGTGCCGTAGGGACTATCATGTCTAGATAGTGACAACTACTTTTGAGTATGAGTTTCCTTTTCTATTGGCTGATTCAACAAAACCACCCATGGAGAATGAATAAAAAGGAGTCTGGGAAGGTGAGTGTGGACACCTAGGAAGCTCAAGAGACTGGAGGCTCCAGGGTTCTACTCTTCTGAAACAACAGCTTGGGTTGTTTCTTCCAGTGTTCAATTATACTCTGTGATTATTCTGGGTCTCTTAGTCTCAGACCTGATTTGTACTGTGCAGGCAGGAATATTGAAGGACCATCTTACCCTGCCTTGGCAGAGTTCAATAGTCCAGAAAGGACAACATTCGTACTGTGAGTAGTCGAGACAAGGGCAGTTCTTTGCCCAGTAGTACTGTTTATATTTGATAGTAACTTAAGGTTAACAACATGAAATAATGTCTCACAAACCAGTAAAAGTTATACTGATGGGTCTGTTTCCAAAGAAGTTACAGATGCAAATATCCATTTGTAAGAAGCAGTGACAAGTAAGGAAAGAAGGAAGACAGGTTGTATGAGGTGAGCAACCTAGCCATCTCAAGGAGCTAGTGACCACAAAGTAATTGTCTTGAATTAATAAATAATATTGTATATGGGATTACTTTCCAATGATTGATTTAATTTTCATAGAAAGTTCAACTTGTTTATTGTTTCAAAACAAATGTTAAAAGTTAACATTCTTGAGTTGTGAAATACATTGATAATATACTGTGTCCATTTTCTGTATATATGTATTCTGTGCAATCCCAATTAAAGTCCCTATTTTATTTTTCACAGAAATAGGAAAAAAAAAAACTATCCTAAGATTCATATGGAATCACAAAAGACCCCAGATGCTCAAAACAATCTCAGCAAGAAAGACAGTGCTGGAGGGCTTCCAGACCCCAAGATATATTACAGAACCATAGTAATAAAAACAATATGGTGCTGTCAGAAAAACAGGCATGTAGACCAATGGAATAAAATAGAAGGCTCAAGCATGAGTACTCATAAAATGAGCCATTTAATATTTGACAAAGATAGGCCTTAGTCCTGAACAAAGAGTTCTCAAAAGGAAAAAAAAAATAGCTAAGAGATATCAAAGAAAAATTGTTAGTCTTCCCGAGAAAATAGGGAAATGTAAAGAAAAACAACTTCGAGATTTCATCTTACCCCAGTAAGAATGGCAAAGATCAACAGAACAACCAACAGCAAATGCTGTAGGGGGTGCAGGGAAAAGGGAACCCTCATTCATTGTAAACTGGTTCAGCCACTATGGGAACCAATTAGAGAACCTTCAACTTGGTTCAACCATCCTACTTCACAGATGATTGTTCAGCCACTAGCTACGAAGTGGAAACAACCTAATTGTCCTTCAAATGATGAATGGATAATGAACATATGGTACACATACACCGTGGAATTATATATGGCTATACACAAAAATGAAATCATTACATTTACAGGTAAATGAATGGATCTAGAAAAGATCATACTGAGTGAGGAAACCCAGACCCAAAGACAGATGCCATTTATTGTTTCTCATCTGGGGCTCCTGGCTCCACATCCTCAGATGTGAATAGATAACCTGGAGTGACTGCAGCAACCAGGAAGTTGAAAATGAACTGTTGTGGGTGGAGAGTGGGGAAACAGTGCGAGAATAGCAGGTTACAGTTGATCTGAAGGGGACGTGGGGAGAAAAGGACGGGGCTCTAATTAGGGAGGATGAAAGGAAATAAACGTAGAAATATTTGACTTAGTAAACACACACACACACACACACACACACACACACACACACACACACAGAGTCAAATCTGTACTAGATTTAAAAAAAAAAAAACTATTTTGTTTTGAGTAATTTTGGGTTTACCGAAAAATATAGTAGAGGATGCAGAGATTTTGTACATTACCGCTATCCCTTAGAATCACGCTCTGTGTCCCCTCAAAAGCATCACCTTCCATGGTGAAATACCAGAACTGATGAATCATGCTGACATATCTTATCACACTGTGTCCATTGTTCATATCAGGGCTGACTCCTGGCCTTGTACATTCTGTAGGTTTGGACAAGTTAAAAATGACAAGAATCAATGCTATCACAGGTTATCTACCATACAAACAGTTTCTTTATTCTTAAAATCTTTGACTTTGAAACAAAATTTTGGTTAAAAATTGTGTGCATATGGAAAATTTAGAAATACAAATCAGAATGAAAAAAGATGAAAGGATAATCCTTACTTGTTTTCCATTTAAGTTTTTTTTTAAAAAAAAATGGTATCAAATTATCCCTACAAATTTGGGGTATCTTACTTGGTGTGTAAAGATGCATCATATGTTTGAAATTTATAGTGACTCTGGTAGGTATCTACTAGTATTTATCTTGCTACTTTTTTCTGCCTCTTTTCTTAAAATGTTGTTTCACCTCGTTCTCTGTCAATTTTTGGATAAAACACATGCATGGAGAGGACATCAGTAATCCCTTGTCCAGGACAGTGATTGGCTATTTTTTTATTTATTTATTTATTTTTTATTTTATTTTATTTTTTTATATAGGACCCATTGGCTGGAGAACCAACCACTGACACCTGCCTCTTGACTTTGTTCTTG
The DNA here is from genome assembly GCF_004664715.2 of Peromyscus leucopus. Lineage (NCBI taxonomy): Eukaryota > Metazoa > Chordata > Mammalia > Rodentia > Cricetidae > Peromyscus > Peromyscus leucopus. Next base: position 10,569,538 of record NC_051075.1, read on the forward strand.
ACTTTGGTTCTGAAAGCTGATGCTGGGACATTGTAACTTTTGTTGAGTCTTTCTTGCATGGACTAGCTAAAGGAACCCTAACAGTAGACCGTATCCCTGATGCATACATCTGAATTCTCATTTCATGATTTGACATTGCAGCACAACAATCACCCCACTGTGTCCCCTGTTCCACTCATCCTCTTCTATGCTTCCTTTCACTGTTTCCCTTCTCATTCTTTAACCTTCGTAACTCCCGAGACTCTTTTAGAGCAAACCCAGTGTCTTCCATTGACATGGAGAATAATCTCTTCATGTTTGTCTGTGTGTTCTTTGAACTGAAATAGGCATCAGGATGTACTTTGCCCATGAAGTAGCTTCCAGACAGTCATGCTTTTAGAGTCTTAGTTTTTGAGTTTCCTTTGGAGGATATCAAGCAGACCATTCTTAAAGTCTATTTTTGCAAAAGATATATTTAAACATTTTTGGTTCACACTTCTCCTCTAAATATACTTATAAAATTAATATAGAAGTTTTCGTGATTTTGGACATTTATGGACAGATAATTCCTTTTCTCAAGATTTTACCATTGTCTAGGTGTTACTTGTTTATCATTTGAGACACAATATTTACATTTATTCTCTCCACTCCACCACCTTTAGCATAATTGTGCTTTGGAAGGAATCACTGCAAATACTATGGAGTTTACTCTGAGGAAAAGCCCTAGCTGCGTGCTGTATTTGGACATTGATTTTTCCCTGCATGGCAGGAAAGGCAAGGCTAGTATTTTGGGAGAGCTTCTCTTTCTTCCTAATATCTTCATCCTCTCATTAGTTTAATTCATGATAATAATCTGCACATGCTTTGACTATTAAATCCTTTTAAGCAACCATGTTTCCCAAAGGCCATTCTCTGTTTTTGAATAATTAGTTTCTTCAATTCATTTTAGTGTATGAAGTTAATGGTATGTGGGAATTCATGTTCTTCCCAATGCAATAACCTTTCCCTTAATGTATCAGATAAACTTTCATGTTTTTTCTTTGCCTATAGAACTGGCTGTGAGAGTATCTAGTAGTATATTCTCCTCTGTTCAGGCTCCAGCTCATTTGGGACTCATGGTTTTAAATAATTGTTCCCTCAACTCTGGTCCTTTCATTGTGCTTTTTTTCTTTACTTCACAGAACATGGTGAAGTCTCCCCAGAAAGCATAATGAAATCCCTAGTGTTCCCAGGAAAGGTGCTGAAGGAGGTTTTCATGTGTCCTTTTAAGAAGGTGCACAAAGAATTTACGAAGTTTGTCATTCATACACTTTCAAAACTAGGTTTGAAAAGTTACCTTTCTGTATCACCATTATTCCTGACCATTTGATCAGAATTATGCTCAGAGATCACTGGACTCTGCTTTATGGGACAACCTCGAAAATATGAAGGGTGTCTCGGGGAATACAGCACAGGATATCTTCATTCTGTATCTACATGGTCTTAGAAATCAAACCGAAATCACTTTATAGAGATAGTAGAACAAATTTGAAATTAAATACTTGAGATCAGAGGCTTCCAAACTATTGATTGTATGTGAGTCATGAATTGATTTCTGAGATTTCTGAGGTTGAGCTTCTTCATTGAAAACCGTGCACTCAAGAATGGCTTCTACGCTATCTATCAAAGGCTAGAGTCAAGAGGCATTGCTCACTTTATTTGGTTTCCTGTTTTGTTAACAGTTGTAGTTATTTTCTTTCTCATTGCTGAGTAGTATAGATGAAGCACACTTTAATAATAATAGTTTAATAATTCACCCATTGGAACACATTTTACTTATCATTGATTATTAAACAAAGAGCCCAGTCGATGAATCTCTATGTGAGAGATTTTGTCTGGAAATAGGTTTCCATTTTTTTTAATAGGATAAATAACCACCTGTGAGTACTGAGTCACAATTATGCATTATATTTTCTATTAAGAAATTTTAAACTATTTTTTACAGTACTGCTGTGTTTTATATTACATACTGAAGATGTATAAGGTATGTAATTTTTCCATGGTTACCACATTTGATATTTCCATTAGTTCTTTTATCAGCCATTCTAATAATTGTTTTAAATTATTGAGGTTTGGCTTTAATTTACATTTTCCTAATGATGTTGAACATCTTTTAATGTGTGTATTTGACATATGTTTTCTCTTTGGGTAAATGCATCTTGATGCCCAGTATTCTGCATTCTCGGTCTTAGCCATGCTAGTGATACGTACTCGTATCTCACTGTGGCTTTAGTGTGTGTTTCCCTGGTGAATTAGCATGTTGACCATCTTTCCAAGTGTTTATTGATTTTCTTTTGTGAAGTGTCTGTTCAGATGTTTTTAAATATCCATTATTAAGTTGATTTATTGGTGTTCTTATAGAGTTCTGTGGCTTATTATTTTGCATGCTGTTCTTTTGTGAGATATGTATATTGCAGATATTTTCTCCCATCTTATGGTTGACCCTTTTCTTTTTAAATAGACATTTTTAAAAGAGTAAAATTTTATATCTGAAATTTCAATTTGAATAGTTTTTCCTAGTATTGATAGTGTTTTTTTTTTAATTTAAATCTTTTCTAATAAATTCTTGCTTATTCATTGGTCCTGAGATCATCTTTCATTGGGTTTCATTGATGGAGGGTTTACACGTTTCTAAGATTGTTTGAGTTACTTTTTGCTCATATGGTCGTATTTGACCATATGAGGTGATCACATGGACCTGGTGATTAGTAGGTCATTGCCCTGACAACGCTGATGAGATACTGCCTGAGCAAGAGTCTCTGGACGGCATGTGTGCATTAATCTCACAGCTTGCTCTCCATAATGATCATGCACATTACATTCTTAGTCCTGCTGGCAGAAAAATTCTATTTCATTTATTCTGTCTTCATATCATAAGACTAACGATATGGTTTTTTCTTCTATCTAAATGGCTGTTTCCTCTTATGTTGTTTTCAGCATTCATACCCATGGAAGTGTTATGACACTTTTTGAATCATTTTAATCTTTCATAGGACAGGAAGCCCTTATTTTTAACCTGTTTAAATTGTGTTCATTATGTGAGTACATGGGCTGAGCATGAAGGGCTTAGGGCTACACCATTATGTGATACGTGTTTCTATCTTGTTTAACTTTTTATTTCCTTCTTGATTCTTTTAGTCTTATTTTTCGTGATCCTGAATTGATGATCTCTGAAAAGTGAGATATTAATACATGTGATTAAGTGCTTAATTGTGTGAAAATTATTATCTAATTTGGTTACAAATCTTGTGTAATACTCGGTGAAAATAAATTGGAAGAGATGATAGAGTTAAGTGGTAACTTCAGTATCTCATTACAGGTCACACCTTAAATGTTTCCTGTGAAGGACAAAGCTATCACATTATACATGTCCTATAAAATGCTGTAATATGCAGTTTGTAACTTCACATATTATTTTAAAAAAGTGCATTGGACATATGTTTCAAGTCCTAATGGCGTTGAAATATGCCTGTGAAATTTACATAAAGGATTCATAAGCAAAAATATTAGTCATTTACTCACTGGTTGAAAAGTCCATTGTGGGGTGTAACGCTCATTTGGATTTACAAATACTAATCTAATCAGTGAAATACTGATCCGTAAAACAAGTTTTCTGGCTTTAGTTCCTTGCTAAAGTCTTTGACTATCAATATTAGTTATTCTATTTATAGAAACCATGCAGTATTTATCACTGCCACCTGAAGAGCACTGTTTTGTGGTATCAGCAATTTAGTTTGCATCTGTCCTTAACTAGTTTGGGTACAGGAAATACTGGGTAATCTTTGTGAACCATTAACAGGATCCTGCTGGTTTCTTCGCTGTGTTCCCTCCTGTTTCTCTGGTAGCTGAGCATTTAGAAGACATTATTATTTGTAAAGAAACAATTAGAGCGTAGATATAAATGCTTATTTTAGCTTTATTTTTAAGGGCAGATTGTTCTGCCTTACCTAAAAAATGTTCTGCTTAACAAAGTAAATTCCCACAGTGTTTATTTGATAGACAGTATTTTGTCATTTAAAGGCTGCTCATCTTGGCTTGCCCAGCACAGTTCACATTTATGTCTACAGTTCTGCTAATAGTAAATGATATAATTCCCTTTCATACCCAGAACGAACTAAACATTATAATAAGTCTCTTAAATGAATACACTTTCAATAGTCCTGAGCTTTTGATCTGGTCCCACCCTGAGTTCAGCTGTATGGCCATGGGGAAGGGAAGCCACCAGCCTTACTTAGAGTTACTTCATGCAGAAAGGGAAATACACAGGTAAGGGAAAGCTATGCCATCTCTGACTATTCTTGAAGGCGTTAATATCTTGTTCCTTAGTACTTAGCTAATTTAGTGTAACAGTGGCTTAGAACAACGACTTTCAGAAGAGTTTATTCTCTTACACTATTTATGGTCTTATTCTGCTCTGTCAGGTCCCAGTTAAGGAGTCACTGGTTGGGACCTATTGATTGCAGGACCACAGTTGGGTTAGTTGGAGATTTCTCTCACAGTCTAAACATTCCAGGATATCAGTTTTAGTTTGTCATTCAGAGCAGGACTTCCCTTCTACCCCAAGCTTTAGTCTCTCCATCTTCTTCTAGTGAGCATTTGTGAGGGTTTCAGGAACTCTTCCTGTGGCAAATGATGTGGGAAACAATTCAGTCCTGCTCACTGTTTTCTATTCACACTGTAAACACAATCCCTCTCTGCTGTGTTACATAGAATATACCAAACGGGAAGTTGTTTGGGTTTGTAAATCAAATTTTTTAAAATTGAGGATAGAATTATGCTATTGTCAATCAGCAATTTTGAAGCATATTTATTGGTTTCTGTTGAATAGAGGTGTTTTTATAGTTCTTTGAAAGGGTAGTTTTTTCGTTTTGTAGAAGAATTGATTTGCTCAACAAGGAGTCAAATGTTAAAGATGTCATTAGAGAAAATACACTTTTAATTTACTGCCTTGTTCAATTTAGAATTCATTTAAATGCCTGAAATAGAAAAAAAAAACATTTTACTATCACTGAAGTGTGTGGTCTCTTTTGAGTCTTTTATACTTTTCTTTGAAATACTCGAATAAAATTATTTTCACAGGAAATGAAAAGCGTTTCTATTTTGATTGTATTTGAGTAAACATGCTATTCTTTGTGAACTGAAATGTTAACTCTGGGCTCAATAATAGTCTCTTTTGGTGCAGTACTCAATCAATACCCGTGGGGAAGTACTGGATTCTAGCTTCCTTGGCTTTTAGCATACTTGTCCTGCTGTGGCTTCACAGATGTCCCCGCTTCTCTCTCAAGTACATCGTCATGTGTCTTCTGTATGTTGCCTTTGTTCTGTCAGAAAAGCTGCAGCTCCGAAGGTGTATGCTACACGTTCAGTCTTGCGCTACATTGTTATTCTGGGCAGTCTTGTCCCCAGTTTTGAATTTATTCTATAGAGGATATGCCTTCTTGGCCTTGTACCATACTTTGAAAGGCATTAAAAAATGACCAGAATGGTTCTTTCATGAATACACATCAAATTATGACAGAGCATGCATGTGTCCCTTTGCCTCAGTCTTTCTAATGTTAACTGATTTAGATTCCCATGCGCACCCTGAGAAATAGGTATTATTTTCTCTGAATATTCAGCATTTGCTAGAGTCCTGAAACTAGTACATGGATAAACTGAAAGTTAAACCCTCCAGTGTCTGACATGGTATTTTTGACTCATCCTGAGAAGTTTGTGGAAGTGAGTTCTGAACACTACTCTCTGGTTACAGTCCTTAGCCTGGTGTTTTACTTTTAAGTGTAACACCAAGTGTCTGTGTCTTCAAGCTAAGATATGAAGCTTTAGCTCTGCTAATCATAAGAAGATTACAATTCAGAAGTGACCATGGACGAACCCTTTGATGTAAAACAAGCATAACTCAGTGGTGACATGCACAGGGTAGTACACAGGAGGAAAAAACAAATGGGAAAAATGTAAGAGCATAAGATTAAGAAACCGCTGGGCAATGCCTTTTCCCCCTCAAGCCCAAGTCATGGCTTTATTGTATAGAGTTTGGAGAAGATCCAGAGGAATCCAGTAGAAATTATTAAAAGGTTTGAGAACTCTGTTTTGTGCTGGAAGTCTAAAGGACTGGGTTTATGTAGCCCAGAAAAGTGAAGTCTGAATAGAGACTTAATTACAGTTTTCAGTTTCACTGAACTTAGAGAGACAGGACTATGTGTAGTGCCCAAGAGAACATCTTTTGACAGCATTGAGAACACGGCTGTTTTCCTGGTTTCACGGTGGTTGGTGAAATTTTTGTGAGTGATGATGGACAGCTGTTCTTTCTTCATGGCATAGCAACAAGCAGGAAAGGCTTCCCAGCCACAGGGGTGATGGTGGGAGAGCTTTTCAGATAACATTGGAAGCTAGCAGGAGATTCCTTCAGTAGAGCTTTCTGCCAGCATTTCACTTTTCAATGACAAGTCATAAATGCATGTGTTTGTGGAATTCAGTTTGATGTTTTGATATACGTTTGCAGTGTGGATTGATTAAACCTGGGCAACTAACAAATCCATTATGCTTGCATACATTTGTGGGTTTTTTTTTGTGTGTGTGTGTGTGTGTGTGATAAGATTTTAAACATCTAATCTTTTAGTTGTTTTGACATACACAGTGCATTGTTTTTATGGTAACCACTGTGTACAATAGCTCACTCAGGCTTCTTCCTCTAATCTGTTTTTTCACCCTTTGATTAGTTCCACCTTTTCCCTCCCCTACCTTCTTCTAGTCTCTGGTATCTATTTATTCTGTTTTGTGTATGGACTCTCAAGGTTCAGACTGCATGTGGAATAGATTTTAGACTCAACACAAGAAAACCATTTGTTATTTTTCAGATTAAAGATTAATACCTTCTAGATACCTTCGTTCTAAACTGAAAACACCCATTAAAAGTGAGGCTGGATTGTAAGAGGCAGAGGATCTGGGGGGTCTGCTGTGAGGCTGTGTCTCTGGTCATATCAAAAGCTCTACCCATGAAGTATCACCGACTGCCTGAACATACACCAATAGATGAGTCAAAGTAGATGTGGGAAGACCATGAGGCCTCAACCCTACACAAAGAACTAAAAGCAACAATGGAATTCTGAGAGTGAGAGAAATAATCTACCCCAGGAGGAACATAGCAAATATCAAAGAGCCAGCCCTGAAAACATATATGCAAGTATCTTGGGCAGACTGAGCAGAGTCTTCTATTTTTAGGAATATATATGTATGTATCCATATGTTAATATATGTATGTATCCATATATTTATATATATGTTCCATATATATATATGCATGTAATATCAGTTAATTTAAAAAGAGTCCACAAAATTGAAAGAGAGCAAGAGGTATATGGGAGGATTTGGAGGGAAGACAGGGATATAATTATATTGATCAAATTTTCCAAAAAGTGAGATGTAATTACCTCTCCCTTTGCCACTTTTGAATCTACAGATAATAGCCCCTTCTGCACTTGCAGGTCTTCTCTGTGTTTTGAGGGAGGGGTGCCTTCAAATGAAAGTGACATTGATATGAATGCAGATAAGCCACTCCTGGAGATGCTGATGGGGACTGAGTGTCATCTTTCTTCCCACCAATGTTTGATGAAATTCTGAGAGATGCGAGAAAGATTTCTGTCCCTTTAAAGCTTATATTCTCTTTGGTGAGATGGTTGAGAAATTATTTAATAGTGATAAGTACAGTTGGGGAAAAGAAGCATAAAAAGGTGATTACAGGGGTTGGCAGGTCAACTAGACTAGATTTGCCAGCAAAGCCCCACGTGTCTGTGCCTCCTAGCCATTTCTGAGGTGACCGTTTGGGGACTCTACCTCCTTGCTCCTTTGCCTGTCAGAATCTGGGGTGAGCAGCTTGGCACACACCATTTCCATAAGGTTGCTGATCTCTGATATCAACAGAACATGGGAGATTCAATTATTCTATTCAGTCATGTTCTCATAATCAGGAATTGTGGCTAGCATCACCACTGAAGACATTTAAGACATGCCTGTACCATAGGAGTTTGACTAGAATTTAACAAGTACACAAGGTGGTCTACTAACTGCCCTCTATATATTAAGAGGAATCTTTGTCATTATTTTTCATCAGGCTATATATTGAGTGTTGCATAATGAGTGAGTTTTGCAAAGGGCACTAGGCAATGGGGTGTAAATGATCAGCAGCCTCATTCTCAGAAAGACCACTTAATACACTTGATCCCTGATGGCAGGTCAATAGCATGACCTTTGTAAAGAAAAGCTCATTTTAAACAAAATTAAGAATGATGGGGAACTACTTGTCTGAGCCTGAGTAGTGGTTGAACTGAGCCTTTGTTTCACTGTAGTGGCAGAGGAAAGGAAGAAAGACATTGGAGTGTGTAATATAGCTGAGCGATTTATGTGACTTGAGTGGAGTGGGTCTCTGGGGCATTATTCCTGAGCACAGGGGTATTTAAAGAGATTTAACTGCACTGGCAGGTATTATGTTCATTAATTAAATTCTAATACAAAGGCCCTTTACATTTGTATAAATCCTGTAGCTTTACTAATATCAAAATTCTCTTAAGAGTTTAGAACAATTAAATGCTAGGATGATGACAACCAAGGATAAGAGGCAGGCATACTGTGAGTTTTACAGGAAACCACTGGAAATTCCTTAGGTTCTTCCTGGGCCGACACAGTATCTTGTAATTATTTCCTGAAATCTCCAGAATCAGTCTTGGAATTCCCATGTGCTTGAAACTATTGAAAGAATTTCTTGCCCCCATCACTCTTGCCTTAAAGATTAATCTGCAACAGGACAGATGGCTCATCAGGAAAGACAGCTCCATGTTACACAAGCATGAGTAATCACATTTGAATTCCAGTGTCTACATAAAAGCTAGACATGTCGCTTGTACCTGTCATCCCAGCATTGGAGGGCAAAGACTGGCGGATCCTGGACACTTGCTGACCAGCCATCCTAGCTAGAATGACAAATGTCAGGTTCAGTGAGATGCCCCGTCTCAAGGCAATAAATCAGAGTGGCAGAAGATACCTGATATCTTCATGTGGCCTCTGTATGTGCAGGTACGGGTGCAGTGTGCTGCCACTCATGTGTGCATGCATGCTTGCACACACACACACACACACACACACACACACACACACACACACACACACATACACACTCCATCATCATCACCATCATCACCGTCAACGTCTCATCATAATGTCAACAGTAATAAGCTTTGTACTTTACTCCATCATTGGAGACTTTTTAAGATTTGCTATCTACTTTCAATTCCTGACTTATCCTTATTCTTAACAAATACTCATTCTCCCTTTTTCTGTTTGTTAATTTTTTTCCATTTAAAGTAGCATGTCTTTCTTTCTACTTCCTGGGATAGAGCTATTGTGGTTGTTTGAATGAAAATGACTTACGTAGGTTCAGATGTTTGAATTATTGGTTCCTAGTTGGTGGAACTGTTCAGGAAGGATTAGGAGCTGTGGCCTTGTTGGATGAGGGATGTCACTGGGGGTGGGCTTTGAGGTTTCTGAAGCCCAAGGCATTCCTAGTTAGCACTCTCTGCCTCTTGTTTGTGGATGAGATATGAGGTTCATGCTTGTTTGCCTTCTGCCATGCTTCCTGCCATGATGATCTGGACTTACTCTCTGTAAACAATTCCCCAATAAACTTTACTATTTAAGTTGCCATAGTAACTAAGTAACTAAGACAGCTGTAGTTGAACTGCTTCCTGCCTATAGCACTTTAGTATTCACACCTCAGTGTCTTAGAAACAACAAGAACAGTCACCACAAAATCTATGGTAAATGATTACAAGAGAATTTTCATTGGACTCATGGAAATGTGAGGTAAGTGCTTTGTAACATTTGCTCTGAAATATAATTTATTCTTAATGTTATTAAAATGATTCTATTTGATCAGAATTTGGATACATTTCACTGTCCATCTTTGAGGAGCAAGATAAATGCTGTGGACATTGTAGGCTCCCATTTTTTTCCCATGAGCTTCTAGTAAGTGCTTTCCTTCATGCAGACACCAGCTTCATGAGGTTGTACTGTCTGCAGAGCTAGCTACATGTGGCCTTTTGAAGGGAGGTTCTGCATCCTTCTTTTGATCTATTTATTGCTGGTTCTTTGTGATTAGGCTTACAGTCTGTACACTTTTAATAGTATGATCATCTAGTCCTATACCTGTACCTGCAAAGACAAATATGTAGTTACTTTTTAAGTATGCACAAACAAAGTATATATAACACGTGAAAGAATACTGTTTTTTTTTGTTGTTGTTGTTGTTTGTTTTGTTTTATTTTGTTTTTTTCGAGACAGGCTTTCTCTGTGTAGCTTTGCGCCTTTCCTGGGTCTTGCTCTGTAGACCAGGCTGGCCTCGAACTCACAGAGATCTGCCTGTCCTGAGTGCTGGGATTAAAGGCGTGCGCCACCACTGCCTGGCCAAGAAAGCATTCTTTTGCAGTTTCCATGTAACAACATGAACAGCGTTCTTGTTCAGTTAGCTTTCAAAGTGTGGTGTCCTCAACTAACAACAGAACATCTACACTAGTGTTTTATCTGAAGACTACAATATCAAACTTTTAACCCTTTGTCCATAAAACATTTGGCTATGATAATTGATGTTTGCTCGTTCTTATTGCTAAAAGATACACAATCTAATTATCCTTCCTTTTCGAAGTCAGGCATCTCATGTAGCATGAATTGTTAGAAGGTCTTATTAATAAAAACAAACCTGGAGCCAGGTATTGGGGTGAATGCTGAAAGATCAGAGAAACAGAACAAGTCATAGCTTCCTCATCTCGCCAACTTCTCAGCTGATCCTGTTTACTCAAACTGGAAGCCTCTGAGTCCTCATCTGAATGGATCTCAGCTGAACTGCTGCTAAAAGATAAAAGCATAAAAAACCTCTAATTTTTGTTGTTCACGCCTTATATATTTTTATGCTTCCTGCCATCAATTTCTGGGATTAAAGGCGTGTGTCTTTCCCAAGCAAAGACATGAGATCTCAAGTGCTGGGATTAAAGGTGTGTGTCACCACACCTGGCTCTGTTCCTGGTGTGGCTTGAACTTACAGAGATCCATCGGATCTCTGCCTCCCAAGTGATAGGATTAAAGGTGTGTGTGCCACCATTTTCTGGCCTCTATATCTAGTAGCTGTTCAGTTCTCTGACCCCAGATAAGTTTATTAGGGTGCACAATATATTGGGGAACACAATATCACCACAATCTCACTGGGATTTTTTGGTTTCCTTGAGAACTGCTTTTCCTGAGTTGGTCAGTGAGGCTGTGTCATTGTCTAAATTCAGACATTGTTAGTCAGTAGCCACTTTATTACTGCCCTCATCATAGTTGTGAAGGTAAGTGCACCATCCACAAATTATACAGTTTTTACGAGTACCCACAGCATAAAATTTCCAAAAGCCCCATAGTCTGGAAAAGTTGAAGAACTCCCAGTAACTTACACTGAGATTCTTCGGCTAATCTCCTATTTCTAAATTCACTTAGATCTGAAGTTTTATGTGTTATCTTTTTTACATATTTTTCTTCTTTTAAAATCAGTTTTTCCTCACTGGTGTCTCTTTACCTGTGTCTCTTCAATAATCAGGTTTTTCAGTTATGCTGTATTTCTGTCAGCTATCAAAGCCCCTTCGGAATAACAGAAGGAATGCATACTAGCAACAGTCCTGAATGCATGCTTTGCTGGAACCTTTTTCTTGGATTTTATCTTGTGGTGATTTGTTTCCTTACTCTACAGGTGCAAAGTCTTTCAGGTGGGGATTGTGTCTTTTGTTTCTTTAAATTTTTTAAAATTCATTTTCATTTATGTGTGTGTATGCCTGCTTATTTGGATGCATGTCATGTGCACACATGTGTATAGAGACCAGTAGAGGGCATTGGATCTCCGGGAATTGCGGTTACAGGTGCTGTGCATGCTGAGATCAAGCAGATGCTTTTATCTGTTTAGTCACTTCTGTAGCCTCATGTCCCCTGCTTTCCATTGTGCTGAACTATTAGACAGAGCATTTAATCCTCCTCGTGAATATTTTGTGCTAAGTAAATTTGCATTTATAGAACCTTGATGTTCTGGATATGAAATGTGAGGAAAATTAGTTTCCATTCTAGGAAACTGGTTTTCAGTTTGGAGGGATGCAGCCCTGATGTGCTAAGTTTATCAGTTAGTGTGGAAATCTTGGATGGAAAAAGATGAACACTGGTTGGTGAGGTCTAGAGGTGACACCAGAGAATCTTCTCCAGAGGATGAATGGAGTTTTATCAGAGGACCCTGCTTTGCTGAGATTGAGTCTTCAAATGGAAAGTTGAACTGCATAAACAATTAGATAATTCTTGGATGACCCCAACTAATACTTCCCATTAATATTCAAGACTTCCCCTTTAAGCTAGTGTTTTTTAAATTTTTTTAGATTATAAAATATTAAAAATAGTTACATTTCTTCTTTTTTCCTTCCAAGCCCTCCTTTATATGCCTCCTTGCTCTGATTGCTACTATAAGGGAAGTTTTATTCCCCACTCCAAATTTTGGATAAGTCGTCGGTTAGTTCATATTGATGTATTAACCTCTTCTCTTTATCTTCTGATCATTTAAAAACTTTTCTCTGGACTGTCTCAAGTGTAGTTACTGTTCTACCAAGGAAATACTCCTAATAGTTTTGTAAATAATCATTTCCAATTGTTTGATTTTTATCTTTATTTTCTTCACAGTTGCCCTGTTTAGATGACCATATGACCTGAGATCAATCATTGTGTGTCATTGTACTCCATTCTATATCGTGATGACTTTCCCACCCCGTCTCTTTAGTGTCTCCTTACGATCCACATTTCCTGTCATAGGCTAAGTTTTCTTTCCCTGAAAGTACCTTATTGCCTGACACTGATTATGCAAATTCCTTCTCAGTGGCTCCCCAACCCCCCCCCCCACTGTGACAGCTCAGTAGAATCCCTGTAGTTTGTGACTAGAAACTCAAGGCCTCATTTCATGATGATTGCATGCATCAGTTTACATTTCTCTCTTTCCATTAAAACGGACTTCTAGAAGTCAAGGGACTATAATTTATTAGACCCTTTCAGAGCCTGGTAGCCTTTATGTCTATATTTGTTTGTCCCACCGTAAAGGTGTATAGTTTTGCAATATATGAAAAGCCCCTTGGACTTTGAAAGTTCACGAGCACATTGTCATGACAGAGCTAGAGATGTTCCCCTGGTATTCTTTACAAACATGTTAAATAAGCACTGTGCTTGAAAGGGTCTCTGAGGAACATTCGTTTAAATGCTTTTTATCACAGAATTTTCTATTTGTAATTGCCTTTATTCTTCCTAAATTAATTAGCCATCCGTGACCAGTATAAAATTATGCAATAGTTGTTAGTAAATATTTGTGGGGTTTTTTTTTTTTTTTTGGTGGATTATTTTTTCCTTTAACTTATTTTGTCTTACTGATTTTGGGTGACACAGTCGTATACTGGTCACCTTAAATAATGTTAAGCAGAGCCCTTGCCTAATGGCTACATTTATAAACACTTCCAGTCTCATATTGTTCTAATAAATCCATAGTACAGAGGGAGAACTTCCCACTCCTATTCCCTCCCTCTCTTTATGCCTTAGCTTCCTCAGCCTGTCCAGCACAGCACAACTCCTGTAATAGAGCCTTCCTAGGAATCCCAAGCTTCTACCTGTTGGATTGCCCAGGACTTGACTATCCTGACTATATCCTTGATCTCTTTTTGTTTGCACCCTATCCAACCTTGCTTCAAAAAATTATGAAAGTGGGATATTTTCATATAGGACTTTTATTTTAAAGACTTAATTGTGTGATCCTCTGCTCTGTGGTTTTATGGGTTTTTGGTTTTGTTTTTACTACTCAGTCTCACAATAGTTGTTATAGTTTTTATGGACTGTTTATTATTGTAGAATAGACTTGATACCATCCTACTTTAGGAGGCTTTCTGTTTTTCATATAAGCAGGAAACACACAAAAGGACATGTGCCATTAATGTTTTAGAATACATGGTCTATAGTTTTCCCATACGCACTGGTAAGGTTTTCTGTTTCAGGTTAAATTTTCTTGTAGATGTCTACATAGCTGTGTTTTTGAGTTATTGCAATGTTTCCTAGTACAGCTAAGATCAACTTTAATGTTCAGCACATTGTTTGTAGATTGGTAATGGTCTTACCATGAGGATGTGTTTTATTTCCCTATACACATCAAAGATTCTGGTGTCTTCTTTGGGCTTCTGTGCTTGGCATTGCTACTACTACAGTTGTAGAAAATGCTTGATGGAGGCAGAGAAGATGTTATTGTCTCCCTTGGTGGTATTTAAGGGTAAGGGAACAAGATTCCATTATACTTTGTTCAATTATGTTGACCATCTAGCAAGACTAACTGAATTTAAAGAACAAAAGAATAATTCTTTAGTTTATGGGCAAAATATGTCCAGAGGTTCTGCACTGCTTATGTAAAATAGGAGTCAATTTTTGAGATTGTGCACTGTTCTCAGGGTTTGTGCCAATAACCGAGGCTGGACTGTGAGAATTATAGGGTAGTTTAGCTGATTGCAAGGCTCTAGTTAAGTACTTCATGAAAAAATGATAAAATACTTGGCTGTTGCTAAGATAGAATGTGATACAACAGTGTAAGGCTTATTTCTTGTCTTTTTATAACTTTAATAGTGCATGTGTCCGAGATAATATTCTTCCCATCATAACTGATATCTTAGCCTCAATATCTCTTTCTGGTGTCACATTCCTCTGACACCATCCTACTACTGCGTGACGTTTGCTGTACCCGTGAGGACTTGTTTGTTGTTCCAGAATGTGACATTCAGTTTAACAGTATCCAGGATCAGTGGGCTTCATCTTTATGTATTTCACTCTCCTTTTCCCAGACCATGACATATAAATGCATATTCATATTTTTGTGTGTGTGCATGTCTGTGTGTTTATATGCCCTGTGTTTGTGTGCACAAAGATGCCGTAGTCAATCTTTTGTGTCTTTCTCTATCACTTTACACCTTTTTGTTGTTATTTTTGGAGACAGGGTTTCTCTGGCTGTCCTGGAACTAGCTCTGTAGACCAGGCTGGCCTTGAACTCACAGAGATCTTCCTGCCTCTGCCTTCCAAGTACTTGGTTTAAAAATGTGCACCACCACCGCTGGGCTTCCACCTTATTTTTTTGAGCTAGAGTCTCAAACTGAATTTGGAGCTAACTAATTCAGCACGACTAAGCTGGTCAATGAGTCTGGGGTACAGACACGCACCACTACACTTTGGTTTTACAGAGGGTCAAGGAATATGAACTCAGGTGCTCATGGCAAGTACTTTATTAACTGAGCCATTTTACTAACATCTGTTTGTAGAGTAGAGTCATTAAGTCTCACTGTATGTGGCACTTTCACTGCTCTAGAGAGTGTCCTTGTGTTTCTGGATTTGGTGATTGTCTCTGTGCTCATTCAGCTGCTGGATGCTTATGTTCTCACACTACTCACAATGTTTTAATCACAGTAGTCTATAATGTTTTTCTAACCCATTGGTTATTTGGAAATGTGTTCATTTCTGCTATTTGCAAATTTCCCAAATCTTTCCTGTTACTGATGTTTAATTTCATTCCATTGTGGCAAGAGAACACGTGTTATATTACCTTTGTCTTGAACTTATTGAGGTTTGTTTTATAACTCTACATATGGTCTTTCCTGGAGGATGTTCATCATGTGCTGGGAAAATCCTGTGTTTAGTTATTGCTGATCAGTTTGCTCCGTACTATTCGTTTGGTAGAGTATTCCTTGTTTGAGGCTTATGTTGTATGGGGCTATGGCCTCGTGATCGATAACTCAATGTCCTTGATGCTGGTCTCACTTTACGCATGTCCCCAGCCAGTGTGGATTCTCTCTTGTGAATGGTGAAAGAGGCCTGAGACGTGGAGAAATTACCAGTCAGTGTAGTTTGATGGTGAATTAAGCACTTCCCCCTTACCAAGGATATGTAGTGAAGCTAATAGTTCAGTGACAGTATCCGCAATTATTACCGACTTACACCGTCTCGTGCTCTGAGTGTATATTTTAACAATAGAATAAGACAAATATGGAGCCCGTTCGTTTTTTTATACAGAAAGCTCTCTGGTTAATTGAGCCTTTGGGATGTGTTAAGATTTAGGGTGGAGAGGAAGGCAGCACTCAGCTTTAGGTTTTAAAATTATCATGCTCGCATATAGAGTGACTATCGCAAATAATCAGTACAGACATTGCATATGGTTGATTTTCTATAGTGTAACTAAGAGTTATGTTCTGTCCTCAATTACGTTAGTGACAATTTACTGACTATGGTATAGTGTTTTCTTTTATGACTAAATTATTTACTTAATCCTAAATCATTTTTCTATGTAGGAGAAACACACTGAATTTATGTAGTTTATCTGGGGAGCAATAGGGGAGGCGGTGTTGCCTCTCCATTCGAACATTGTGCATCTTGCATATGTGGAGTACTGCATGGCTCTTTTTTTTGTAGTTTCACTAAGAGTGACTTGCTATGTGAATATAAGTTCTTTCATGTCATGTTTGACTAGCTAAATTTGTAACTCCAATGCTAAAATGTGGTCTGCGCTGTTGCTATGTGAGTCTTCATTGAGTGGGTTTAGCACAAATGATCTGTTGATAACATCAGTCGGCTAGAAATTTACTAGACAGAATGCAGCAACTGTCACAGTTTCTAGTTCTCAAGACGCAAACGGCAGTGAGATGACAATAATTCTTGTGGTGACACACTGAGTCGCTATTAGGTTGAAGCTTGAGGTATCAGGATCAACACGACATAACATGAGAACTGCTAACACCGAGAAAGTACTTACAGTCATTGGAGCTTGCGGTATATATAGTCTAACAAAAGAAAAAAGAATTTAAAGAGCTTGAGACTTATGCATCTGATATAGCCACTGGAGAGAACCGATTTGCGACCAGCAATCTCACCACTCAGTACTCACCACCTAACTGGTAATAAACGTCATGTTAAATAGAGTGTGGTGGTTCAAGGAGTGTGTTTGTGACCAACAGCCACGCAGCAAACTGTAAAGAAAACTACAACACGGTTGAAGGAGATTAGAGACAGTGACATTGGTGGACAAGGTATGAGCACATTGCGCTCCGGCGTGAAAGTTAAGCCCTGCACCCCCCCCCGCCCCCTTGCGCAAACACCCCACGTCTGAACGCAGAGCTACAGCACCTGGCCGTCTAAGGCATGTCTAGTGGAGATATAGTAGGTGAATGGTAGCGTGGCTGCTACAGCTTGGGCAGTGTCGGAGAGATGTTCAGCAGCCTACAAAGGGCTGATAGTATAGCGATGTAAGTTCAGCAGGAAGCCCAGCGCGAGATATGAGCGTGAAGCAGAACGCACAACAGGCCAGCCGCGAACACTCACACGAGCAAAACACACACGGACGCAGCATGACAGGTATGGAGACGATGAAGAGAGAGAAGCAGAGAGAAGAGACGAAGAGAAGCCGAGACTAGAAAGAACATAGTAAGCTCGTATAAATAAAACATACATTGTGTCGAGAAGGTTATTCATTCTAGCCTGCGCACGCACGTGATGGTAAACTTCATGGGTCACAACATCAATGTTCACTTGTCAGCTTGGTTGGACTTAGAGCTGTTCAGAGATCTGATGATGTATTTTATTTTATGAGCGAGTAGTACAATATAGTTTAGATGCTGTCTTTAGGTTAACACCCACGATGGATAGAATTTAAAGATGTTTTGTTTTTCTCTTCCCAGACAATCGTCAATTTGCTAGTATTTTTTCGGTGCGCAAACTAGATTGGAGCCAAGTTACTAAGTGGTTCAAAGCACACGTTGAACCATGTTTAGGAGCACCTGATTATCTTTAGAGTGTCAATTAATTTGACCAAAGACGGTCCTGTCTCATAGTAAGCATATAAACAGTTCGCCTGAGCTTCTGTCAGTATATTCAGATTTTTTGGAATATGAATTCCTGGCTACATCACTAACATTAATTTGTCTATAATATCTATGTTGGTAATGAGCTATGCGATATGCCGTAATTGTCTTATTGGGTGGATGATACGATTATTGCTGGTATAGTAACACTTCTGTGAGGGCTTACAGCCTCCTGATGTAATGGCCTCGGTACCTAAGGAGTGTTTCGAGGTATCGCAATGAATTTGAGTGTGAAAGACAAGAACACTAGAGAATGGTAGGTGAGGGAAGTGTGTGTCTGAGTGACACCAAATCAGACAATGTGGCTATGACTCTTCCATGGCGGAACCACAAGCTTGGAGTAATAGTGGGAAGCTAATCAGTATGGTCATGTTAGATAGAATACTAAATTGGAGAAGAAATACATATATCCTATGTAGTGACATGGGTTTAGTTGTCATCTTGCTACAGCAGGTCACGTTGACAAACTTCCTTCCCGGCCCTGCTGTTCTTCCTCTGTGCCTTTAATCTCTATGTCAGACACCATGACCTGTTTCGGATTCACAGCTCTCTAAACTTTGTTTTTGCCTTTTAAATAAAACGTCCTCAGATTTCTCCAAATATATCAAATGTGCAGTTCGATTAGCGTTTATCTTCAATGGCTTACTAACGCCGTCACTAGGCTATCCTCTGAGAGATGTTCTGCAGTGTCGGGAGTTATCAGGTCTGACACTTGTTTAAGGTGCTATGTGTTCAGTGAGGTTAGATAGCCAAAGCCTTTGTTCCTCTGGTAATCTGTCAATATCGTTGATCATTGGACAGGGTAGTGAGAGGTCACACAAATAGGAAGGGACTCGAGTGTAGTGTATATTCGAGCTAGGAGTCTCAGACCCAAAATTGGCAGAGAGCATGGAGTCGTGAGTAATAGGTATTGCTGATAATGGGAAGGAGAATACAGCAATGTTGACTACCCATACAACATTGAGACAATGCTGTTGTAATTTTATAGGATGGCAATCCTATCGAACGGAGAGTTGTGTCTGCGTTGCTGAAGCAGAGATCTCAATGGTTATCGTTATGACGCTAGCAAACAATTCGGGAGGGGACTGTGGAGAAGTCAGGAGACGACTGGATACTCAGTGTGAAGGGTAACATTACCAATGAAAAGGCGCAGAGGCCCATAGGCAAGAGCTCAGAATGAGAAACAGAGAGATCTGGTCAGGAAGATCAAGGGGGGAGGTGGAGTAGATGGTAGTCTAATAATAATATGAGGACGTCGTAGTGGAACGAGGAGTACGCAAAGATTAAAACAAGTGTTGAGAAGTACTATCACAAAAGTTTGTTTTCGTTGACTCACTCCTATATGTATACTTGAGATGTAATAATACAAACAATCATTAGAGGAGGTGTGAACATTTGTTCGTATATTTAAAGGAGACTATATTGATCAATGTGTTTTATGTGTTTTAGAGGAGATGCATTTGAATTATCAACGCAGACGTAGATGAAGCACAGATGTCTGCTTAGGAATTGAGGAATATATTTGTTTGTGCACCAGCATTTTTATAACTGATGATTAAAACTTGAATTTAGTCGCACAAAGACGAAATTTATAGGTTGTGACCAAAGTGGTGGAGAGAATTTTTTAAGACATAACTTTAGTTAGTAGCCACTCCCTGCGAACGAAGATTTTGGTAAAATGAATAAAGATATCTGAATGATCTTTTGTTGTGCATATAATGCTTCTATCATTAATGAGCACTGTTTCTTTTTATTGTATAGTAGTACTGTCTTCCTTCTTTATTGTAATAACATTAAATATTTTCTCTACGTCAATTAGTACGCTACATCCAATATAACAGCGCAATTTCCTTGCTCTTTCAGGGCATAACTCGAGGTTTTACATGAAACTGGCCTTCATGGAGTTCTTTTTGTATATCACCAAAGTTGACTGGCAATGGCAATTTCATGTATGTTATAATTTTACAGGGCTAGGTGTATGTGGTGCCACTTTATGCCACACAGGAAGTGCAGAGCCAGTGTGGATGTCTCGTGCGTTCGGGACTGTGTCCCAGGGTTGTCGTGGTGCACTAACTTTAATTCCAGCATAGGAGGCATGAGGCAGGTGGTATGCCTGAGTCTTACAGAGTGACGTTGCAGGACAGCTTAGGCGACACAGAGAAACACCTCTGTCTCTTTAAAATAAAAAAAAATTAGCTAGAAAGCAATCATAGAGCGCAATCACAATCAGAATGGGTGAAATTAATAGAATGAAGTCAAGTAGGTAGTACAAGACAGCTGATGTAAAGAAATCACAATGGAGTAGAGTAGGTTACGAACACTGGGTCAGTGAGTAGCCTGAGTGGAGTGAAGAGAGGTCACGGCATTGTGGCCGTGAAGGAAGGCGAGTGAAGAGAGTCCGGCAGGTAGGGAAGGTAAGCAGGGAAGCCCGACGCTTGGAAGGTAAACGTAAACAAAGCCCGTACATATTAAGTCGTTATGAGGAAGACGCCTGACTGTACTCGATATGAACTTCGATGGGGTCCACAGTTGTCACAACCGGGTGGATCAGTGTAAATCGTAGGATACGTATTGAATAGGCGTACGTCTAGTTGCGAATAAGCATTATTCTGGAGAATCTAGCCTTCCTGGTTGTTAGATTATTTATAGCCTTATGATGATCATTTAGCTTTTTCATTCCTTAGTAATGAAAATGTGCCTATGCTTTCTTCCTACAAGATACAACATTGGTAGATGACAGACACTTTTTTCTAAACTCCCGAGGGTTGTTAGTTATGACCTAGGATTAAGTGGTCAAGTCGGGTAAAATGACAGGAGAATGAGTATCCATCCCAACTGTTCAGTGCTGCAATGGTTCTAAAATTGATGCTACGCGACTTACTCATGTGACTTTGCAGCTATGGATATCGTTAGGACGCCGATAGAGTGGAACTCTTACGAAGGTGATCACGAAATGAGTTTTCAAGAGCTATGGGTCTGACATAGGAAAGGACGAGTCAATAGCTCAAGAGGCAGCCACTGTTGGGGTTGAAACAGCTCGATGTGCCATGCTTCCTGCATGCTGATCTTCCTGCATGTCTAACGCAATCTTTGTGGGACCTTTCCTTTCTGTATCAAATTCTGATAATATTAACTCCATCCTCTCGTGTTATATGGTGATATTAGTCTGCTGACGATTTAGGCGGCATCATTGCATTCGTAGGCTCTGATTTCAATTCATTAACTAATAACGAATAAAGTTCCATCGAGGGATCCACTATGAATTCTTCGCGGAAGTTTGGGAGGCAGGGATAACATCTTGGTATAGATGCGAGTAATAGGAACACTAGAACTGGTCAGTATGTACTAAATAGCTGCTACTATGTTCCCATGTGACTAAGAAATAAGTTATTTACGGACGACTATAGTATCTAGAACCAGTTGTTTAGCATTCGTAGGCTTTTTAAGATGTTAGTAACCGAGATGGAGAGACTACACAATGTAGGTCAAAGACTTGGAGATTTAACCTATAACAGTGACGTTATGACGCTGTCTGTACTTGTCACCAGGTGTATGGTACTATGAAGTAAAATCCGGCTTTCAAACGCCTGTCGGTCGTTGAGTTGGCGTCGTTATATCGCCAATGAGCACCCCTGGTCTTCAGCCAGCCGGTCGACATGATAGGATTCAGGTTTGCTTATTGCTTGCAAATATATCGCCAATTAGATTACACTCAGGTAGACCTGTAAAGTGTGCTTTTCTCCGATGTTCTCACTTGATTAGCTTATACGGATAGGAAAGTAATGTTCATCCTCACGGAGAAATTTGTTTCCAAATGGGGCAGCTTGGAGACCACTGTTAGCGAATGACTTATAAGTCTCATAAATAAATAGAGGGTATATACGTTTGGAAAAGGAGTTGCGATGGGAGACTAGACTATAAAGAATCAGTGACTGTCTGGGTTCATTTCGACTTAGGTCATCGATTCAAGGAAGTCAGTTGCTGACGAGACGAAAAATGGATGGGTGCATATTGGGTATTCAAATCAGGGCAACAATGGCACATCTGTATGCAAGACAACTGAATAAGATCCTTATGAGAATAAAGATGACTCTTAGTTGAAGGTTTCTTCTATGTGTCTTGCAGATTTCCGACCTTAAGAAGGATTATCAGGAGAGCTTCTGTCTGAGAGGAGTTATGCAACCACAGCTCAATCGGGTTTAGTGTTATTACGCAAAATCGACGTCGACTGAGGTGCATCTTTACTGAGATGCTGAGCCGCTATGGAGATGATAGCTGTGAGTTCGAGGGAACAATGTTTCTGAGCATTCCGTACACAGGTGTGGCATTCTCTATCTCGCAATGGTGGCATCTACAGAGTCGAGGTTCTTTTTCTATTTGTAAAGAAGGGCTTTCCAGGGTGTGAAAACTTTCGTGAGTATCGCAAATGGGTGTTAATAGTATAAAGACACAGGGCTTCCGGACCAAGTGAGGGCTCCGAGGAGAAAAGTGGAGCTCTGCAGTTAAGAGCGGATGCCATAGAGCTCGCAAGACACCACTCGTCGCGAAAAGATGCGATGCGCACAAAAATATAATGTATTATAATATAAAAGTGTCTCTTTTCCTAAGTGAACATATAGCGAAGTATTGTTTAATTTTTGGGAAGGAGAAGAAGCATTCATAGTATACATAGTATTGTGTGTGCAAATTTATTCTGTTTGCATGCAGATATCTTCATGTTCTAATAAAATTCGTTACATGGTGTGTAAGTAGGTAGTCACAGGTGCAATGTGTACTGAAGATTATATTGTTAAACCGAATTTGGTTAACAGATTTCCCAATGACCTGTAAATCTCTAAATATGTTATTCTTCTAAATATTGACAGTATATACTTTTACGATTTTATAGATATGTCAAAACAACAACATTAATCACGACGAACTCATACTTCCTGATCGTATATTTAGGAAAAGCATCTTCATGACTTTGGTTTATTCATAGAATATACAAAGGTCTCATTCTACAGTCATTTTAAATATAGTTAGCTAAGTATGTTTCCATCTTTTTAGCAATCTTATATTCCATCAGCCAATTATTGTGGGATGTAAATAGTGCAAATTTAGAGAAATATGTATACACACTCGTGCATTAAATACATGTTTTTTACACAGGGGACTGTGAGGGTGGCAAAACGCCAGTCAAGCGTCTACTATCACAGGCCAATCAATTGAGATAGCTAAAGCCACCAGGAAGGCACGCGTAATAGGCAGGCGAAATAAGCAGCCTCGTGTAAGAAACTTGTCTTCAGAGTGAGTTTCAGCGTAGTATCAGGCGTTAAATGGGTTGGTGTGTTTGTGAGCATAAAGAGAAAACCACTCTGTTTGCCCTGAAAGTGACAATTAATATATACTAGAAATTATTGAGCAGACGGTAAGAAGCACATTTAGTCGGGCAACCAACTCCAGTGTCATCACATACCCACCGACACGCCACAATCCACTCACGGCACAACATGTTTAGAGACCTTATGCATATGATTACACTGAAGTTCAAGTGCCTGGACCTAAGTGTCTCGAGCATCACAGGGGACGTGCACAATGTAGAAACAATTGAAAAAAGATTGCAATCATGGATATAACACTGGATTAGTAATACACGAGTACAGCTTTAGATAGCTTTGAGCAGACCTACAGCTTCGAACTGTAATCGTTTTGACACATCTGAGAAGATTAGAGTGTTTAAGTGGAGTGGCGAGCAGGTTGGTCTCCTCTTTGGGAATGCCAAGCAGAGCGTAAAATGCAGGTGAATGCTTTCCATGTAAACTCCCGTGGAATGGGGAATGTAGTAGGAGTTCATCTCGTTGTCATGTGGACTGTGGAGTAGAGGCTGTTTAAAGCCCTCCAGGAACCCTGAGGATGAGCAGAGTAGGCAGTCAGCGCTCACGAGGGTAAGCCTGTAGAGGACGCGCATATGTATCAGTTTACTGCTGAAGGTATGGTGGCCACGAACGCAAAACAAAGAACTCAATTCGCTCATTATTGCTGCTCTTCAGGAACGAACTGTAAAGTTTGCTACTGTTAAATTGTATTGTAAACTACTGTGTTTTCTGTGGCCTTAGAGTGTAGACCGAACGGTCTCGTGAGAACAGTGATTGTTCCGATAAGCCCCAAAGGGGTAAGTAAGTATCCCGGGCTACAGTAGATGAGCTGTCTTGATTTTAAGTCTATTTTATCTTTTTTCTTTTCTTGTTGGGAGTAACAGGAAAAAGGGTTTGGATATATGTCCCTCTAATCGCACTTGTCTTGGGAATGCTCTGAGTAGATCATTCATCTTGTTTGCCTTTAATAGAACTATGGGATGATATTATCTCTTATGTGTTCGCCCAGCAATGAAATTTTCTGTTGTGCACGCAGAAGCAAACCATAGAACAGCATATACTTGCGAAAGAACTAACCTCTGAGAGGGCCAAGTCACTTTTTGAAGAAATAGTCGTGGTTTGGTGATCCTGTCCGTTGGTATGTTATTGCAATAAGTTTGCTTGATTGGTGATTACATATGTGATTATAGAACATAGTCCAGCACAAGTATCATGTTTCACTAAGTAGTAGGGACAAGTAGATACACGCAGCTGATCTCGTGCTCTGCTTGAGGGGATATTGAGTAATATATGTATACCTATGTATAATTCATGAATCTTACCAATAAGCCTGAAAACCACAAGAGGAGACAAGGCTCGTGAGGTGTATAGAAGTAAGCTAAATATGTCGAATGGCGGCTCTGCTTAAATGATCTAATTTGCATCACCTATCAGATTAACTGGCAATAAGGTTTGTATAGAAGAGGTTTCAAGCGAGTAGCTATTAATAAAAGTAACATTCTCTTCACCGGATTTTCCTAGCTAATATAAGTTACATTAGTGTGAAGACCAAACACTGGATTAGACATTCGGTTAAGGTAAAGACTCATTTTACCCTTCTCTATGGAAAAAGATATTATATAAGGGGTTTTTAGTTAATGGAACCGCGAGAGTGACTGACTTTTATTTAGAGAGAACACAGAGGAGAGAAAGGACATGCACCTATTTAGAATAACAGAGGCTGGATCATTATTTCCCTAGAGTAGGAACCGTTGGACGAGATATATTGTCAGTCGTGAACTTGCAGCAGAGAAACCGGATTTTAATTTAAAGATAGGCTATATACTTATTTGTGCGATGTTATTTTGACTTGCAAGTGACGTTTTCTGTTTGGTCCATTTCTGAGGAAAACAGATGTATGAGGTATAAGTCCAGTGTGAATATAATTTGGGAGTGCGTATTGACATAGTTAAAAATATGATAGGTAAAGAAATATCATGTTGCGTTGCAGATAATCGTTCATAGATTCATGGTGTGGTGGGGAAAATAACTCTACTTAGATTTTAAAAACTTCCAAAGCACACAGATAGCTCATTTGGAAATATACTGATATTAACCACAACTGATGTACCAATACCTCTCTGCATCCTCCAATATCCTTGGCTACGTCACGTAATCCTGGCCCACATATCGCACGTCTTAAGCACACAACTAAGCACAGGTGTTCGACGCTGGGCTGGAGTTACCCGCTGGGCCACACGCTTTGTGGTTTTGCCTAATTGTCTTCCCACAGTACCAATGCCTTTTACCACATGATTTGCGTCTGAGCTACAGCCACACGCTTATCAGACCATATGCACCACTTCCTCAACAAAGATAATCCACAAAAGCTCTTTTTCGAGGCCCAGCGTGGTGGCACACGCCTTAATCACCACAATCTTCAGTCCTCGAACCCCCCACTGCCCTCCGAATTCAGGATAAAAGGACTTACAAGCTGCCTATTAGTAGAATGCAGCGTGGTCAGCTCATGAGGCATAATGTGCGTGATTTTGTTACGTGCAGACGGCTCTACATTGCACCTTCGTGGTAGTGCTTGTCTATCTGTAATTTGCTGAATAGTAGACTTTTTCTGCTTCTTTTCGAGACTCTCAGGCAATAGGCTGATGTTCTTCTGCATTAGAAAGCTCTTGATGTAATAAGGAACTAAAACACTGTTGGTCTGGCTTTGTTGAGGACTGTGTCCCCCTCCCTAGTCCAACTTTCTACTAACACATGGAAGTCGATGATAGCTGTGTTTCTAATCATTGCGGAGATGTTTCTTGTCTACGCAACAAGGCGCATGAAGAAAGAAAACTACAAAAAACAGAAAAAAGTAAACGCTGAAAAATTCAAAATCAAAAAAAAAAAAAAAAAAAAAAAAAAAAGAAAAAAAAACACAAAAAAAGAAAAAAAAAAAAAAAAAGCAGTACATTATTATACAAACAAAAAGTAAAAAAAGAGTTTTATAAGTGGACAAAATCAAAATAAATAACAAATAGAGTTTAAAATAATAATGCCTATAAAAAAACTAAAAATAAAACACTTAACTTAGCCATGGCTCATGCAAACTCTGTTTTAGGGTTGTTTCAATGAGGTTTCTCTCAATGCAGTGTGTGTATCTTCTGCTTGTTCTTTTATATATTGCATGTTTAAACATTTTTCATAAGAACTACTTAAATCCTCTAATATGACTCATCTATTAGTGTCCTTAGTCTCATTTCACAGCAAATTCAGTTCTATCATTAAATTATTTCTACATATCAGCATTCTCCATGGATCTACTCTCTGTATTCTTATATTAAGAGGTCATGGCTTTAAAGCAAGACTAAAACATCGGAATTCTATTATATTAGTGCCATGATCATCAAAATCTGCTACTATTGTTGTGCAGAATTCTTTTTGTAAATCCACCAAAGTCAGACTTGCATCAGTAGAGTTTTAACTTTTGATGTAATCATGTGTAGAAGAGATCATAGAAATACATAAGCAACTAATTAGATCAGCGCATAGGAGAACATAATAGGAAGAACTTGAAGCGACGAGACATGAAGCCCAATACCACTTTTTAGAGATTAAGAACTTTTTCACTTCTTGCCCCGGAAGGAGTCTGTCTTAGAGTGAGGGATGGTCACAAGGACAAGTACTGTGGAAGAGATACTCACTATGTAGCAGTGATGACATATGGCACTTATTATAGTGATGATTACGAGTGAGCTCTATAGGCAGAGATGCTTGAGTAAGGTACTGGTAGGCATTGCTGAGAATTCAGATAGGAAAGTTATTATTACGAGACTTTGAATACTTAACAGGAGCGCTTTTATCGGTTTGATGTGAACTTCCTCTTATTAGTTGGAAATCAAGAAATGCGTTGGTTGTGGTGGTAGGGAATCACGCTAGAGATGAATAAGTCTAGCAGTCTCAGTATCCAGCGATCCCCGCTGATAGGGCTACCCTCCTCCCTATTCCTGTCTCTTTCTCTGTTCTTATGACCCTCTCTTCCTGCCCTTGTGCAATAAATAAAAACACAAAAAGAAAAAATGGTTCTGGCTTACAAGAGATGATAAAAATCCTAAATAGCATGAGAGACCACTAATCCAGACACTCTGAGGTGAATGTGGGTATAAATGAGAAGGGTTATAAAGCTTGGAAAAATATAGTGAGAATTGTCATCAAGCAACAATAGATACATGATACTACTTTTAGTAAATAGAGGTGCTCTGACAATTGCTGAAGTTCAAGTAGGGAGTGAATTAACAAGTATGTTAATTTTTTCATACTGCACCAAGGAAGGGGTGGAAAACGGAATCAGGTATGTCACATATGTAGAGTTGTGGTTGAAATAGAGAGAAAGTGCTATGTGGACCGTAAATCAGAAGAGAGTTAGTTCTACGATCTCTGTAGGACAGAAGCCCCACAAAGATAGAGGACAACTATCTGATCTTGGCCAGTCTCGTCTTTCCGACACTTTTATTCTATGAGTGCACAAACCGCATGTAGTATATCCGACCCTGCATTAGAGAACAAAATAGTGTGAAGTTGACGCAGAGGTATAGCCATTGCACCAAGTGGAGAGTTGATAGGGGGTTAAGGCTCGTCAGGCAAGTACGGTAATGTGTTCAGAGGAAAGCCTCGAACTCGGGGTTATGGAGACCGTTATGCATGTATGAAAAGGTGCGATGATCAAACAACACATGATCTTGTGAACGAGCTGATGAGCAGATAATCTAGATTGCGCATCGAACTGTATCTCAATTAGGGGCAATGCGACCATTGACGTAAAATGAGAACTCATAGAATCAGGAGTACTTTGAGAACTTCATGAGGTGTCTAATTCACTAGTGGAATTCATGCCAGAGGATCTTGTGCACATGGGTTAGGATTGTACTATCGTGACGTGCCGGGGCTTCGAGGAATTAAGAAGAGGACACGCAGGAGGTGAGTATCAGGTGATTGTAAATGTTACTCATTATCTTACTGTGAAATGGCAAAGTCTAGCAAACCCGGAATGCCAAAGACAAAGAATGTGATACGTGTCAAGGCTCATAGGCTAATCTGAGGTCAGCACGTACTTCTCGAGGGGATCAGGTTGCAGTCATGCATTTGGGAGGAGCGTAAGAGGTGCATGGTGAAGGCGTTTCCCACACGCCTTAGCACATGGCCATACCTATCTTAACTGTCATAGTCGAGCACTTGAAATGATGGCAGATGGATTATGCTGGCTGCCATTTCACATGGGTAGCAGCCACTGTGGTCATTGCAGTAATGACACATATCCCGTCAGCGACTGCAATACGTACTGTCCTCAGAGAGAAAGAACATAAGAAAAAGATTGCCTTGCTTACTCAATAATATCATATGCGCTGTGTAACACAAGGGATTGGACGTTTAATATGTTATAGGCAAGAGGTTATATGCTATCTTCATAACAGAAAAATACTCTATGAATGAGGTTTAACAGAGATGTTAGTTGGAATGGCTGACAATTATGGCCATGATTAATAAGAAATCCTCAAGTGACACCTACAATGGATTGTAGTACCTTTGCACCTTTGAAGAGAGAGTAGAAGCAAGTATGGTTAATGGATTTAGCAATATGTCTTAGTTCTGCAACACAAAAAAATGATAACAGGATTGCAATGTAGAAGTTAACAGCATCGCATTTAAGAAACAAACTGGTTTGCATTTGTGAAAATAGAACATTGTATGGCATGTACAGAATTAGAAATGGGATGAGTTAATGAGCTAGAGAGAGAGTTACTTTGCTCTGGGGCTCAAGACCAGAAACAAGTAAGCTGGCCTGCAACAATATGTATGAGAGGAAGGATAGGAATAGATCTTGTAGACTAAGCAATTTGACATATTACAAACCGGATAAAATAAGAAGAGCGCAGGTGACGTTTGCATCATGGCCACGTGTGCTAGATAGCCATAGAGAAGAGTCTACGTGAACTTACTCTCCTGGCTATTATTTCCCATCCTGTGCATGTACGGTAATGATCTGGACCAAGTCACGTGAGATAGTATGGTCACCGTAATCTCAAAGCATGTGTTGACGAAAGTTAGGGGAGTTAGGCAAATGTCAGAAGCCATGAGGTCCACTCCTCCATTAATCTTGTAAGGGCCCTATCTCTAGTCACTCTCACCTTGACAGACGCACATTTGCCTCCTGCCATAACTCTCGCCTTAGAAGCAATAAGAAGTGACAGGGAGCAAGGCAGGCGGAAGCACGGTGCCATAGGTTAGCCAGTGCACATGAAAGGTAATAGTGGTGTGGAAATATGGAAAGTTATTCCCTCTTACTTTCCGTGGGAAAGTACAAGGTCTTCCTCTGCATTTTTGTTAGAGATTGAAGAATGTCTGGTAAGCAGTAAGTTTTCTTTGCGATTTGTCTCTCCTTTAGTGGCTTCTGCTGTTGACACCCCGTCACACGCATTTAAATCCAGCACTCTCGGAAACTTGGTACTGGAAGCTGAGGAGCAGCCCCAGGGGGATATGCTGTGCGGAAGCTTAGGCGGATTCTGGAGACACTCCTGCTTCTCTTGGTTGAGCTGCACTATCCTCCCAGTGCCAAAACACCGATGCTACGTGAGTGTTCTCGTCTACTCTTGCTGAGCAGGTGGTATCCCTGCTTAGTCTGAGTCTATACCGAGGCTTCGCTTCTGGGTCAGATGAATATAGGCTTTGTAAAAAGAGATATGTCTGCTTGGGCGATGGAAGGGTGAAAGATGTCGGCTAGAAATATGACAATCATGCGTGATCAACCGAGAGAAGACTCTGATCTATCGAAAACTGAAAAACAACACCAGAAGTCTTGTACATAAACCATCAAAAAAAGTCTTTATACGCAGAAGACCCATGTATATGAATCTATGTTACATTTATAAATTATTAGGCAAATATATACACTAGATTGAGACAAGAATTGTACTTGTATTTTGTTTTAAAAAATAACTATTATCTACCGCATACTGCTAGCACACAACATTCAACAATACATCAACGCACCTACACCACAACACGACAGAACTTTATTAGCTTCACAAACGCACATTATCACAACTCGACTTAAGGAAAAATACGAGTACCAGTGAATTTTGAGTAAATTGAGTGTGGGATATAATGGAGAATTGGAATGTGGTAACGTAAAGGGAATGAGGAAATTGGAATACGTGTTAATTTCAACAAGGTATAAAAAAGAGCAAATGTTTAAATGACATACTTGCTCGCATCTTTTTATAATGATTCGGTTTTATTAGAGCTAATTTATCGCAATCGTGATATTCACTACATCAAAGGTCCGCATAAAATACATAGACAAACCTTAACTGGAGTCAAGATATGTATACTATAACTCTTTTTGGTAGAAAGATTCCTTATGTTTATAAAAATCGCACATAGACAGATCTGTCATTTTATAGGGATGGTCATTTGAAACTCAGAGACCTTGGTGGGATATAAGATCGTGAGTGTTAACGGTTTCAATTTTATAGTCTTATCTGAGGAATGATGTATTAATTAACGCTGGATGGCACAACTTGTGGACGATAAGGGAAGCATATCCGTCTGAGAACAGACTCATAGAAAAATTGTATACTAAAAAAAGCCTCTAAGACAAGAATGCAGCTGATAATGAAAGATCTGTTAAAGATTGCGGATTGTAAGGCAGACAAGGGGTCCAGAAGCCGGATCTTAGTCTAACGTACCTAGCTAGAAGTAGTGGAGGTTCTCAAGGGAATCAGCGTTTAGGCGCTGCGCAAAGTGGAAAACACGAAGTCACTAGTTCTCTGAGGCATCGCTTATATCACTAAGAAAAAAAAGTAGACAATATGAAGTAGAGTGAGATGCAATTCTAACGAAGATATAGCAAGAGAGCACAGATTCTCACAATGGGCTAAATTTAATAGAACTCGAAGTTCCAAGTAGAGTTCAGAAGCCCATAATGCTCACCGGCAAAGTATGGACAGGTTATAGAAATAACAAAGCTAGAGATCCTATGTGAGAATCTGACACAACACTGAGAAGTGAAATTAGAAGATATTTCAGTAATTATTGGTGTTTATTTTGTTACTTGATAATTGTTTTTCCGTTGCCTGTTCAAAGTAATCAAATGTTCGCATGTCAAATCACTGGTTTTTCTTTCTTTCTTTTGTTAGTACTTACAGAGCTTAGTGGAAAAATTCCATAGTCCTAATGGTGAGAAATGATTTTTACTAGCAAGGATAATAGGTAATGCAGCGAGAATAAGGCGCCAAGTTAGTAGAGAGTCAAACTGGAGTATAATCAAGCCGTCATATGAAAATATATAGATCATGAGAATGAACACTACGAAAGAATCGATGTGAGTTGGAGGAGAAGGAGGAAGGTAACAATGAATGATCTGTAATGGAGAGTAGAGGCAACCAAGCTAGACACAGCTCCGAAGCCCGTTTGGGACGTAAAAACAGCCCCCCATACCAACCATTATCAATAAGCATAGAAAGTAACATGGTCTGGTTACAATCAGTTAAGGGTGAACCGGTTGTTCAGTTGATCATGTGCAGAGCTACGGGCAAGAATTGCACTTGACTAAACTTCGGATGGGTGTTGATCCTTCGCCTATAATTTGCTTTCCTCTGGATGAGGCTGTAACACAGTGGCTGCATGGAACGTCCTGTATATGACTTCCACAAAGGCGAGATGCTGAGTCTGATGGTTATGCATAATTTACTTTGCTAACAAAATGGTGTCTAGTTGTTATTTCTTCTATATGCCATACAATAAATTCTTCAGATTTTACTTGTTTCTGCTGCACGACAATGAAGGGCAGAGGTCAATGATAGAAATTGCTCAATTTTATAGACTGAAGAAAACCTCTATATTTTGGCTGAACTATAAAATGGGTGGAAGTGTAGTATCTAAGCATCCTAGCGAGTGTAATCTAATATGTGAGGTGACAACTTTTTAAAAAAGAGTGTCATGAGATGAGCAGAATCAGACTAACGAAGAATATGTGAACTGCTATGTGCCGTCCAACCGATCACAAAAGTGCATGTAAAGAGCAAGTCACCATAGGGAGTAGAGAGCTATGTGGAATTCACTAACTGTTCGCTGCACGTGCACATACTTTAAATAAAATCTTCTCTTTAATCGCACTTGACACAAGAAAACGGACACATATTTTACATTGTTGATTTCTGATGACCTGCTTAATAATAAAGAACGACCAACTGGTACTAAGTTAACACGAGGATTTCAACAAATTGAGTGCGCCAATAGATCTAGGATACATTTTGGCTAACTTATTGGGTATGGTATTGGATTGGTACATAAGAGATGAATCATATATGACCAGCAGTTAAGAGGAAAAGCAAAAACAGACTCAATTCTCTATCCTCAGAAGACTATATAACGTGAAGGGATAGAATCTTAAATCAGTCAATTTTAGTGTATGTGCGCATGTTTTAAGAGGCGAATGGTCGCCAGTGCAAGAGCAGGAACGGGGGAAGAAAAAGCAATGGGAAGGAGAGGCATAGCTATAAGCGGAGTCATGGAGAGCTGGTCAAATTTGAAGCGAAAAGGCTACCCATGATGGTATGAGGTGGCTTGCTTGCCTAGATGATGACAGGAGTTTACACTCGACTGTAATGCCCGCCGCAAACCTGTAATGGCCATTATCTGTTCTTAGGTTAGTATAGAGGGCTTGCACTGTCTCTCATCCTGACCATAGATTTCTGGCGACTTGTCACAATCGCCATGTACGCATGTCTTCATAGTGGGCAGGGCATTCATGTGAGGTATATAAGACTCCCATCAAGCACGTCAGTGCCTCATCCACAGATTGGTATGCGTCCTCCATAAGCTTATGGAGACTCTTAGCATGCTGCAAGAGGCACTGACAGCTGGCTGGGCCACATTCACACTGTAGATCGTCTCTCTATGTTTCCCCTTGGAGCGACAACACTCACTGTTTCTGGAGTTGGGCCGACTGTTGTGTTATGTCCACAAGTTCTTAATCATGACGTTTCTTTGGTAGGATATGTGTGTTCAACACGCCAATCCGCATTACAAACACACAACTATTATTTTTCGCGCTAGCGTACGCTAGCTCGTTTCAGATGTAGGACAGTGGTCTTTTATTCACCCATTCCTTACCGCTTGTATATTACTTTTAGATTCTTAAAAAAACGATGTATCAATGTTTCTGGCTTCGCCACGGTCATCAATTGGAACCGAATGGTCTTTGCTGTCCTCTTTGCTGTGGATTACTTGAAGAGGAGGAGGGCATTGTGGAGGAACCTGGAACTGGAGTTTCAAGATAAGTTGTGAGCTGGCATGCCGGTGCCAAGGAGTGACACACGCACTCTTGCATAGAGTCAACGCCACAGGCTGGATTCTGTGAGTTGAGGCACCAGCAACTGGGTCTCAGCTCGGACAAAGTAGCCTTCTACTACTGGAAAGCCTTCTTTGCGACAGCTTACAGTGACACAGTGCAAAGAGAAGCCCTTCCAGAGGGTCTGGCGACTCAACCGTAGGAAGGAATAATTCTCGTCAGATTAACAGAGATAACTAAAATAGAATGAAAACAAAGTTGAAGGAATTCAATATGACTAACTTATAATCTCATCAGCAGTAAATGCAGTGTCTTAATGATCTTAATTGTGGGAGCAAAGGTCACTTAACTATCAAGCGTAATTCAAGGCAGGAAGAGAGCTGTCAGTAATATTCATGCATATTCTGTTTCTTCAGCATGACAGGCTGAGCAGGGAATAACACTGGTTTAAATTATATGCTAGGGAGCGGCTATCTTAGCTCTGAGGTCCTTCAATGGGAGCATTTGCAACATAGCTCTTGTATAGATAGCTATGACCAATTGCCTTTTAAATATAATGATAGGCTTTTACGTTTTTCATCAGAGTCCTAATGTTATGTCTCTTTTTAAAGTTAGTAATTAACAAAATTAGTCCACAGTCCCTTGAACCTCACTACCAAGCAATCAATTTGTGGTATATCGTATCTAGTGTGAACTGCTGTAAACAGTCACTGCGAGTTTATAACACTTGCCTTTCGCTATCTTGAATTGCACAAAGTGTTTGGGTAAACAAACGAATTTTATGGTAGCACCATCACTCTCTTATGGACGCTAATGCATACCTATTTGCCACATCGAGGGTGCACACTTGCGAATACCAATATACTTCTGGCAGATCGCGTACATATTATTTTGATCTCACGAGGCAGAACGGCATTGTTTAACCAAGCTGCGAAGAGTGCTTCTATTAAGAGTTGCCGGTGGGTCAAGCTGCGAAGTTCCATTACTGCATTCTCCACACCAGAGACCACGCAATTAGTTAAAAATAGCAGAAAGAGAGGGGGTGGTATACGCTAGCCCATGGCGTACAAATTCTGTAGATGTGAGTTCCTGTGAGATTAGGTCACACTCTGCTCTAGTGCTGCAGCTGTGGCGTGGACCCGCTCCGTGGCTGTCGATCAATTTTAATCCGCACTAAGAATTAGGAAAGTGCAATCAAGTGCAGAGCGTGCTGTGACGAACTCATCGCATCTGACGTGATATCTCCGAGGCGACGTCATGTGTTTAGCGCAACACTTGAAGGTCGGACACAGAGAAAAGCTTCCTGACAAGAAAGGTGACATTGTTCTCTTGATTTAACAAGAGAAAGATGATACAATAAAATTTGAAATACTAGAAGCAATAAACAAGACCCTGACTGCAGGGATGGGAGGACTACGGCTGTGAGGAACCCTTGTCAAACTCCAATACACAACTAGGATAGCGATCAAAAATAATCCTTATCCGATCCGAGTTCAATAGTTACCGCCGCCCGATTACAGTATCTCCTTTGACAGCTGTACCAGGCTAACTGTTGTTCGACTACCTTACGTTGCATGCAGCGGATGCTCACTAAAGCTAGCAGGTAATGTCTAGACCGTCACCGCTAAATGCACTAGCGACCTAGAAGGAAAACTTTACTTGGATGTGAGCTACGAAGAGGCCTGGCTTACACACTGCTCACTCCCTGAGTGGAGTGAAGAGAGTCAGGAAGTGGAAGTAGGAGGAAGCCCTGACGTGGAGGTTTGAAGAGAGTCAGGCAGTGGACAGCTTAGCACCAGGTTACCCAGTACGAGGCGATGCGTCTGGTCCAGTACGCAACATAAATTTTCAACATGGAATAAACCTAAATACCTTAACTATATGCCCTTCTCTACCACTTATCATGATCCTTCTGTGGACTCCACTCACTGCCCTCCCCCGCCCCCCCCCCCGGGCCTTCTGGGAAAATCTCTCAGTTTCACGGTGTAGCCACATCATCCCTTTTCAGTCTTCTAACAATCAGTTTTCAAAAGTTTCTCCAGGAGTGTGTGACAGCGAACACAATCCACAGCAGCCATCAAGTTAAAATCTCCTGCTGTATGAAGTCACCCTAACCAGGCCCCCTTAGATCCTGAGGACAGCACTTAGCACCCCTCCACACCCCCCCCCCCCAGCTAGAGATCATCACCAGAGAGACCCTCTGCACCCTCCTATTTTGTTGTCTTCAGGGTTTGGAATAAAGAGTGAAAATATCAAATCCTTGCCTGAAAACTACCCCCATGCTCACGAAAAACTTCCAATACAGACAGTCCGTATATGAAACCCCAGGGCAGGACTGAGGCCACGGAATTATCCTCTGAACCCCAATGCCCTTCCCCCTTCAAGCCCCACAAAACCTCAAACCCACTTCCTCAAAGAGACCATGGCCCTTCAGTTCTAATTAAAGGAACCATTCTGCTTCTGGATATACCTGTCTTTTATCTTCTATATCCATGTTGACTCCACCAATCTGGATCTAACCACTGACTCCTCCTTTTTCCATACCCAATATGAATGTTCATTTTTTATCAGCAATTACTACCAGTTTGGTATTAAATGTATCTGTAGACTGTAGATATTTATCATTGCCTCCAGTCTTCAAACCTCTCATTATCATATGGCACTTATTGTTATTATTAATAACCTGTTAGCTAGTTTTTCTGCTTCAATTCTTGGTACCCTGCAATATTTACTCAAGTTTGCAGTGGTATTTACCAAGGCCCTCAGTGCCAAACCCTTCAGTAGTTTTCATTTCTTTCAGAATGGAAATCAGTCCCTTGACAAGGGCTTGATAGGTAGTGCCTTATTTGACCCACACTTGCTTCTCTGAACTCATTTTACAGTGCTCCACCCACAGTGGACTCTCCCTCTCTGAGCAAACACAGAGAACCAGACTGTCAAGTGGGAACCATAGGAAATCGAGATCTTATTCAGTATCAAGCTTTATTCAATAATGTCAAGGACACAATCAAAAGGCTTAAAGAAACGAGAGATTCAGGATTTCAAGGATATCTCCCAAGTATTTTCCACACTGGACGGGATCCTTTTGTCTCCGAATAAATGAAGTCTCTGAGAATCTTGTGATTATGTCACATCCCAGGAAGATTTCAGTTATGGGAGTCCTCCATTTTACCTGTGTGTGATATTCTCTAGGAATACACCCCATAAATCTAGTGTTCAGTTTACTATGGGTAGTCTTGAGTTAAGGGCATCTGTCTGGGATATTTGAGAGGTTGTTTGTTCTTCTTGGGTGAATATCATTAGTGTTCTTCTTGAGAAGCTCTGGTGACAAGGGCTGAAGTTAGAGTTCACTGCTGTCTTTTCTGACCTCTCGCCTGCAGCTTCGCGGTCATGCAGAAAAGGTCTTGCTAGAGGACATTTGTATTCATTCTTGCCTATTCCAGAAATGCTGAGGACTCAGGTCTTCTCCTCCCACTCCCTTCAGTTTTTATTTTATGTTAGATTTACTTATTTATTTTATGTATGAGTGCTCTATCTGCATGTACACCTTTATTTCAGAAGAGGGCATCAGATCCCCCTCTAGATGGTTGTGAGCCACCATGTGGTTGCTGGGAGTTGAACTCAGGACCTCTGGAAGAGCAGCCGGTGCTCTTAACCTCTGAGCCATCTCTCCAGCCCCACCTTCAGTCTTTATTAGCCTCGGCCTCCTGCCTTTCTTTGTAAACTTTCTTCTGTATGTAACTTTCAGCGTACTTCTTTATCTTGTGAATAGTTTATGCTATTACATCGTGAATTCCATATTGGTGGTGATTTTTTGTGCAGTGCTTAAAGCCTATTGCCAACAGTGGAAATTGGCTAGACTAGATTCTACTTTGAATTTGTTGAATGAATTCTTTTTCTTCCTCCATACCCAACGTCGATGTCGATGATTGAGAATCACAACAGTTAGTAGACACTGTCATTATTTCCTAGCAGACTGTCTCTAATGCTCTTCCTAAAGGTCCTGTCTAGTTATGTTTCTCTCTTCCTTGAACGTGTTCAGAGACTTTCCAGAGCCTTCAGAATCAAGACCATGTTTCTTTATCAGACACTCAGAGTCCTCCCTCCCTGTCTATCCTCTTTGCATTCTCTTTCTCACTTGGAGTTGTTTTTTTCCTTCCCGTTCAAAGTCTTAATGGATTTTCTTCTTGAATATTTGTGACTGAATTGACCTGTCTGAATCATCTAGGTAAGTAGTTTCTTAGTGACTTAGCCTAAAGCTAACAGATGATGTCTTTTTCCTCCCCACCCCCTTAGTCTAGATTAATGTTTGCCCATAGCAACCAGAAAATACCTCTGCTACATCATTTACATGTTATATAATAATTATACCTGAGTAAGTATGCTTTATTCGGTACACTCAAAGGTTCTGTTTTTTAAATTTTTCCCATTATTTTTTATTTTAAGTGTGTGAGTGTTTTGCTTGCATGTCTGTGCCGTGTCTGGGGAGACTACAGATCCCCAGGTTTTGGATCACCTGGGAATGGAGTTACAGATAGTACTGAGCCACCATTTAGATTCTGGGAATCAAGCCTAGGTTTTCTGCAAGAGCAGCCAGTGCTCTTAGCCACTGAGCCATCTATCTAGCCCTGGCCCTTTTTGGAGTTTTTGGGACAGGGTCTCACGAAGTAGCCTTGTCTGGCTTGGAGCTTATTATGTAGAACTGGCAGGTGTCAAACTTCTAGAGATCTACTTGCTCCACCTCTTCAGTTCTGGGATTCAATGTGTGCACTTCACTTCTGGCACTACACTCCAAGCTTCTTGAGACTTACTCATTTTGTTTCTTTAATACAGTTGCTAATTAGTTCATTGTTATTCTCAAAATGTCTGAATGACTCCCTAAACTGAAGAATACATATAGATGGGTGGTAGCTTTAAGACAATTAGCTTGAATTCAGTTTTACAGGGCAAGGATATCTCCTTAATCAGGCCTTATATTGCTATAGAAAAAGTGGAACAATTAGGTCAGTGTTCCCATGGGATCCAGCCTGGGAGGAGGCTGTGTGAAGGATGTGGTAAGTACTAGGATATGTTCTTAAGTACATGGCCCTTAAAGGGCTAAACTTGGAGGAGGGGAAGCTTGTTAGTCTCTGGCCCATACTTAAAGGCTCTGGAGAAACTGGCCATAATTAAACCCTTGCTATAGCATTAACTAGATCAACTTTAAGAAATGAATGAAAGTTTTCTGGACCATGAATTTGTTACATTATACCAAGAGTTGCATGTTAACTGGGGGAGAAAGCATTTGCCACTGAGATTCACTACTGTTACCTTCCTGGAATTTTTATTATTGAGTCCAAATATCATGGTTTATAACATTAAATGCCATAGTTCTTACTCTCTTGTTTGTTTAATTGATGATCAGGATTAGATTAACATGAGTAACATTTAAAACGATCTCCTGATATATTAATTTAAGTAATATGTTCCTTTGTTAAACCTGAGACCCTTGACATGGCAAAATAAAAAACCATTGTGTTCTCATACAATTTTCTCTTTGTGACTACAACATTATATTCAGTTACATGTTCCTTACATGTTTCATTTCTGTAATTTATTGTATCTGTTTCAGTTGCATATTCTTTTAGAGAGAATAATCCTTTCCTTGTGTATTTATTTTATAGAGAAATAGCTAATTCTTTTACATTTATAAGTCACATTGTCTTTTATGTTTAAATATTTTGGGATGTACTTTTCAAAAATATTTCTTCACAATGTCTTATAAGTGCTACACAAGAATTTCAATTGTTTGTGTTATTCGGTTAACATGATATCTCTAGAACAGATTCATAAATAAATGATTTACATTCTACCTGATTTTTCATTGGCCTAGCAAAGGGCCAGGATAGCTTTTTTCCAGTATTACAGAATTCAGATTACAGTTCAGCTAATTATTTTTCTAATTTAATTACCTATTAATGACCACAAACTAAACATTGAAAAATTGAATTTTAACATACTAAATTTTAAAATACAGACTTTGGCTAATTATTTTTCTAATTTAATTATCTGTTAGTGACCATAAACATAAACATTGAAAAAATGAATTTTATATATTGAATTTTAAAATAGAGATTTTGAAACATGCTTTTCTTGCTGAAGTCCCTTTGGAGTGAAAACTAACTAACACAAACTGTCGTATATGCCTGTGTGAGCATAACTGAACAGAATGGGAGGTAACTAATGACTAGAGGCCTTCCTCCTGCCCTGTTAACATGTTATACTACACCATGGGCCTACTCATTTGTGCTATATCATCTTTGTCTTCTTAAATATGTCTGTTGGGCTGTGTGGCCAGCCACCTTTGAAGGATGGCATGTTGGTTGATTTGTAATGTACTTCTATTATCTCTTTATTCAGATTTGTGATGGAAACATAAAGGTACAACTCTTATTTATTATTATTTTATTTATGTTTGAAGGATTTTTTTTACTACCTTGCATAGTTGTGGGCTTCAGTAATTACATGCCATCGTGCTAGGAAAACATGCGCTGCTTAATTATCAAACCAGTCATTCTTGGGAAAAATGATTTTAAAGATGTATAGGCCACATATTCTGTGCCAATGTAATCATTCACTGCATTGTTTAAGCAAATAAGCTAGTTTAAATAAGCTCCTAATGAGTTTTTAATTTATTGTGAAATGAATCAGCAGGGCAAAGAGAGGTTCAAAATATTAGGAGAATTTTCGTTGTATAATAATTGAAGAATCACTCGAGTAAAATCCCCACAGACTAGCTGTTGTTGGACGAAAGAATGCAATTATATTAAAAATTAATACTTCGTTGTAATATGAAACTAATGCTGCCCGCATTATTATGTGCCAAATTAGGTTGCTGTAAACAACAACAAAATGGGTGAGTGTGCAAGGGAAAGCAGTGAGTTATTCAAACTTGCAGCAGCGTGTTTAATGAGATGCAGCGACAGCAGAAGCGGTTTAATTTAGTAACGGGCGACCTGAATCAATCTGTCCTGTGGAGTGATGGCTTTGGGCTGAGTCTCAGTTCATATGAAGTAGCTGAGGAATCACACATGTTCACATGTGATATGGCTCTTCATCATTTTCTCTTTTAGTAAGACAGCTTCTCTCTCTCTCTGGTGTGACTGATTTCAGTGAGCGTCCTTGTGAGTACTCTATGGAACGCTGCCAACCAAATTAAATCTTGGTTGGCCTTTTCCCTTACAGAAACAAGGATGTGAGCTCTGTTTGCTTCTAGGTGGGTTGTGCTAAGATCTTACTGTAACAAACAAACATTTTAATTGATCGCTCGTTGGTCTGTATCTGGGATACAATTGCAGGCTGTGTTTATTGTAGTAGCAGCTGATGATTCTCACCTGCACGCTGCTGGGGTCACCTCATCTGTAG
Source organism: Peromyscus leucopus (assembly GCF_004664715.2). Lineage (NCBI taxonomy): Eukaryota > Metazoa > Chordata > Mammalia > Rodentia > Cricetidae > Peromyscus > Peromyscus leucopus. The sequence continues at coordinate 10,610,616 of NC_051075.1, forward strand.
AGTGAATCCTGCACTGAAGATCTACTAGGACCATTTTACCCAAGATTTCCGGAACTGCTGTTTGCTATTGTGTTTGCGCCTTCTAGAGAAGGCACACAGACTGTCTTGAGAGGTCACATATTTCGAAAATTTCTTTCTCAGGCTGTGAATTTATGTACATGATATTGTGATGTGACAATTCCAGATAAAGAGTTGAATTATTGAAGAGACACCTGGAATTCCTTTAGGGACACTCTGTTTTATGTTTACTGGACGTTTAAAAGCAAAGCAAAACAACACAACACAAAACTCCTGAATTCTATTTTAATAAGTTTTTACTCTAAGGAGCATGGCGCTGTAGGAACAGTGGACATGTTGCAAATGTCTCTGGGGAAAATGAGAAGTTACAGATATCTTTTTCAAAATGATATTGGTTATCTGTAATGGTGGAATACAGTTCACTGCTTAATCCTCCTTCAATGGGATGTTTCCTTGATATAATCATTTGAAATTGGTTTCCAGGCTAAAATAAGGAAAGATAACATGGGATATACTACAATGAAGTGAAAATGTGTCTCTAGAGTCCCACTGAATGTTAGAGTGTTCTTTTTTCACATAAGAATTTTACATGTTATGAAAAATATGTGGTGTTTGAATATTAGACTCAGACATTTTCACATTGAGACTGGGGAGTTCACATATGCATCACTTACCAATATGGATTCTTACTCTGCTTGGATTAAAAGCAATTTGGAATTTTCATCTACGTATGTCATTTTATAACTGTGTATAGCCTGTTAAGTAAATATTTCTATATGAATAAACTTAATTAACATAGTACTTTAAAAGGAGAGAGAATAGATGGTTTTTAATGGGCTTGTTAGAGTTGAGTCCAAATCAAGCCATTAATTCTTCTGTTTCAGAAGAATTAAAAATAACCTCACATACCAGAGAGACCACATGTAGGGCTTGGTAGAAATCTCTCTGCTCCATTCTCATTCTGGACAGGTAAAATTTACATAATAATTGTTTGAAGTGGGAGGCTGTAGAATGTGCTGTTTGTTGGAGATTTCTGAAATGTTGAAGAAAGCGTAGACAGTGTTTCCAGAGGTACTCCTGGATAACCTTGGCTTCAAACGGTAGGGTGCAGCTCAAGCCACTTTACAGGAGTTGTCACATGGTGAGGAGCACCCTGCTTTGAAGGGTGTTCCCATGCTTCTTTAAGGCCTTTGGTTTGAGTAGTAATTCTGAAGCACACCCTGTACCCAGCCACTCCAGAAGTGCCTGTGTTCCCCACAGCTCACAGAACGGTTTGCAGCACCTGGTTCCAGGCCTTCCACACCTGTATCTATCTGCATTTATCTTCTAGGTCTTGGGTAGATCAGTGTTTTCCTGGCCTTTATTTTCCTCACTTGAAAATTTTTACATAAAATATTCACATGATTTTGTTAACGGCAAAATGGCATGTATTTATCAATTCTGTGGATTATATACAATAATAAATTTGAATATGTAATATAATAGTGATTATATAATTAACAGAGCTTTCATGTATTATTATTATTATCGTTGATGTTGTTGGATGCTTCTCTGGAAAGAACCCCTTTTGTGAATCACTTGAGGTTGTGAAGTGTGGAGTCACAACCCCTCTTTATCTCCCAGACTCTCTCTGCCTCCGTCTTCTTTGTGTTAAGATGTTTTCAAGTACCCTGTGTCAAGTTGAGCCTCGGTGGTGCCTGTGGCACATTTCAGAATGCATTGTGGCTTCATGTAAATGGTGGCATTTAATTTGTGGTTGTGTTTTATGATTTTGGTTTAGTTGTGGTATTTTCAGAGTTTTTTACAGCAGAGACATAGTCCTCAGGCTTGGTGCCTCCTTTGAATGCTATGGAAAGGGACCCTGCAAAGCATGTGCTGCCAAAGGCAGTTCTTTGGGTTGGCAAAGTGCTGGAATTGCTGGAAGAGTTGATGCTTCACTAGTCTAGAAGAACTTGATATATTAACACAGACTGCTGATTTAGAATGGAAATTGGTGATCTGATGATCTGACGAAAAATGTATAAATTTCTGTATTCTAGTATTTTGTCTCAGTTTTCATGTATATTTGCTTTGCAAAATTTAGCTTTGATAATTTTTTTGTTCAGAAGAAATATGTATATACATACATATACATGTATTTATATATTCTGCTTATAAATATATAGATAATTATATGTACTTGATAGGCAGTTTTTTATTTGTTTGTTTGGTTTGGTTTTTCGAGACAGAGTTTCTCTTTGTAGTGTTGATGCCTGTCCTGGATCTCACTTTGTAGACAAGGCTGGCCTCGAACTCATAGAGATCCACCTGCCTCTGCCTCCCACATGCTAGGATTAAAGGCGTGCACCACCACCACCACCACCACCACCACCACCACCGCCCAGCAATAGACAGTTTTATGTAGCTTGTTTTTTTACATTTTGCCTTTAGAATTTTAATATATAGAGGATGAACTGGGTCTTAGAGATTGTAACAGTCTACTCTGATTTTGAAAATGATTATTTTACACATTATTAATTAGTGAAATGTCTTATTTCAGAGGCATATCTCACCTATGTAGCCACTTTCTGTTGTCCTTTCCTATGTACCACACGGGAAGCTGATGGGTGAATGTAGACAAAATTCATTTTGTTAGCATACAGATTTGCAAAGTTTTTCCTGTGCAGAATTGCATACATTAAGAGTGTTAGGGTTGTTTTAGAACACTTAGCACCATCCACTTAAAAGAAACAAAAACAAAAGCAGAGTACTGCATAACAGAACTAGTTAACATACTGCCGAGGTAAGGTTTTTGAGGCTTTGTCATTTCTGAACCCCTTAGATGACAAGATTCGGTGGCATTGGCATGGTAGTGATGAGGGTGTGGGAGAAGATGGGTGTGTGGGTGTTGAGTAGCTCAAATTTGAGGCAGCGTGTTACAATTTAAATGTCTTGATTAATTGTGGCTGCTCTTGCTGTGTGGGGTTAGATACTGTCAGCAGTTATTTTGTGAAACACTGAAGTGATTGCTTTCACTGTAAAACATCCATGGATTCCACCCAAGACTTGTGAACTGTGCTGTTTTCCAATGTTAGCTCAGGCTTGCTGCACAGATACCTTTGCTGTGGCACCATGCTAACGGGCTGAGCGATCACCCATGGCCTGCTCAGCTCCTGACCACCCCACTGGGTCTTCACTTAATTACGCGGACAGCCTGGCTTTTGTAAGCATTTCTCTTCATGAAATTCTCTCACTACAAAGTTGTTTGTAACAGGTTTCTAGCACCTTGGCACACACTTAGAAGTATTTTGTAATCCTCTGAGAACAAACTTTGACCCCAATTAGTTTCTAAAGTCTTTCTGAAACATAATTTAGAATCCCCCGCCTAAAGCTCTTCTAAGGGATTCCTTACTCAGATGTTGGCTGTCTTCATGACCTTGGCCTGTCTGTCTCTCTTGATGGCAGTCTTTGTAGCCAACCGGAATCATACCCAGCTTCTATTTTAGCCCCTTTTCCCATGTTCACTTGCCTGGAGAGCCCACCCTGTTCATTTGAGTTATAGGAATAATAGTTCTTTTTATCTTCATAAAAACTCTAAAACCTTTGTTAATATTCTTTATTACAACATGCCTCTTCTTTTCCCTGAAAATTTTGTACCTGTGATAAATTTGGGAACATTTATAGAAACAAGACGGGGCAATTTTAGTAAAATCCATGAAAAGTTAAAGAAAAAAATCTCATTACACCCTTTTGACTTTCAGATCAGTCATTGCATACACACACAGTAACTGAGGATTACTGTTAGGAATATTGACGTTGTCAGTCTTGGAGCCTAGTAATCTCTAAAATGTAGTTTCCAACAAAACTTGTACATTTGTGGTAGGATAAGAATACCATTTTCTAATGCTTGGGTCCTAAAGGAAAAAAAAAATAAGTGCAAGCATCTAAAAACGACAGCAAAAGATATCTCTGAATAATTATCTGCATATTGTGCCAGTTTTACTAATCATAAATAGACTTTTCACAGGTTCTCAAAAATAGAATTGAAATTTAAATCCTTGAAGCCCCACTTTAGTGCTGGCTTTGAGCCTAACAGGAGATGGGAGTGGCCTGTTCCCTGGAGATGTCTGGTCCTCTCCTCCCTTGTCTGCATTCCTTGTATTCCCAGTTCCTTTTCCCTCTCTGTGGCCACATCCAGTAGAATTTCCCTTCTGAAATTATGAGTTACTTCAAATATGTGCCTGATGCTGCTGAGGGTGTTGATTATCTTCCATTATCATTTATGTTTGTGAAAATTATACTGCCCAGTTTCATTTCTTTTCATGGGTATATTTCTAATAAATAGCCTTAACCTACACAGAGTCATTTGCTTGGGTGTGCACAGTACACACTCATACCCACCAATGTACATATGGTCTGGTTTCCACTTGCAGGTTGGTGATGCCTTCCTTTCAAATATAACACTGGTCTGTGCTTGCATAGTCCATATTGACAGTTTTTAAAAAGTATTTACTTATTTGTTTGTTTGTTTGTTTATGAGTGCTCTGTCTGCATGTATTCCTGCATTACAGAAGATCCCTTTAGAGATGGTTGTGAGCCACCATGTGGTTGCTGAGGATTGAACTCAGGACCTCAGGAAGAACAGCCAGTGCTCTTAATCGCTGAGCCATCTGATTGGTTTTAAGAAGTAATGATTTGCAAGATTCTGGGAAACATTTTCTTCCTGGGTTTTCACAGATAGAAGAATATTTTAAGAGAGAGTTTACTAGGTAGCCCTTCAGACGGGTTCTCTCTATTTGGGAATAAAATTCGCGGAGGAAGAGCTGATGTAACAGTGTTGCATTTTTAGATGTAAGAAAGGAATATAGTAGAAATATGTCTTCTCTCCATTGGGTAGTTTCACATTCATACAAGCATTTTGTAAATACTCCGTGAAAGCAATAAGAAATCGGTACATGGAATCAAATCTTTCATTTCTTGAATGTGTGTTAACTTTACTGTCACTTTACTGTAGATATGTAGCCCAGTACATAATGACTGTAAGGGTCTTGTGGAGATATCTAATCCAGGCAAAACTACAACTCCAGCAGCCTATGCATTTACAGGGCATTGCATTCCTTACAGAATGGGCAATTATACTCATGGCTTTTCATTCCACAGGAGTTGTAGAGAAGTAATTGCTAGTGATATGCAACATTTTTAGACCAATAAATAATTCATAATTTGAAATATAATAAGTGCATGTTTAACATTCAGATCAGTAACTGGTCATGGATAATCAAATGACCAATATACAGAACACAGTTCTACATTTAAAAAAGTTTAGTGGTATCTTCAAATGACGATCTCTGTTTTCCTGGTGAAAAGAATAAAACGTGTATTTGGGCCCCAAGAAAGTATAGAAAAGGGATCTTTCTGTGACAGACAAATATGTTAAGGTCTACTTTTTGTCGCTAGAGACTACTTAGGAAATGTAACAAGTCAAGACATACTATTAACAGAGCACCAGGCAGTAACAATACTGTAAAGAGTTCTTGAAGTAGTAGAGGAATATTTACCAATTTACTCTAGTACTTTCTGGCTGTTAGAACATGTTCCTAGTTTTGGCTTTCCAAATTTTGTTCCATTTAGTAACGACATGGTGTGCAATTCATGTGGGCTTTGGTTGAGTTGGAGGATGACTTAGAGTAGCCATACAAGTTCCCAGAACTCTGTGGTGCAGGAGAAAAGCTCTGGGCAGGCTCATTTGTGTGGTGTGAATGACTCACGGGGAGAAATAGGCTGGTGACAGAAGTCCAGGGGTGTCTCAGGTTAATGAATTGTGCTTTGTTATCCTGGGGGGGATTTCCCCCGCAGGGAAAGCTGCCTCCCCACGGTTCCCCTAACTGCAGCCCTGGCTCTTAAAATATTGTTCCTTTTGTTTTCTCTCATGCTCTGGAGTTGGAGTGAGGAAAAGCAGATTCATTTATTGTTTAGTTGAATCAGAACGACTGCAATTCCACAAACAAATTGGACTTCAGTTAGGAGTGCTTTGTCATAAATAAACTTGGAAGGGATCGCTTCCTGCTCCTAGCTGATGCGCCCCACTGTGTTCAAATCAGCATCTAAAGGGGCTGATTTATTGCTGCACTCACTGATGACTGAGCACACACACACCTGTCCTTGCTCGGCTCCCTTGTTTCTGTCTCTGTTCCCCTAAAGCACGTTCAGCAAAAGTTTATGGCACAGGAAACCAATATTCTATTTTCTGAATTATTCTTTTCATTTTCTCCTCCATTTAAAAAAAAAATCAGCTCTATGATAGAAGCCTCTCAGTGAATAATTCTTCATGATCTGGAAAGAAAACCTATTTCATAGATTGGTTAAGGGCATTTTCCATGGTGGGGTCAGGTGAATCATCTTTTTCACATATAATGTTTTGGACATTTTAAATTTTAACAACATGTTTTTGCTAGAGGCTGCAACTGTCTTAGCAATACCTGCAAATACTGCTTTTCAGTGACTGTAAAATGCGTTTTTCCATTAAAGTGTATTTACTTCATTTTGTTTCATATGATTCAGTTTCATAAATCATCTAAAGACATAGAAAATCTGGTATTTCCCTCTGTAGTAGGAAAGTATGTGCTTTTTACTTTATGAGTATTAACTGCATACTTGACACTTACGGTACAGAAATCAAAATTAAACCACAAAGTACTTCTGGGTTGACCCTTGTCACTTAACTCCAGGCTCCATACGGAAGAACACTTTATGTGGTCGGTTATTTAGTATCAATAAAGTATTTTGAGGCTTAAGTTGTTTCTTGCCAAGTAGGTTAGATTGGTTTTATTTTTATTTTTATTTTTCTTTAAACAAGACAAAACAAAACAACAACGAAAGTCATTCTCTCTCCGTAGCCCTGGCTGTCCTGAACTTGCTCTGTGGAACAGGCTCTCTGCAAACTCATAGGGATCCGCCTGCTTCTGCTTCCCGAGTGCTGGGAGTAAAGGTGTGCACCACCACACCCAGCCGTGGTTTTCATTTTTTAAAGATTTTAATTTCTTTTTGGCAGAAATTTTGACCATGATATGTATATTTAAATCGAGATAAATTTGTACCCCATTTTAGCTGTGAGATCTTAAAACTTTGAACTGTTAAAGGTACCCCCGACACACACAGCTTTACACGTGTAGCTGTGTGTAGTTGCAAAGCAAAATATGAAAAAAAAAAAAAATCAGTGCAACCCAGATGTAAAAACATGATTCCTGAGAGTGTGTCAGGGAACCGCATTCCTGGCACTCTATCTGTGTCCAACATGATCTTTTACTTTTACTACATCACATTTTGAAGGCTTGAGGTATTTGTAATACCTCTGTCTTTTTAAGAAATGTAGCCTGATTAGGTCTGTTGTCAAAGGTAATGCTAATAAACAGGACATCATGGCAGAGACTCAAGGGTTTGGAATTAGAATGATATTGTTTAATTTTTCTAACATAAGACCATTATGCTTCAGGGAGAAATTTAGCAAAGGTAATTGGACAGATTACCAGTAAAAATTAGGTCAATAGCCCAGACGCATGAATACTTGCCTTTATAATAGACTTGACAGTAATACAAATCTGTTCAGAGAAAATGGAACTATCCCTGACATGAAATAATGGGTTGTCATATATAAAACACATGGTCCACGCTTACCTTTTAATTACCATATGAGGACAAAATCAGTTCTTGCAGCTGGTCCGCTGCTTTCCGTTTATTTGCCTTGACTAAATCTCACACCTAGGGGCTTTGAAACATTACAGACAGCAGGTGTGAATATGTCACTAATAATTGACGGGCGTGTTCGTCCCTTAGAACCGAGCTGTGCTGTGTACATCTGTAACCCTGGTAGCTCCCTTCTTTTTCTATGTGCAAATGCTTTCCGATCCATACTTAGAGTATACATTTGCAGCCATTCACAAGCTTAGCAAGCCCAGTTATTTAATTACCTTTCTAGTGTAGGTGTGGAAGGAATGATGAGGTTCAGTCAGTTTAAGTGTAGTTGGCAAGCAGCCATTCATTAAAGCCCAGCATGACATTGATTTTTGACAGGAAGAAATGGAAACATGGCAGTAACTCTGTATCCTGAAGGAAACATTCTATAGTATCGATGAGCTGTGTTTCCCTAAAGCCTCTACCAAAACTTTATTTGAATTGTATTTTATTGTATTAATCTCTGTATACTATATACTCCTTGCTAAAACATGGATTATTGTAAAAAAAAAAAAAAGGTAGTAATTGCAAATTATTACTTAGTAACTATCTCTCCCACTCATCCTTAGGACAAAAGTGTAATTTATTTCAGACATGGCCCTTCCTTTAAAAAAAAAAAAGCAGAAATGACAAACCATTACTTAATTACATTTCATAAGAACACTTATGCTTACTCACTATGCAGATGAAATCGACTATCAAGACAAAATCAGTGGACTTGGCTCATTTCCCTCCCCCAGTTTCTCTAGTGATTAAAGCTCTCATCTAACTTGCCAGATTGATAGGACTTGGCAGTAAACACAAGCTGTTAAGAAAATCTGGGGGAAGACTGCATTTTCTGGACTTCAAAGATTGCCGTCAGAGATAGAGAAATGACAGACAGAGCTGCCCTTGGTGATACTGTGCGCTCTTCCTTTCTCTGGTCTACCATCAGCAAGTAGACCACACCCCAAGTCTGCTCTAACAAAGAGTATTAGCTTTGCATTCTGTATTTTTGTAAATAGGACGAATTTGATTGAGGAAGTGTTTATAAATTTAGCATGCTTTATCTTGTCATTAAGAGTGAAAGGATTAGATTAAAAGCTATTGACTGTTTGTGAAAATCACCCTGAAAAGTGGTCTGGTTTTTAATTAACTCATCATACGTTGTAGAAATGAGTGTCTAGCTGGTTGAATTCCAGCTTTTAGAGTTGATCATTTTTACTCTTGCATGTAACATTTATGTAATGAAAATGAGCGAGAGATGTGGGTTCAGGCAGAATGTGTAGAATTTACTGACAGCTGTAGCTTGGAGAACAAATTGACCTGTCGATAATGTTGACCACAGTTGTAATTTGAACCAGTCATTAAGTGGTCTCATGGTACTAACTGGAAATTAGTCCACATTTATACACAAGGAAGGTGATGTTACAATAGAAATAGCAGCGCCATCAGACCGGGACAGAGACCTTGGCAGGGCTGGTACTTGGAGTATAGCAATGCAAGTGTGATTCATCATCGTCAGGTAGCTTGATCTCCTTTGCAATTTGACACCCCAGGAATGACGTCTACAATTATGGCAATCATGGGTAGTACAATTGTTGTATTCTCTTTAATTTTCAGAATAACACTGAAATATAGTTTATCATGTGTTTTTTCCTAGCTGTGAAAATTACTATTCAGGATCTTTTTAAGGCCATGAGTGATTTCAACACTGGCTTTTCCTTACCCTATTAAAATTATTTAAAATATGTAAAGTGCTTTACCTTTCTGAATTGGGTCGGCCTTGAGTTTGGTTCATGCTTTAGAAGCCATTTCCACACATGGATATTTGACCTTCTCAGAGATCTTTGTCACTCTAAAGCCTTTCTCTGATGTCATTTGGGCAGGAGGAATAATAAAATAGGTTCTTATAATTCCTTCTCTTGACTCACTTGTTTTATTTCTTTAGCCTCTCCTCCATGCTTTCTCTGTTTTCAGTCTTCTCTGTACTGTGTCGGCAGTTACTGAGTGCACACCACAGGGAAGGCGTTGATATTAACATTAAATCAGTGAGTCTTAACAACATATGCAGTGATTATTGCCTTCATTGACAGGTGGAATTAAATAATTGGCCTGATGTCAACAGAAGGGAACTAGTGGGGCTAGACATGGCAGCACTCACCTGAGGTCCCGTCTAGCACTTGGGAGGCTAGACATGGCAGCACTCACCTGAGGTCCCGTCTAGCACTTGGGAGGCTAGACAAGGAAATGGTGCTTTCGCTGCTGTCTTGAGCTACACAGTGAGTCACCATCTCAAAATGAAAAGAGAAAGAGAGAGAGAGAGAGAGAGAGAGAGAGAGAGAGAGAGAGAGAGAGAGAGAGAGAGAGATGGGGTGAGAAAGCAAAAAGGAACAACATAACGGGATAAGAAGAGCACCAGGGATAAAGCTGGCGAAGTAGGATCTCAGCCCCATTGGTTTTGTAGCCTGAAGCCTCCTGGGCTCCGCCAGCTAGGATTGGCTCTGCTTCTACTGTGTCTCTGTGGGAAGAAGGCTGTTTTCTGACTCCTCGGACAGTCAGCCACCCTCTCCCTCAGCCTTATCACTCCATTAGTAATGTTAGGGCAACCCGGAGGTTACGGCCTGGCAATTGTTGGAGACAGGCCTTCATGTTAGATAATAGAGAACAGTCCGGCTTGGGAGTCTGTCATCTCCACATGAGCCCTCTCTCTAGATGAATAACATCAACCTTATTAAGGCAAAAGCCTCAGCGCCAGGGACTATGCTAGCTACCTTGCATGTATCCCCTCATTAATCTTTACTCCACCTCCTTTGATAGGTGTGGTTATCACTGTGTTAGGATTAGGAAGCAGAAGTTTGGGGAGATGAATAATGGCTAGAGCTGTGATACCATTTCAAGGTTATTTTAGTTCAGAATTCATGAGGCAAGATGACTGCTTATATTTTATTATTGTCAGAGTAAGGCCTGTGAATCTTAACTAGAAAATTGGAGTAAGCGAACCTGCTGAATCATGAGGGAAATAATTCTGAATAGAAAAAAAATGTTAGTTCAAGCGTGTTAGTATATACCCATATTCTTAGCACTTTCCAAGTTAGACAAGAGGGAGCAACCTGGGCTATGAATTAAAACCTCATCTCAAAACAATTAAAGACATAAAAGCCTTATGACTTTATAATTTATAATTTCTGACCAAAATTTTAAAGTAAGACATAATTCATGAAATATAAGATCTTGTTAGTGGTTTATATATCTTACATTTTGATTATATATCTTACATTATATATCTAATTTTGTAACTTTTTCAGCTTCCCTAAATAGCTATTAAACCTGTGAAAACAAAGGTGATTACAAAAAGGAGCTTTTTGAAGGAAATCAGTTATGTAACAGTTAAATGTCTCACTTAGTGGAAGTTAAGATCCTGAGTAAAGGTGCTGTGTCAGTGAGTCACAGCATACAGCAGGGGCAGAGTCTTCTTGGGAGCTGGGATGAGAAATGAGAAACATATGTGCGGTTATGAAATAGTTCTATAGTATACCAAATGGAATTAATTATTCAGCTTAGAAGGTTCATGGTTGCAGTATTTCCTTGTTCTGTTGATAAAGTATCCTTTCCAATTTCATTATCAACAAGATAAGAAATTGTGAGCTACCTGTAAGGTTTATTTACTCATCATTTAGCGTTTATTATGTGGGTACTATGTGGCTGACATTATTCTTACAGGCAAAAATATTCATTCCATAAGTGGGATATTTAGATTCACTTTGTGAATTATCTCCTCTTCCCCTTGGTCTGTTTTAAATTATTATTCGTTCTCAGTTGCAGTTACTCAGTTCTTGTTTCTGTGCCTTAAGAGGGGCATTTAATAGTATTAGAATAATTCTTCTCTTCCTGGTTGAGTCACCTGGAAATTAAGTAGTGTGATACATTGATGAAGGGTGACTGTCAGACCTTGGGTGCCAGGTGCTACACAAAAGTGACCCATTAAGAGTAGAAACACATGATCAGCTTGATCGTCATGCTATCTCATTTCTCTGAAAGATTTTACAGTTTTCAAACAGATGTAAAGATCTACAGAGATCTGAAGAGGGTCCCTAAAAGCCTTCAACTGAGTATTAATTTACATGTAAGAAAAATGCAGGAGGCTGGGGAACGAATCATGCAAAACTACCACAGAGAAACCCCTCAGTTTTCACAGACTCAACTGTGCTCCACTTGAAGCCCGAGTGTGCTCAGAGCGGCACAAGAATATCCAGGTCCAGAGGAGTGAGCAACATAAGGTTGAGAATCCAATAAAAATGACTTGGTATAAAAAGACACAGCTAGCCGGGTGGTGGTGGTGGTGGTGGCGGTGGTGGTGCACACCTTTAATTCCAGCACTCAATAGGCAGAGCCAGGTGGATCTCTGTGAGTTCGAGGCCAGCCTGGGCTATGGAGTGAGTTCCAGGAAAAGCCCTAAGCTACACAGAGAAACCCTGTCTTGAAAAACAAAACAGAACAACATCAACGACAACAAAAAGACACAGCAAAGCACTTCTCAAAACAAGGAGAAAATAATCAACAAAATACTTAAAAACGAAATATTAAATGATATCTCATCTGTGAGTCCATTTCCAGTGCCTCAAAAGATGTGTCATTGGAGTCTCTGAAGAGAGGAGGCGAAAGGGAGGAGTGAAGATAAAAATAGTTTGATTAGGAGCAGGCAGGGTTTTGTTTGTTTTGTTCTGTTTTGATTTTGTCATAGTACTACTGTATAACGCTCCTCTAATGCCATCAGTTCCACATTATTTCTTATTAATTGTGGTGTGGACAGTTCAATAATATGATGGCTAATCTTGATTGCCAGCTTTATGGGCTGGAGAAGTTCCTAGCAGAGTAGTGTAGTAAACGTCTGCAAGGTGTTCTCAGAGAGAATTCAATTGAAGGGTAACAAGTGCTCTTAATGTGGGTATACCATCCTGTGGGAGAGGAGCCTGGATCAGATAAAGAGGGGGAAATTTTTAATTTATACTCAATAAATACAAAGTGGCCAAAGCCAGGAAGGTTGTATTATTTGTTAAAGATAAAGCATATTCAGAATTTTAGTAGCTATTATTTGAGCAATTTCATCTAATACTGATTTCAGGAGAATTGTCTCCTGTTACCAAGCTCATGATATAAATGCTGATACTCAGAAAGATTAAAATGCTATTCTGACATTAATCAAAAAAACATAACCTGTAAATCTGAAGCTTTCAATCTCATGTTTCATAATGCCTTGCTTTCTAATCTCCGCATAAATTTTTTTGGTGATTTTTCTCTCTCTCTTTTTTTTTTAATCTGGATAAGCTGTTTGGGTTATGGTTATCTTTTAAATTTTATATAACTCTCAAGATTTCCTCTGTAAAGGGATTTCTATAGAATTGGTCAAATACTATTGACTGAACAGAGCTACTTCCTCGTTAAGATTTTAAGTATCAGACACTGTTTTGAATCTAATTTTACCTGAAAGGATTTTGTAGGGTATCTGATTCATAAAACAGAAAAAAATGGTGTTTTAAGAAGACAAATATCAGACTAACTAACTTTGTAAAGGTTATATTGTCATGTTATTCTGTCAAGGAATTACTTATTTTTAAAGGTGTAGTCAACTTTCGTTGGATAAATGTCTGTTCATCTAGGGTCAATGTTTTCAAAGGAAACAGGGAAATGGAAGGAGAAATACTGTTGTCATGCAGTCTGCTGTGTGATGCAGCCATCGGGCAGTCTAAAAGGCAGGATTGCAGTGTGTCCTCTGACGGTATCTGAGCATCAAGTCTTTAGCTTACTTTAGCCTGAGAAACTGTGGTTCTGTCAGGAATTCCAGGCACAGCCCACACTGACTACTCACCTGTGAGCACACTTACAGAGTATGTGGATCAGAACCAGCAGGCAGGTGCATACATCCTAGTAGAGCTATTGTATGGAGCTTTTAATTTTTTTTTCTGTACAAAACACACTTTTTCATTTTTGAGTGTCATTCTGAAATCTTGTTCAGAACGGAAGAGGCTTTGAAGACAATGAGTAGGAGAACAGCTAATAGAGTCTCTTGCTATTTAATGTTTTTTTTCTTTGTGTTCCAAAGTTTGAAACTTATAGCTTGAGAAGGGATCACAAAATGAAAGAACTGTGTTGTTTGGGCCTGGTGTATATTTCAGAGTCAGAACTCCCGGGTTCAGGACCAGCCTTTCCAGTCCTTCTCTATGTCACACTGCTTCCACATGTGGGCTGTAGTGGGTAGCTGTTCTGGCTTTGACCTGGAAGTACTACCCCCAGTGAGGCTTCCGGTAACTTTTTTTCCCCCTCTCCTCCTTCAGCAAATCCCGGGGGAGCCCCCCCCCGCCCCAAAAAAAAAAGAAAAAGAAAAAGAAAAAAAAAAAGAGAGAGAGAGATTCACCTGGCTCTGTCTACTGAGTGCTGGGATTAAAGGCATGTGCCACCTCTGATCCTGAGACTCCGGTAGAATTTGCTGAAGGAGGCAGAGGCAGTTAGTTACTGGAAACCTCACTGGGGTTAGTACTTCCAGGTCAAAGTTGGAACAATTACCCACTACAGTGGGCTCATTGTGGACTTTACCTCCTGAGGTCACAAATAACTAGTTTTCTTTTTATAATTCCTCTCCTAAATAATCAATTCAGTGAACTATTCCTTAACAACATACACGTTTCTGTGGAATTCAATGGCTGTTTTGTTGGTTCTTGTTAAGAATTACTTATAATGATAAATTTCGATTACACACATTTTTCATTTCTCCTAGGTATGTGCTGGTGAAAATTTTATATGCTGACTTTTCTCCAAAGTTCCTTAGATCATAATTTATGTTAAATTGTCGTTTGTTATTGGTGTTGCCTGTACTTAAAATAGTGAACAAAATACTTGAAGTATTGAATGTCTTCATCCATTCTGTATTTATTGATATTCTTTCCATTACGTGTGATATTGAGTCTTTGTATCTATGAAAGTAATTTTGTTTAGTATGGTTTTTATTTTTGAGGCTCTTGCTTTGCGTTTTTCATTTGAAATTATCCTGAGATTTAGATTGACTTTCCTGGGTAGATTTAGACTGATTCTCAGCACACTGAAATTGGGCCATATTCCTTATTGAAAAAAGCACTGTGCTTGGCAGTTGTATGGTATCCCTTTAGAAACCTTAAAAAGGGTCTTTGGTTATTTTTGAAGGACCGACAGTTTACAGACCATTTTTATGCTGAACACAATGCATGTTTATTCCTGTTCTCCATCCCACCTTATTTTACAATAGCTACTGTGCAAGCATTCATTCATTCATTCATTCATTCATTCACTAGTCAATGAACATTTACTAAGTTTGGAATCTGTGTGTTGCTCTGGGCAGTTAAATGGGCATGGAAGTTTCCTCTGGGACTTACACTGTGTTGAGAGAGACGGATTAGACACATAAACACAGTGAATTGGCTCGTAGAATGGGAGAAAGGAGCAATGTGTGACCAGGGAGGCTGTTGCCTACGTTCAAATGAATAAGCAGAGCCCTTGCTGGGGAAGAAACATTCAACCAGCTCAGGAGGATAATTAGGTTCCATTTTTCTTCATAGATGTTTGCTAGACAACCTGTATAAATACTCACATGAGGGAAAAGATCTGAGATTTTACAAAGAATCAAAAAAGACCAATAATTAAGAGTAAAGGCTACCTTTGAGCACATGAGGTTTTGCCATCTGGTAACTTCTGTGCCACAGAAAAAATGAATTTGGTGTTCAGTGTTGACTCTGAATTAATGATAGTAGTAGAAAAAAAACATATGTAGAGTGTTAAAATAGTGTACCTTAGCCATTTGGGAAGTGGAGACAGACAGACAGACCAAGAAATCTTACTGGCAATGGGACATTTGAACTGTTCTTGATTTCAGTATTAGGAATATCCTCCTTTATACATACATACATATGCACACATAATTAGCTGTTGTTCTTTAAATAAAGCTCATCCTGTTGATTAAAGTGTTTGGGAAAATCACTATCAAAGCCAATATTTCTTTACCAAAGTCTCTGAAGCAGAGCAGGGTAGAGGGTCATTGTCCACTGTTCCTTTATTGACCCATCTTGTGCAACAGGAAACCCACTCAGTTTGATATTAGACTTGCTAAAGTGAAAGTCAAATTTTTGCATATTGATTGTTATTTGTGTACAAATATTATTGCCTCAGGTGGTGGGAATATGGTGATCCTTGAACTAATAGTATGACCTAAACATTTGATCTAATTTATCTTCTGGGAACACACATGCATTAAGACACTTGTGATTTGCTCAAGTTGTATGTCAACATCTCAAACTTTAGCCTATCAAACTTTAGCCTAACAAATTCTAACCATATTTCTTTCTTAATCTAACTTCTATGAAATTCTGCATTGTGGACTGACCATTGAGAATGTTTTGGCTCCCAAGTGTCTTTCTTTCCTCATTTCTGTGATAACATATTTCAACAAAAGTAACTTAAGGAAGAAAGCACCTGTTTGAGAAGACATGGCACACAAGAAAGGCATCATGCCAGGAACCAGAAGCTGAGTGGTCCCACTTTGTATACACTCCAAGTCCACGATGGACAGAAGTGTGGTCATGTTATAACGCCTCAAAGTCGCCCCCTGGTGTCTCACCTCTGCCAGTCCGCCCCCTCCCCCACTAAGGTTGTATAAACTCCCCGAACAAGTGCTGCCAGAAGCATATCATGCGTTCAGGTACAGGGGCTGGTGGGAGACATTTCATATTCAAACTGCAGCATCAAGACATCTTGAAGTCTTCGTTTGCACCAGCATGCTATTCTTTCCGCCAGATTTATCCACTTGTTTGTTAAATAACGTGGCCAGGGAGCCTCCTTCTGTCGTATTTATTTTGTGTGTCCCAGGGCCGGGGGACAGCAAGCGGACCCTCGGGAGTGTTACTGTTACTCTTGGTTCTCAGTGTGTGATTTGACTGCAGCTGAAGGCCTAATTGTGCCCTCCCAGTCTACCCTCCTCTCTCTATCACCCTTCCTCAAATAGATACCCGCTTTATTTACACGGAAGTTTCTCTTCAACAGTAGGGCTGTGTTAATGCTGCGTCTATTGGAGGACCTCATATTCTTCCCCGTGCAGAGTCCTCTGGAACAATTGCCCACTTACTGTCGACAGTTTGCTTTGTTATCCTTTTCCTGTGTGTTGATCATTTCTTCTCTCTCCTCCTGCCCTTCTGCTGTCTTGCCTTTGCTTTAGCTTCTTGTCACCCTGGCAGACTATCTGAATAATTAGCATACATGGAAGCAGTGTTTACTTTGGCTCATGGTTGTTGCTTATTTCTGTTGGGCCTGGGACAACATGGTACATCATGACGGGAACATGGGGTAAAGGAAGCTGCTAATCTCATGATGAACAGGAATGAAAAGAGGAGAATGCTGGGATGTCAACAATCCCTTCATGGACAAACCCCAACATCCTAACATCCTTTCTCTAGACCTCACTTTGTAATGCATTGAAATTCCAATGGTGACATAGACTGAGGACTAATCCTTTAGCATGTGAGCCTTCCAGGGACTTGAAAGATCTAAACTACAGTACGAATCTCCCTCTGTCCTGGGTCTTAGCTATTTCATTATTGTCAGTAAAGCAGATCTTATGCCCTCTGCTTACTTTACACGTACTCCATAGTTCTCAGCCCAAGTATTTAATTTTCACAGATTTTTTTTCTTGATCTTCCTTTTTTTTTAGTTACCTTAGTCAGACAGTTTTCTTTGCTAGTGCTGCCTTTATTTAGATGGTATCTCCGTTTGATACGGCACATTTGTTAGTTTTAGTGTTTAATTATGGTTTCTTAGTCTTATGCCGATTCGATGACACTGGAAGTTCTAAGATACCAGCTATCAGAGTATCGCAGTGTCTACAGAGCAGGGCGCAAGGCCTGGCCCCTGCACGGCAGGCAGTCAGCTGGTGCCGAAACACCGTGTTGAGTGAGTGTAATGCCACTTCAGCCTAAACTTCCTGTAAGACACCGCTTGCCTCTTCCTCTATTTGTTTTCAAGATACAATCTATACTCTACAATATATACCATGTACAGTCTGTAAGTATTTAAAGCATGCTGGGTTTATGCAACTCCTTCATGATTATATTAGCACAGTTATCAGAAGTTTGATACAATAAAGGTAAAAAGGCATTTAACGTTACTGCTTGTCCTCTGTTTCTTCCTACTTAGCTCTCCTTAGTCCTCACATTCCAGTGTGGTGTAGCTATGGAAGACCCGACAGCAGTAGATCTGATACCAGATCTCAACAGGTACTTGAGAAGTGAAGACATGAATTATTCAAAGGACAGGGTGTTGTCCTTCACTTTAATGAAGTGGTCTGAAGAGATGGTCCAGTGATAAAGGATGCTGAGCACCAGTGGCCCCTTTTCATGATGATCACAAAGTCCCTAGGCAGACATTTTCTGTTCTGTGTTATCATAACAAATAAAGACTCTGTCACCTCAGCAGCTCATTATTGTTTGTTTCCTATTTGGTGAGTTCCAAAGAGATCTTGTGGGTATACCTGGAAATTTATTAAAGCTTACAAATCCCCATTGTTCCATAAATCTGAAAACATACCATATATAAGCCTATACTGCACTATGCAGGGCCTGTTTGGGGGTTATATCAAAAGCTGAGAGAATGTAGCACAGAGAGTTTTACCTAAGCTTATACAACGTTTAGTTCTTATACCGGGGCTTTTACCAAGAAGGGCTCCAAGGTAATATTTTCCACCTATGTAGGAAAAGTTTAAACTATTTTTCATGAGTAAAAAAAAAATATTTTGAATTGAATTTCATCACGATTTACGTTTCTCATAACTTCTATTTTACTCAGATATCAAAAAATCTTTACTATATTCAGTTTTGGGGGTCAACTCCCATAAAATGGGCAGCTAAACCATCCATTGACTTGAAGGTGGGAGATGATGATGATGATGTATGTAGGGGGTGGGGAGAGACACAGAGTGAGTTATTGTGGTACCTTTTGGAATTGATGAAGCAATCCAGTATTTATTTGTCTGTTTGAAGCCATGGGGGATGTTGACCAAAAGAAAAATGGCTACCTTGACAATTAGATTGTAATTTTCAGCTACAGATCTAATAAAATTATAACTCCTTTGTATTATGACTTATTATTGTATACATATGTCTTGTGGTTTAGAATATTTTTCTTTTCACTAATCACAATAGGAGCTGGAGAGATGGCTGAGCAACTAAGAGTACTTATTGTTCCTGCAGGGGACCTAGGCTGGATTCCAATAGGAGTCAACCAGGTCACAACTGCCTCTAACCCCAGTTCCAGGGGAGCATCCTCTTCTGACTTCTGTTGGCACTGTATACATGTGGTGCATAGACAAGCAGGCAGGCACCTACACACGCATGCACATACAATAAATATAAATAATAATATTTTCTTTCAAAAGGAAATTTAGTGTTTCTTTTCAGTCATTGCATTTTTCCCTTAATTATTTTAACTTGATTATTAAAATACTTGAAAATAAATAAAACATCACACACCAGCCAGGCAGCGGTAGCTCATGCCTTTAATCCCAGCACTCGGGAGGCAGAGGCAGGCGGATCTTTGTGAGTTCGAGGCCAGCCTGGGCTACTAAGTGAGTTCCAGGGAAGGCACAAAGCCACACAGAGAAACCTTGTCTCAAAAAACCAAAAAAAAAAAAAAATCACACACCAAACTTAATCAAATCCAGTCTGTATAACTCAGTGAACATCTATACAGTTAGAATGGGAATTCAGAACAAAAGCTTTGAAGATTCACATTGAATATTGCACTTTCAGGATCAAATGTTTCATCTACTTGTCCACCACCCAACAAACAAAATTCTGAAATTCCGTGAAGAATTAGAACTAGAAAAGCAGGTAGCCCTGTATTCTTTCATAACTCATGTTCATTACCACGTCAGACCTTCCTCATCCCATTGCATTAGACTTCCTTGTTCTCTTTATTAATGTCGTACTGTACACACATGTGCGCTTGTTTACATGTATGCACGTGTTATTGTCTAGATTCTACGCGTGAGAGAGAACTTGCCATTATTTCTTTCTGCTTGCCCGGGTTTCCTTTTGTATTGTACATCCTAGGTTCATCCTGCTAATTTTAACCTTAGTTTTCTTTACCCATTGTGGAAATTAGTTTGTAGCTTTCTCAAAAAATTGAAGGCAGAACTACCACAAGACCCAGCTGTTTCATTCCTGCTCACGGACTCAGAGGACTCCACACCCTGTCATAGATAGATACATCTGCAGCCACATATTCATTTCTGCTTTATTCACTATAGCAAGGAATTGGAATCAATGTAGTTGTCCATGAGCAGATGAATCAATAATAACAATTTTATATATGTATATAATGGAATACTACTCGCTCTAAGGGAAATTTAGTATTTTTCATCAATAGATATAGGAAAACATGATAGGAAATGCTTAAGAATTACTATTACAATTAAATTATGTTTGCTATCAATATTAAGAAAAATTGCCTTCTAATAAAGGTTACTGACTAGAACTAAAATTTTTTAGTGTTTGTGTGTTTCTAGTAAATCAGATATATTTTTAAAAAACTGAATACTGTTAGCATTTGGTGATTTCTGTTTATGTGTGGTTTTGTATATATGAGTTCATGGGTGTGAAAATGTGAACATGCGTGTGTGTGTGTGTGTGTGTGTGTGTGTCTGTGTCTGTGTGTCTGTGTCTGTGTGTCTGTGTCTGTGTGTGCACGCACATGCATGTGCACAGGCACCAAGGCCATGGGTCAGCCTCAGTTGTTGCTCCTTGGGGCCATCAATCATGTGTTTTGAGATCTCTGGCTGGGATCTTGAACTTGCCCTTTGAGCTGTTGCACCTGGGCCCGGGCACTGGTTGCTGCCATTCTCTGCTCCACACCATTAATGGGATCATAGATAATGAGCACTTGCTAGCCACAAGCAAAGCACTTGCTTTCTTTACTGGGATGTTGGGGATCACATTCAGGTCCTCATTACTGCATGGAAACATGCAATTGACTGGCTGTCTACCCATCCCTGGCTTGCTTTTTCTGCAGTATGATTTTTTAGTTCATTTTGAAAGACATAAAAAAAGTAAATCTTATTATTTACTTTTATATATACTCATTTTTTTTATAACATTGTCATTTGCTGAGCTGGCTGATGTTTGTTCTCTCAGAAGAACAGATAGTATATTTAATTGCTACACTTCTTTTGTAAGTAATTATAAAACATTTAAGAATTTTAGGTAATTTCGGGGGTTTAAATGTCTTTTTTAACATAGGAAAAACCCAAAATGCAGCCAATTCCTCCAGTATGGGCTCAGATGCTAGGGGTAGATAACTATGAATTTCAAATTTGAGTAACTTTTGAATTTTAGCCCTTTTGGGAGTAATAAAACCATTTTTCTGTGTGTTTGGCTTGTTTTCATAACCTACCTTTTCCCCAGGAAAAATGAGTATAAGCAGCCTTGTCACATTAGCCACTCATACTACGTATGTGTATCCAAGTACACATGCTAAGTACATTCAACTGCACATAAACAGCCTTTCATATCTGCAGCTTTTATTTGTAGGTTGGTGTTGTGGAAGATAGGAATTTCTCATGAATTTAAAGGAGGAGAATTATTGTGTGTTCCAGAAAGGTTTTTCCCTAGCGTAAAGATAAAAATATTTCAACAGCAGACACTCTTAATGAGGGGATTCCTGCCTTGTCTTACTGAAGGTTGTCCTGACATCATTTCTGTTAGATTTCTTTGGCCTTGGGCTAAGTTTGAGTGGAAGCAGTTCAGAAATCTCTGTATCTTGTTGAAATCAAAGTATGTCATGTTGGCTTTCCAAAAAAATACAACTAATGAGGCAACATATTAATAATAGAAAAATGTTCAGCTACCATCGCAATGTGTTGATTTATTTGAGATGTTATAAATACCAGTTTTGATTAAAGTTAAATGTGTAACATTTTTGGTAGATGGTAGAATTCTCTTTTCAAAAATATTTTATTGACACATCTTTAAATACAAAAAGAATGTTGTATTTGGTAAGCATGCCTTTGACAAGTGTGATGCACATAACTTCTTCTTGCTTGCCTGAGCTGTTGGAAGTGGTGTGTCCTGAATTATAGAGAATACAAGAGCAGCTTTATTAAGTGTTTCTACTTTAGTTTTCTTTATAGGCAAGGACTTTTTTTAGGCACATATATGCTTTGAGATTCTGTTTTAGCATCACCCTCTGGGACTGGCAAAGGCAGTTTTAGAGGGATATGGTTGCCTACAGAACTGGTTTCTGTGGCTACTGCTTTCCTCTTGGGTTCTATAAAAGTAACTGGCACTTACAATCTCAGCCTAATGGGAAACAGGAACACTGTAATGTACTCTTGCTTCTTTGCTTAGTGAGGTTTTTTGGGGGTTGCGGGGGAGGATCATCTATTGACTGGAGACAGAAGTTTGTTGTCTCTTTAAGAGTGATTTGGAGGAGCCAAAGAAACAATAAGTGAAAGGAGATGAAATGTGTGGTGGGTGACTGGAATGACTGCTGCTGAAGCAGGAGGCAGTATGTGGCCTTTCTTATGCTTGGGATGGGGTCTGTGGCCTTACCTATGCTTGGGATGGGGTCTGTGGCCTTACCTATGCTTGGCATTGTGTCTGTGGCCTTTCCTATGCTTGGGATGGGGTCTGTGGCCTTACCTATGCTTGGGATGGGGTCTGCGGCCACTGAGTGACAGTTGTTCATCTCTTTCCATTCCTTTCTCTCCCACCTTGTTGTATATTCTTTGTGTTTATTCTTCCTCTCACACAAATATTTTCCTCTATCTAATTCCCTTGTGTTTCCACCAGGCATAGCAATCCATCCAACACCTCCATTCTCTACCAACATTCTCGTCTTTTCTTCTCTGATGATTCTTTTCTTGAACCGCACATTCCCTACATTGCTCTCTTTATTCTGTCCCATCATGCTGTTCCTCTATTATTTCCATTTCCTTCTAGCTTGTTTTCCAGAAGAATGTTACAGTTGTTGAGAACTGAACTATATACCCCTGGATAATGACCTCCTTGAAAAATGAACCAAAGTTCAAAATTCACAACCCAAATTTTGCTGTTTATGTTGATACTAACACAGTTGAAATTTCCTGCCTAATAACTTCCTAATTAGTTCTAACTATGTTATTAGAAAATAAAATTGTGTATCATGCTCCCCTTGTGATGGTCAAATAGATCCCCCTTTACCAGTCAAAGAGCACAGTGAGGACACAGTTGAGTGGCCTTTTGTGAGCTGTTGTGCTTAGACGAGGTTCTCTTTACAAATTAACTTCTTAAGCAGGGGAGACTGCTGGCGGGTTCCCATAGAGCAAGAAAGCACTGGGAAAGAGGAGAGTGTATGTTTATGCAAAATCCTTTCATGGATAGCCCTTGTCAAAATGGGAACTGTGGAGTGTGAAGAACATATAGGTACCAGAGTTAACTGAGTTATTAATTGATGTGAAGTTTATAATGTCCTTTCTCTGCCTCCATTCTGTTCTGTTCTTTGTTTTGATTGTCAAACTACATTGGTCAAGAAGTGAAGAATATTTGAATAATGAATATATTAATTTTTGGTATCATAAGTCAAAATAGTGCTTGTTAAAGATCGCATGCCTTGTAGGTCTGAAATCACACTGATGGCCTTTTTTTTTTTAAAAAAAAAAACAATTTTGTTGCTTTAAAATTCTTTGGTGTGTCATGGACTTTGAATTTTTCTTGATATATAATATAATATGATATGATATGATATCATATGATGTCATACCATATCATATCACATTGGCTACAGGTCACTTAGAAAATATCGATCTATTGAGTTATATGAATTGTGAAAACCTTAACACCATTACCATTTGTGTATGTATGCATATGATGGGTCCAGTTGAAAGCACATGTGCTGAACTTAGTTCTCATCTGTTAGCACTAAGGAGAGGTGACCATATCATGAGCACAGTACTGTCATCAGTGGATTAGTAACTAAATGTACTGTTACGTGGGTCATTAGCTATGTGACATTGAAGGTTATATTGTTCCAGATCATCCCTCCCCCTTCCTGCATGACCATCACGGGCTAGGCAATATTGCTCCGCCACATGCTTTCTGCCATGATATTTTACCAACATGGGACCCTAAAACTATAGAGTTAAGCCAGCCACACATAGGCTGAAACCTCAGAAACCGTGTGTCAAATCGCGCCTTGTTTATCACAGGTGGTTTGTGATAGTGATGCAAAGCTCGTTTTCCCCTTGATCTCTTCATCAGCAAGCATTAGCAAGTCCCGTTTTCAACATGCTCATTGACCTGGTGAGGAGTCATTGCATTAGGAAGCTTTTATAGTGTTGTACATAAGTTTTCCTTATGGTTGTCCTGGTGACAGACGCTTGTCAAATTTCTAATTTTTGTGCCAAACAGTAGTGCCATTCCTGATGAGGAATGGTTTCCTTTAAGCAACAGTTTCATTTTGTTCATCTTTCCAAAATTATCTGCCTCAAACCCAGCTGGAACTAATTGTTCGCTGGTTGTCAATTGAATAATATTTTCTGAGAAATGTATCTGCTTATCATGGAAGTAGCCACGCAGTTACTTACCTTAAAACAAGGAGGCTTCCTGAGCATCTGCTGCTCTAGGTAAGAGCTCCGCTTGTCCTGTAGCGAGACCATGAGGAGGTGAAAGCAGTGTTCTTGTTTCTGTGTATTCCCCTGCTTTAATGAAGTCCATAGCATGAAGAGCACGGTGACTTCCATTCGGTGCTGAGGTCTTAGGTGCTGAGACCCTTGCGACTCTTCATTCCAGCACGTCTTCAGCACCTGTGCAAATACTAACACAGAAAAGCAGACAGTTGATGTCTCGGTGTCACTGTGAAGGTAACCTGCCCTCATGGGTTCCTTCAAGTCCTCAGGCACCCTAGGGTCCACTGAGCATGCTGTTAGCCCCAAAGGAAAGCAGTGACTCCTACTTGTCCCCACCTTGCTGCCCTTTCAGCTAGTGCCATGGTTATTTTTCTATATAACACTGCAGTCACCCTTCTCTTTAGTTCATGAGCAATTTTGGAAGAGAATACTCCAAATACCTTGCTTCAACTTTCTCAGCTCCCATGTATAGTAGAATTCCCTTCTGAAATGTCATTATCTGTTGTTTAGTTTTCCATGGAAAGCCTTCCATGATAGATACACTAAGTTGTGCACACAGTTTTCCAAGTCTGCTAAATTAATTTTCCCTAATCAAACTTTTTTTTTTTTTAGAGAGAATTTTGGGTTCCTCATTTTACTAGTATGTTTTTCAGTTTACAAAGATCAGAATCTTGCCTGCTAGTTATCTGTGCATGCCCACGTGTGCCCTCTGAGGCCACACCAGTCCTCTCGGGTGGCAGGCCAGTGCCATTATCTCTACATGAGTAAATGCAGGTTGAGAGGAGAAGCTGGTTACAGGCCATGGCGGGTGAGTGAGTGACAGACGGAGCCGACAGCTCTGTTCTCCCTTCCGGGATCCTCCACCGGCAGCACTCTTCCTTTCTTCCAACTTAAAAGGAAGTCCATACTTTTCTCCACCTCCTTTGGAGCAAGTTTCTGTTATGATTGCCCTACACATCTGTGCTGACCAGTGATGAAAAAGCAGCCACTCAGTAGAGGTGGGGCCTCGGCAAAGGCCTGACATTGCCCGGGATTCTGTTATGACAATGGAGGTTAATACATTTTTTAAAACCTAAGTTAATATCAGCCAACCCAGGTATGAAATTTTAGCTGCAAGGAGAATTGCAAAAAACAATTTAAATAAGCCTTACAGCCAATATAAGGCAAAACAGTGCAGGGAAGGCAGATTTGCTGGGTAATTAAGCATGTGAGGATGGAGAGTTGACTGACTAATCTATAATCATATGCTGGGATTAATAACACAAGAGTCCGAAACACATGGAGTAATTAATGAAAAGGGGTTCTAGAGGGTTGACAATAGCCAGGAATGTTTGCATATTGTGAAAGTTAATTAAACATTGATATTTTCTCTCATCATAGTCCTTTATGCTCAAGAGGGTTAAGCTGAGCTTCCTAGTGTTCATTTAATTAGACTTTAAAAAATATTTTCTTTGAATTTTAGAAATATTTTAAACTCTGAAAGCTGTATTGAAAAATCACAAATATGCATGCAGCCATTTAGCTTCGTCATATTTGAACATTTTGCTGTCTGCTTCTTTTTGTAAAGTAATGAAATAAAACAAAGATAATTGAAGTTCCCTGCAAACCCTTTCCTAAAGCTGTGCCTGTCATGTGAAGAGTTAATTATTACTCTTAATTTAGTGTCCAGTAGTGCATAATGCGTGCCTTTATATTTTGAACATCAACTTGTATTGATGTATAGCACACTTACATTTTATTACATTATAAAATTCAGTATTATTTTATGAGTAATTTCACCATTGCGTTTTCAGTTTTCCATGTTAACACAACTCTGATCTTGATGTACTGTGTATATTGTACATTGATAAGTGCGCTATGATTCATGTGTGCATCCTACTACTGATGGCTGTTCGGTTTCTTCCAGTTATTGCTCTAAGGAATGATGTCTCCCCGGTCCATGTGCGTATACTTTCTAGTCCACATGAGCAGCAGTTTCTCTAGGATGTGCACCTATGGGGGGGGGGGGGGGATGACGACAGGTGGCTTCCTTTCCTAAGTAGCACCAACATGTTTTTGAAAATACTTTCACTATTTGATGCACATTGCAAAGTATGTGTCAACTTCACGCCACCTCAGCAAACTTGGTGTTGTTGGGTTGTCAATTTTCATCCACCCAAGTATCTTCTCCAGATTCTGTCTTGGTTTTCTTAGCTCTCTGATACTATAGAGGCAGAGGAGCTTTTTATGTACTTAGTACTGTTTTCACTCTGTGAAATTTCTGTCTTCCATTTTTCTGTTTGGTTGATAAGCTTCAAAATTTTTTGACTTGTATGTGACATTTGGGTAATGATCATCTGATAGTTGTTTTTGGAAACTAACTTATCTGTGACTTATCTTACTTTTGCTCATGTGTTTTATCCTAAGAAAGCAATTTCAGTATAGCAGTGTCTTGCTTGTTTAGGCTCGTTAGATATGCAATAGTTTTTATTGATACAGAGATTTTTCAGTTGGAAAAAGCTATATTTTTCTACTTTTAGCTTTGATATTTAAGTCTAATGAATCTGATTTGCATGGCATAAAGGGAAAAGTTAGACGGGCTAAGCTGTGGAACAGTGTGAAGAGCACGCTTTCCACTAATGTGAAATAGGACTTTAGTTCCACTCCCGATTACCCACCTCTGTTTCATTTGTGTCCATGTTAATGCAGATCACTTTCTCTTGGGTTTGACTCGTCAGTCTAGCTGTCAGCCTCTGCTCTACTGCCATGTTGCTTTAATAGTGATAGTTTCAGCGATGAATAGGACAGAATTTCATGTGCTGCACATAATGTGCTATAAAAACGAGCTGGGCCATTCTATGATTCTTGCCCTTCATATCCGTTTCAGAGTTAGATTTTCAACTTATGAAAACCTCCTCCCCCCTCCCCCCAGTTTTTTTTTTTTTATGTTGTGGGAATTTTGATTGCACTGTGACACTCTGAGACTGTGAAGTAAAGTTTACCTGGAATCAGGGTGGAGCTAGTGACTAGCTGACTGGAATTGGCCATAGCGAAGCCGAAAATTTGGATCAAGAAGACCCATGGGAAGGAAAGGGTGGGGACTTGAGTTTGAAGCTTTTGCTTTTGGGATGAGTTGAGAGACATGTCTCTTGCTGGGTCTCTCACCAAAAAAGCAAGGTCAGCTGGTTGTTTCTTGGCTTCTCTTATTTAGCAGGCTTTTACCCCACATCTGACTTCTGAGTCTTTCTTGGTAAGTACAATATTAGAGACTTAGTTTAAACTGTCATATTGTGGCCACTGGGGCCATGGTGGCCAGAAGGGGCACTAATCTCAGGACATTAATAATCAGATGATAATTAAAATATCAGTAGATTCATGTACAGCCACTAAGCTGACAGGAAAACATCAATTTTATATTGATGTAGTCCCTCAAATTTGCTATCTCTATAATCTGTTTTTCTATTTGTGAACATAGCATAACTATATAGCTGATGTTTTATAATTTTTCTCATAATGTGATTATGTACATATTCTTCAGCACCAGATTTTTTGTTGTGTCTGTTGTGTATAGATTCTTTAAAAAATTGAATTGTTCCTTGCAAAAATTATTTGTGATTGTCATTGACTGATCTTGAAACCTGTTACCTTTTGAAGTCTTTCCCCTAACATTTTGCTATAGATTAAAATTTTCTTGTTTGTCTGTCATAACATCTGCAGATAAGAGTAATTCTTTCCAAATCATACCTTTGATGTTATTTAATAGCCTTATGGTATTTGACCATAATCTTCAGTGTAATGTGGCTTGAAGCAGTGGAATAGATTTATTTCTTTATCTCTAGGGGCACCATGACTAAAGTTTTAGTCTCTTGTTATTTGCTTAGGTTCTGGAGAAATATTCTATGATATATTGGTGTTGGTTAAACTTTGGGTTCATGACTGGCCCAGATACCTGATCAAACATTCTTTTTATGTGTGTCAATGAGCCTGTTTCTGGATGAGGTGCACATTCAGGATGATGAATTTAGTAATGAAATGGCCCATCTCAATGTGAGTAGACATGATCCAGTCTGTGACGGCCTGAAAACAGGCAAAAGTAGAGGAAGACTCCTGTCCTACACTGTGTAACTGAGGAGTAGGACCGTCAACCTTCTCCTCTCAGGACCCTCCTAGACCTCAGGCCTCAGCGTCAGCCTGGCATCCCCACCACAGCCTCATTCCCTCTTCTTCAGCTGCCTTACACACATTGTGGAATTCACCCTCACATTTGTTCTAAATCCCTACTCCAGCGTTTTTAATCGAAACAATAGCCAAAGCAAGATTTTATTTTCATTTTGTAAAGTTGTAATACATATAAGATAAATTATAAATAGAAGCTTACTTACTTAAAACATTAAAAGGAATTTCCTTTGTAGGTCTGTTTTGTTTTAGCATGATAGATAGACATGTGGTGATAAGACTAATTGGGAAGCCATAATAGATAAGTACAAAGATTCTTTAGTAGAAGCCAAAGACCCATCATATTCTGAAAACCATAGTCTAATAGTTGGATTTCAGATTTACTTTATGGAACAACTTCTTTTAGGCATTTATTGGCTTGTGAGAAGATACTTGAAAGTGGCATTTCCATCAGTTATCAGCCTCTCATTCCTGTAGGATAACTTAGTTACTTCATATTTACACTTCGTTTAGCTCAATGAAAGATTTGATAGAGCTTTTCAAATTACATACACATCATATAAATAGGTTAAAATGTTAAAATATAATTAAGTTTTTGTTATAAGCAGCAAAATTATTGGTGATACTTAATTATTACAGTTGAGCATAATTAAGTGAACACTGGCTGGTTTTTAATCATAGAATATTGATAGCTAAGCTAAAATATAAACATGTTATATTACAACTGACTTCATTGTTTTATAAGAGAAGACAGCTTATTAAATCTTAATAGAATATATAAGACTAGAGTGACTCCCATAATTTACAGTCTATAATAATTCATGATAACACCTTGGTTAATTTTAGTGTTGACTCTATCTAAAATCCATGGAGTAGCACAAATAATAGTTCAAACAACTTATGGTATGTAGGGCATTTATATGAAATTCAGAGAGGGTCCTGGGCCCTGCTTCCAGGCATTCTAGTTTATTAGCAATTAGATACCGTAGGTGGTCTTGGAAATAGACCCTTAAGAAAGAACTTGTGGGGCTGGAGAGATGGCTCAGAGGTTAAGAGCACCGACTGCTCTTCCAGAGGTCCTGAGTTCAATTCCCAGCAACCACATGATAGCTCACAACCATCTGTAATGAGATCTGGCACCCTCCTCTGTACACATAATAAATAAATAAATCTAAAAAAAAAAACAAAAAGAAAGAACTTGTGATTTTACTGTGTTTAGGACAGTATTTCAGGTTAAAGTTTTTCATTTGTCTGACATTTCAAAGTAGAGGAAATTAGAAAATTCCATATAAAATAGTTTGTGATGATTCATAGCTGAACAACTTAGTTCAGTCATAATATATATCAGTAGTTGATTTAGGAAGTCAGCAACATGACCTTTTCCTGTCTTGCCGAATACCCCTTATTTCCTTAAGTATTCTCACGCCCTCCCCCACCCCCACCACTAGTTTTAGCAGCTCAAAATAAATGACGTTAATTTGTATAGATAATTTAGGTTGTAGAAGCATTCTTGTTTTATTTTTTAACCAGAACTCTGGGATTTAAAACATTATCATTATTTTTTTATTAGAAGAGACAGATTTTCAGTTTCCAAGATATATTATACTTCAACAATAATTGATTTTAGCTGGTGCCCAGATTTCAGAATCATTCACAGCAAAGCAATTTTCATTGTGGTCATTGCTACCTCAGTGAGCAACTTTGACATACATAACATTGACTTAGCAACTAGTCAGTCTGAAATAGTTCATCAGAAACAACTGTTATTCAGATCTCTTAAGTCTTGCACAAGGTTAATAGAAGATCTTCAGGAAGTAGAGATCATGTTGGGTTGATGAAAATATCATGGTTCTAGCTTGAGTTGATCATTTAGTCCATTCCTATGATTTCTTTTATGATCGTACAGTGACCATTAAAAAAAAATTCTCTGTAGTCTGTTGGTTTAGTTCTTTTTAACACTGTAGTGAAAAGAACTGATGAAACTTATAAAAATATGTTACAAGTTTGTACCTCCATCTTAATTAAGTACAGTAAATCAATAATCTGGTAGTAGCACAGGTGCAGGCATTTTTGATTTGCACCCCATTCTGGAGGGAGATATTTATTTTCGTAAGAACGTGGCATTTATAAGGATTGAAAAGCTTGTAAACATGTGCACAGAAGCTGGCCGGACCCGTAAAGCATTGTGTTTCCAGCCTGGCTGCTCTCTCTTGCAGGAAAACTAAAGGGGAGCAATGTCGAGGGCTCAGCTTGCAACAGGCGTTGCTATTGTGGCGCTGTGTATGAAGATCATAGTCACTGGATTCAGTGTTACACATGGAGAGCGATGCAGATAGGGAAAAATTTCTTAAAATTACACTTAGCATTCAAAATCAATGCCCCATAAAGTTCTTTGAGGTGTGTTATGTGTTAAAGCACACAGATAACATTCTGTAGCTCATTATTTCAAACAGAAAGTGAAGAACCACTAACTCCTGCTGCTGTTAAACATTCCAAGGCCCTCTGCCAGAAAGATACTGACGACCTCCATTCAGTTCAAAGCAGACCTAACTTTGCAAAACCATTATATTCAATTTTCCATTAAAACTACAATTTCAAAGACATATAGGGAAGGCCATCACTAATAGCTTTTCTTCCCTATGTTAGACTTTCATTTGTAGAGATTATTCTTTAGCTTTGCAATGTGAGTATATTGAGATCCATTTTTTGTTGCTGTTGTTAATAACAGGAGAAA